>NC_138867.1:175759482-176167449 GCF_965194805.1 Balaenoptera borealis | reverse complement strand
TACTAGATATTCATAGCAGGATTATTCAGAATTGCCAAGAGGTGGAAGCAACCCAAGTATCCATCAACGGAGGAATGGATAAACAAAATGTAGTATATCCATACAATAGAATATTATTCAGCCTTAAAAGAAATGAAGCCTTGAAACATGCTACAACATAGATGAACCTTGAGGACATTATGATAAGCTAAGTGAGCCAGTCACAAAAAAGGACAAACACCATATCATTCCATTTGCTTGAGATCCTTAGAGGAGTCAAATTCATAGAGACATAAAATAGAATGTTGGGTGCCAGGGGCTGGGGAGGGGGAATGAGGAGTTAGTGTTTAATGGGTATAGAGTTTCAGTTCTACAAGATGAGTTCTGGAGATACATGGTGGTGATGGTTACACAAAATATGGAAGTACTTAATGCCACTGAACTGTACACTTAATTGTGGTCAAGATGGTAAATCTTATGTTATGTAGATGTACCACAATTGAAAAAAGAAGGGCTTTTTTCCACCTTAAATTAACCCTGCCTGGTCCATTGAACCTTTCAGTTTTCTATTTATCATTCAATTGACGGATCACAAAAGCTTAGTGCTGCTTATGTGGCAAGATTCTCATCCCCTGAAGCTTGAGGGTTTTCCCTCTTCCTCAACACTCTAGTGAACACTGGCCCCATTTCCAGCTGCCAAGTCCTGGCTTTTTAAAAAAAAAAGTTATTTATTTTTTGGCTGCGTTGAGTCTTCGTTGCTGCACTCAGGCTTTCTCTAGTTGTGGCGAGCGGGGGCTACTCTTCATTATGGTGCACGGGCTTCTCGTTGCAGTGGCTTCTCTTGTTGCAGAGCATGGGTTCCAGGTGCGTGGGCTTCAGTAGTTGTGGTGCGTGGGCTCAGTAGTTGTGGCTTGCGGGTTCTAGAGCGCAGGCTCAGTAGCTGCGGCGCACGGGGTTAATTGCTCCGCAGCATGTGGGATCTTCCTGGACCAGGGCTCGAACCCATGTCCCCTGCATTGGCAGGTGGATTCTTAACCACAGCACCACCAGGGAGGCCCAAGTCCTGCTTTTTTTTGATCAGAGGCTTTCTCTTGCAACCAGAGTCTGTTTTGCCTTCACTGTGGCAGCCAGAAGTACTTGGCAATAAAAGTCCCCCTGAGAGCAGCCTTCTACAAATGGCTGGCTGGAGTCGGTGAATCAGTACCCCAGCTCTCTCCCCCCTCAGGTGGGATAACTCTCAGGGATGTGTTCTACACTGGCTGCCAGACTTCCCCAGAGGGATTAAGCTCTAGTTACCCATGGCAGTAACTCTCTTGCCAATGCATCATTTACTATCTGCCTTCTCTTCCCTGTCTTCCATCTTTATTCTCTACTGACGCTTCCAGGGGTTACTTTCTAAATAGTCAATTTATCCTCAAATCCTTGTCTCAGCTTCTGGGGGATTTCAAATTAAGATGCTCTCAAAGTAGATTGAATATGTTAAGTCTATCCACCTTGAACTTGTGTGTGTGTGTGTGTGTGTGTGTGTATGTGTGTGTAGAAAGCACAATTTAGAAAGGCAAAGCTTTACAAGGAGTTGGCATTGCCCCAACACAAGACATTGTCGTGATCCCTCTTATAGCACGTGGAATAGGACTCCAGTAGAGTTATGTGTCCTAGAAATGGTTGAGTTGCTTTGTGATTTGAAGCAGGTGAAGAAAACCAAAGAATTGTGTTTGCCATCAACCCAGGATTGCTAACGGTTCTTTTTAATGTTTTGGAAGCAGGTTATGGAGGAGTTGGCAGCTCCCCATCTCTCTCCCATGTGCAACTGGATGGAACCACAGACGTTTCTGAGTGCAAAGAGCAAATGCACAACTAATATGTGCCCGTGGACACCATCCAAGGAGGATTTCCATTTTCTGACCCCACTTTGGAAATGACAAGGCTGTCAATATCTGTAAAAGACTGAGGAATTTCCTTGCCAATCTAACTTCAACTGGAAGAAATCTCTTGGTCTTCCAGCTCAGGAGCACCTGTGATGCTTGGCTGCTCCAGGGGATGATGGAGTGGCTCGTGACATCCTGACTCACAGCCTCTCTGTAGGGACTGCCAGCCCACTGATAGGTATCTCATTGCTCCTGTGCCAACCACTGACATCCATGGAGTTCAGGACTTGAATCATTGCCTCTTCCTAGGGGTTGGTCAAGAAATAGAAGCAGAAAACAGATTTTTTTTTTTCTTATTGCACCGAAGTTGGCTGGATTTCAAGGCAAATGATTTTAAGACAAATGCTTGATTGGCCTTTAGGAGGAAGTTTCTTCCTCCTAAAGAAGAACAATCTGACAGGGAGATCAACCAGGGCTCAGCAGTACTTTGGAACCATCTGAATGAGGGGGAAATCAAGGTCCTGTGGTCACAATTTTGGATTTTGTGAAAAACCTAGGAATTCTTTTGGTCAAATTGCCAGGTTGTAAGAGGAGATCGGAGGCTAACTCCGTGGTAATTTCAAACTCTAGCAGGAGACTTCTGCAGCCTGGTGTGCAGGGACAGAAGTGTGCAGATATACAATTATAATTTACTTCTCCCATTAAAACAGATTTATAAGCCATCTCTTACTGATTTCTCACTGGAGTAGCATAAAGTGTTGTTGCCACCTAGACATAGATCCCAGCTCTGTGTGTGCATCCCCCAGCTTCTTCAAGCTTACCTGCTACTTGTTCCCATCTGTGACCTTCAGATGCAATTTTGAATCAGGATCTTGTCACCTGCAACCATGTGATTCCCCGTACTCTCTTTCACAGTAAATTACAGTGCTCATTTCTTCTTACCAACAACAGCACTGGGTGTTAATGTTTCTTTTTAGTTTTTGCTAGTTTTCTAGTGAAGAATGGTACCTTGTTTAAACTTCATTTATTTACCAGTAATATGGAATGTCTTCACACACTGGCCATTTATATTTCTCTTTTGTGAACTGAAGTTGGCTTACTTTTGCAATGTGCTGATTTTTCAAGCTGGAGTTGGGTTTGCAGTAGGGATACATTTCCCAAGTGTTTTGGGCACTGGAATGGTTTTTGCTGTTGATTATAACATCCTTCCAGGCTGAGGGTGCTTCTACCTTCATGTAGTCGGTGTTTCCTGTTGAAATGAGCACAGAATGACTTATGTCACCTTTTCTCAACAGCCTCAGTGAATGTTATTTTGAGTTAGAGAACTAGAGTTAGAAAAGACAGAAGGTGAGACAGCTGTCACAAGACCTCCGGAAAGTGGCATCGTACTTCACAGTTTCATAGTGACTGCTCTTTGGAAGCGTGACACCTTCCTAAGAGAAATCTGATGCTTGAAAGAGAATTTGCCTATTAAAAAACCCTGAATTTATGAATCCAACTAATTTCCAGGAGAGGGAACAGCACAGAAATGGAAACATTTATTTTAGGATGCTCTTCATTGTCATTTAGAGATCTGAGACTAGAATTTGGGAATCTGGAAGTTTAGCTCCTAAATCTTAGGAAAGGCAAGGGAGTGGAGTGGTTGACATCCTTGCTCCACAAACTGTGATTCATGGCCTAACAGCATCAGTACCACCTGGGAACTTTCTAGAAACTCAGAATCTCCGCCTCTACCCTGGACCTACTGAATCAGAACCTTCTGCATGGGCTTTGGAGCATGATAATCCTGGCTTCCAATTCTGTTTGCACCACTCGCTGGTTTTAGGATCTTGGGCAAATTATTTAACCTTCCTCGAGTCTCACTTTCCTTACTTGCAAAATGAGACTGATAAAAGTAATCAACTCACTGGGTTGTTGTGAGGATTAAATGAACTATCCTATTATATTAGTTAGGGTAAAGGTTAAGACGCTGTAACAAAAAGGATCCCCCAATACAGTGGCTCATAGAGCAAAGACAAATGTTTCGATTTCCCATAATGGTCTTTCATGAGCCGTCTAGGTTGGCAGGGCAGAGCTGTTCCACACACCTTCATTCCGGGATCCTGCTTGTTCCCTTCTTGTTGCTCTGCCATTACTTAGGGCATTGTCCTCATCTGATAGATTCAGACTGGGTTACAGACGCATCTACATTCCAATTCTTGGACAAGCCACTCATCACTTTGGCTCACATTTAATTGGCAAATCCTTACTCATCTGGCCACATCTAGCCCCAAGGGAGACAGGGAAATGTAGTCTCCAACTGGGCATCTCTGTGTCCACCCTAGACATCTCCACTGCACATGTGTCAGAGTCTTCCCACAGAGTCTGGCTTGATGAATTTAAGCCTTTCTTATTGCATTATTTTTTACTGTGATGTTTCTCAACTCAGAAGCACTTTCAACCTTTGATCCTGCCACACAGCTTGTGATACATCACAGGTTGTGATATATCACTGCCTCTGCTATTTGGCCAAGGCAATTATCCAGTTCTTTCTAATTACCTGGTCAAGAGGGAGATGAATAGTATTGCAGTCACCACGGGATTTAGCAGCAGTGGTGTATTTAGAATACTTCCCCGTGTGTGTGGGTGGCTGATTAGCTACATTTGCAAAGTACCTAACGGCTACTATTAGCATTTAATGATCTTAATTCCCAAAGTAGCTTGGTGGCAGAAAAGCCATTCTCGGATTTTTCCCTGCCAAGGTTCCCAGGGGACAAATGCTTGCCCTCAGCAACTGTATGTTAGGGATCAGGAAGGAATCATCTCTGGATGCTGAAGATTTCTAGCCAAGGAGGTTTGTAACAGAGCCCATATTTGGCGGAAAGATTAAACCCTGAGATTGATATTGCTGTGACTTCATCTCAGGGGCGAATGGATTATGTTCTCTCAAAACATTTGCCTTTAGAGATGAATCAAGGAAAGGTTTTTGTTTTTATTTTTGTATACTCAGTAAGAGTTTGCCTTCTTGGTGAAACTGTGTACAAGCCCCTGTGTCCTTGTCTTTTGAAGTAAAAGGCTGACTCAGGAGTTAATGATTGGGAAATGTGAAGATGTAGAAACAAAGAATAGCTGTTGGGCTGGGGAACAGGTAACAATTTAGGCTGTAATTCTGCCATATAGCAGAATCACCAAACTCCCAGTTCCCTGAAAGATATAAATAAAGGCCCGACACATATTCCTAAGTTGTTTATACAGGAAACAGACCCCCACCAGATGAAAACTGCTGACTGAAAGAACATAGACCCTAGACTGGTTGAAACCAGAAGGTTGATGATGTTTGAAACTTCACCTTGATGCCAACCAATCCAAGAATTGTCCACAAGCTAATCACTCCCTGTTCCTTGAACACTATAAAACTCCTCACTACCCCTTCCTGGGCGGGTCACGGAGTCTTGAAACCATTAGCCCTCTGTGGCTTCCTTTGCCTGGCAAAGCAATAAAAGCTATTCTTTGCTACTTCACCCAAAACTCTGTCTCTGTGTTTCTATTTGGCACTGGTGAACAGAGGCCGAGTTTCGGCAACATTGGTACTAAATCAGTTGCTTTGCTAGCTTCCTTGTTCACAGTCCTAGGAATGTCCTTATCATTCCCCCAAATAATTACTTTGCACGTAAATGCAAAGTAAGCTTTGGAAATGGATTTTCTTAAGACTTTCAGCTAGAGTTTTAAAGCTCCAGCTGTACTACTTACTAGCTGTGTGTCACTGGTCACATCACTTAGTCTTTCTAGATCTTAATTTTTTCATTTATAAAATGAGATTTACAATAGTATTTAACTACCTTATAAAGTTGAGGATTAAATGAGTTTATACAAATAAAGCACTTAGGGTAGTGCCTGGTATATCATATATAAATGTTAGCTGGTATTATTATTAGTAGTAAAAACCATTGTAAGTAAACCCCAGCATGCTCTTATCCCCCTCCCTCCATGGCAGGCATTGTCCTCTGTCCTAGGAATCCTCCCCTTTGTACTTTTGGTAATAGAACTTCCTTGAGTTTTGGTAGGGTACGTGGTTACCCAGCTTCTCTTGCAGCTATATAAGGCCATGTGGCCAAGGTGCTAGCAATAGAATATGGGTGGAAACAATCCATGTTACTTCTGTGTTGCTTCCTTAAAAAGAAATGCTTGCCCTTCACTTTTTCTCTTTTCCTCCTCATGATGGCTGGAATAAGGCCATGGTGGTAAGCCAGGATGGGCATGTGGATGAAGACATACTCTAGAGATGGTACAGCAATGAGATAGAATGAACTGGGTCCCTACATGATCTTGTGAAGTGGAGCCCGTGTCAAAGCACCTGCCTAATTCTAGATTCTGAAGTGAGAGAGAATTAAACTTGTTCTTATTTGAGCTATTGTTTTCTTGGGTCTCTTTGTTTCAGAATCTTGTTTACATACTCAATAATCTATCCACTTACCATCTGGGCATTAGAGTATATCTCAGGGAAATGCATTTGGCTCTTAATCTGAGTCAAAATTTATTTTGAAAAATTAGAGTTTATTGGTCAATTAGTAGACCCTGGAGGCAAATAAGCCCAGGCCCAACTAGCCTGTGAATACTAATGCTTTACATAGGCTGCTTTAACATTAATGCTTTAATTTTAATAACTCATTATTTCTCACATGTAGGAAGGACCTTACTGTCTCCTCTCTACAAGTTTCCCACATTATATTGAAGAATTCTGAGGGTTTTTAAAACTTGTGTCGAAGAAATAGTTTACTCGTGGTAGATTTGCTGCTGTTGAAGTCCCAATGGCAGACACCTTTCTACCTTCTCTAGTGCTTTCCATGGGTGTCCTACTCATCAGTGATCCTCACTGATGGCCTTCTCAGGTCACATGACACCAAAACTGCTAAGGGTCTTTGGGGAGAATGACTTTTTTCTCTAACTCTGTGATGATAGTGTTCCAATGCTGCCTGCCTTCCATTTTTACTGTTGGAAAGTCTGCTATGTTGAACTTGACATTCCTTTGTAGGTGATTTCTCTCTGGCTGCTTTAAAGATCTCTCTGTCTTTGGTGTTTAAAGTTTCACCAAGATGTACTTAGGCATGTATTTCTTTTTATTTATCCTGCTTGTTATATGTTATGCTTCTTGAATCAGAGGACTTACGTTTTTCATAAGTTTTAGAAAATTTGCAGTTCTTAACCTCTTTAAGTGTTGCCTTTCCTCCATCCTCTCTTTTGATCCTCCTAGGTCTTTGATTAGATGTACTTTGGATTTAATCATCTTATTCTTCATTTTTCTTACTGACTCATTTTATATCTCTTCTCTCTTTGTGTTACATTCAAGGTTATTTTTTCAGCTATGTCTTCCAGTTCACTCATTTTCTCTTGGGCTGTGTTTAATCTGCTTTTTATCGGTTGAATTTTTATTTCAACAATTAAATTTTTATTTTTACAAATTCTCTTAAAACGCCTTTCTATTTGTTTCTACAAATTTCTTGTTGTTTGATCATCTTTGTGATTGCATTTTTAATTTTTAAAATTATTTCACCTATTGTTGCTCTTTATTTGTATCTGACAATTCCAGTATCTGAAACCTTGGACAGGGGTTTAAATTTAGTTGATTATTTCTCCTAACTTTTAGTCAGAGCTGTGTCTCATGGCTTTGGTGATTTTAAAATTATGAGCTCATCTAGTGCTGTGCCTGTGGTATCAGTCCCCTGGGTTTGAATCCTTTCTCCACCACTTACTAACAGTGTGAACTTCACCTTTCTGTGTCTTGATTCTCTATCCAAAAATGGGGTGAATAATGGTACCTACCTCATAAGGGTGTTTGTGAGTTTCATGTGTTAATACGTGCTTAGAACAGAGCCTGACATATAATTAGCCCTCATTAAAGGTGCGACTTTTTAATACCCAATACTCATTTATTGAATGAATGATAAATGGATGAATGCAGTCTTGGTTTTCTCACCTTAAAATAAAGGAGTTAAATTAAAAATTACGTATACAATCCTTTCAAGTTTAAAATTCATTGGTTTCCATATTTAATGTGTATGGCTTGTAATATTTCTGAAGGCATATGAGCATATAAATGTGACATTTTATTAACAAAATTTGTTAATAAAATTCACAAGGACTAGAAGATAATATAACTTAATTTAAAGCACAGACCATACCCCAGATGGAACTTGGCTAACTTACACCTTTGAGCCTAAGTTTCCCCACCTGTAAATGTAGTGATAACAATACCCACCTCACTACATTGTGTGAGGATTAAATCCATTATGCTAAGCACTCAATGAATGTAATTCAAAGGAGTGAAGATTTGTTGACATGTTTGAAATGCAACAGAGGTAGCAGGACACAGGAGCAGTGATCCCATGAACTGCAAGAGGAATGGGATGGTTGGGGGAAGGAGTAATACTTCTTCTAGTCACCTGAAATAAAACCCTGCTACATCAGATATCTTCCCCATCTCAGTTATAGATATAAACTAACATGCATTTTTAAAATTTATCAAAATTGCTCTAATTTTGAAGGTGAATGTTATAAACGTGATGTGAGTGCTATGTTTCCTGCAGAAATCAGAGTCCCTTATCCAATGGGAATGGTCCAGGTTGGCAAGGCAGTTCCTGGAGGTCACTCGGGTTCCCAGTTTCCTCTTCTTGCTTCACTCTCCCTAAGGCACTAGTTCCCATCCTGGCCACACATTGAAATCACCTGGGAAGGTACTTTCTCTCTGGCTGCTTTAAAGATCTTCTCTCGATCTTTGGTATTTACATTTAGGGTTAAGCTTAGGGTTAGGTATAAAAATATATGGATGCCTTGGCCCCACCCTTAGAGATTCTTTTTTATTTCTAAATATGTATTTATTTACTTATTTATATATTTGGCTGCACTGAGTCTCAATTACATCATGTGGGATCTTTGTTGCACCATGCAGGATCTTCAGTTGCAACATCCAGGCTCCTTTAGTTGCGGCATGTGGGATCTAGTTCCCTGACCAGGGATTGAACCCAGGATCCCTGCATTGGGAGGGTGGAGTCTTAGCCACTGGACCACCAGGGAAGTCCCCTAGAGATTCTGAATTAATTGTTCTGCAATGGGACCTGGGCATGGGTGTTTTCTTTTAAAGCTCCCCAGGAGACTTAATGTATAACCATGTTTATGACCCACTGTCCTGTAGCATTGCTTTGTTCCTCTGGTCAACACCAGGTCACCATTCCATCTCAATTCCAGCCAGCAGGAAGGAGTACACAGGAAATGTATGTGTTGTCATAAGACTCAAGCCAGGAAGTAGAACATGTCACTTCCTCTCATGCCCCATTGGTGGGAACTCAGTCACATGATCCCACCTAGCTGCAAGGGAGGCTGGGAAATGTCTAGCTGACCAACTAGGTTCCTGGCTACTATTCTATTACTTTGGAAGAAGAGGGAAATGGATATGGGACAAAGGATGGGGTCCAGAGAGCCAGTGGGTCTGTAGAGGTGGCTGTAGCAGTGACTGGCACCGGCCAATGTATTAATTTCCAAGGGTTGCCATAACAAAGTACCACAAACTACGTGGCTTAAAACAATAAAATTTATTTCCTCATAGTTCTGGTGGCTAAGAGTCTGAAATCAAGATGTTGGTGGTGCCACAGTCCCTCTAAAACCTGTGGGGGAGAATCCTTCTTTACCTTTTCCTAGCTTCTGGTGGTTTGCCTGCAATCCATCTTGGCATTCCTTGACTTGCAACTGTAGCACTTCAATCTTTGCCTTGCTGTCACGTGGTGCCCGCCTTGTGTCTCTGTATATCTTCTCCCCTTCTTAAAAGGACACCAGTCATATTGGATTAATGGCCCACCCTACACCAGTATGGCCTCATCTTAACTAATTACATCTGCAATGACCCTAACAAGGTCATATTTGGAGGTACTGGAGGTTAGGGCTTAAACATATTTTTGGTGGGGAGGGGGCACAATTCAACCCATAGCAGCCAGGAACCAAGAACCAAAATGATGAAGAACCCCTCAGTGGGACCATCATGGAGAGACAGTGCCTTGGCAACTTAGTTTACCTTTCTCCCTCCCTCATCCCCATCCTAGGCATCATCTAAGCCCCAGAAAACTAAGATGCAGCACTACGGCACCAAGAAAAAGCAGCCCACCAAGAAGAAGAGCACCTCAAATTGGCTGAGATGAAGTTTCCACCACCCCGGCAGAATGGGGGCTTGAACTAGTCATGAAATTGTTACCAAAAAATAGTTGCAGCTCTCAGGTATCCAAACTGGGCACTGAAATTTACACAAGCAACATCCTCAAGGTTTTGACAGAAGGAAGTGCAAACTCCTAGACCAGGGGTTGTAAACTATGGCTCACCAGCCAAATTTGCTGGCTACCTAATTTTGTTTAAAGTTTTATTGGCACACAGCCACACCCATTCGTATACCTACTGTCTATGCCTGTTTTTAATGCTACAAAGTTAGATTTGAGTCACTACAACAGAGACTGTACAACCTGCAAAGCCAAAAATATTTATTGTCTGGTCCTTTACAGGAGTTTTCCAACCCTGGTCTAGATCAAGCTTTCAGATTCTCCACAATTTAAGACCAGTTTTTCAAGCATATACTCAACTACTCTACCACATAAACTTTCCAATGTATTGAAACTGGTATCTACAATACATGCACCCCCTATGTTCATAGCAGCACTATTCACAATAGTCAAGACATGGAAACAACCTAAATGTCCATCAACAGATGAATGGATAAAGAAGATGTGCTGTGTGTGTGTGTGTGTGTGTGTGTGTGTGTATGTGTGTGTGTGTAATGGAATATTACTCAGCCATAGAAAAGAATGAAGTAATGCCACTTGCAGCCACATGCATGGACCTAGAGATTATCATACTAAGTGAAGTAAGCCAGACAGAGAAAGCTAAATATCATATGATATTGCTTATATGTGGACTCTAAAAAAATGATACAAGTGACCTTATTTACAAAGCAGAAATAGACCCACAGACATAGAAAACAGACTTGTGGTTGGTAATGGGGAGGGGGCTGGGGGGGATGGAGTGGGAGTCTGGGTTTAACATATGCAAACTATTATATATAGATGGATAAACAACAAGGTCCCCCTGTATAGCACAGGGGACTATATTCAATATCCTGTGATAAACCATAATGGAAAAGAATATTAAAAAAGAATGTATATATATATATATAGAACTGAATCACTTTGCTGTACAGCAGAATTTAACACATTGTGAATAAACTATACTTTAATAAAAAAATAAAAAAACAAAACTAGTATCTACAAAGTCCTCTAAGCCATCAACTCTAAAAAAAATTTTTTTGTCCCCCAACACAACTAGGAGAGAATCAAGACCCCACCTGTTCCCACTTTCCAATGGAAAACAGTTGGGTGGTAAAAATGACACGTCATCCTAAACACATCCTAAAAGTTGGGGAATTGTGCATGCATCTGCTTTAGCGATAAGAGTAGAGCTGGTTTCTATTTTTACTCAATGCATACATGACTTAAAGTCTACTTATTGAAAAATTATAGACCAAAAGTACTGCTGATGCAAATGAGTGTTATTAAACACTGTAGGATTTGCCAAATAACCCATGACAAATTTAAATTGATAATAACAAGCTAAGCCCATAGTAATTTATCATTAGCTAAGCAAAAACAGCAGCATTTGAAAACCATGGCCGACTCAAGATAACACAAAGACAAAATGTTCCTTCAGGAAATTATGGAAATTCCTACTATTGTTGTACATGTGTGTGTGATGCTGTGGTGTATTATTTGGCAGCCAGACTTCTAGGTGGAACACCAAATTAGAAAGCTCAATAAACAGTAGTAAATTTGTTTTAAATTTATGAACACTATGTTTTAGTAAGCCTTAATGACTCACTTAGCATAGGCATAGTGGATATCTGTTGGGTTTGCCTGTCCAACATGCATTTCTATTTCTTCTGTCAATATCTTTCTTCTGATTTTCATTTGAGGAATCATTGTCCCATTCTTTTTTAAAAAAAATGTTTATTTATTCGGTGGCACTGGGTCTTAGTTGTGGCAGGTGGGCTCCTTAATTGCAGCTCACCAGCTCCTTAGTTGTGGTATGCAAACTCTTAGTTGCGGCATGCGTGTGGGATCTAGTTCCCTGACCAGGGATCGATCCAGGGCCCCCTGCATTGGGAGTGCAGAATCCTATCCACTGTGCCACCAGGGAAGTCCCTTATTGTCCCATTCTTACCCATTCTTACCCATGTGGTTTGAGAAGACCCAACTTTAGAATTGGGTATAGGACCAAGACCGGCCATTCAATGTATTTTATCTCTTTGCTCATAGTTCAGCCGTGAGCACATATCTCAAGCCGATGAGACTTAATCCCCATTTCTGTCATAGTGGCTAAGCTTGGAGAATGGAACTGCCTACAGCAGTGAGAGCCTGACAGCTAATGCAGACAGCACAAAGGGAAGCAAGGCCAAGAATGGAAAGGGACAGATTCCTGACACAGTTTGAGCACCTGGATCCAGCCAAGCCTGAAACCAATATGTGACAATCTCCTTTAAGAACCAGGGAAGGGATTTGCACTTTTGCAGACCCCTCAAAACCATACTCTGAAAAAATTTTAACCTAAACATGCCAATAAAGTCACATTTTATAACTGAAGTTTTATGCTGGAAAAATAAACCCCAGATGGGATTTTTGTTATGTGTGTTATTGGTTGCTGAATAAAATTCAAGAGTATTTCCCCTTTCTGGAGTCTTTCTGAGGGAAAATACTTTTCAGATATGATATGAGCTCAAAACTTTAGGCTTTAGAATATGATAATAAATGATCAAAATAAATCACCCAGAGAAAAAGAGAGAGAAGGAGAGAGAGAGGATGAGAGAGGAGTGCCTGTGTTTTGAGAGGTAACTTGACGGTGATTTTTCCAGTTGTTCCAAACTGATCTATACAGATGTTAGACAAGGCTTGGCAAACATATGCTTCATATTTCCTGAGTGCTTGTGTTTGTTTGCTATGGCTGCCATAACAAAGTACCATACACTCAGGGGCTTAAACAACAGGAATTTATTGTCTCACAGTTCTGGAGGCTAGAAGTCTGGGACCAAGGTGTTGGTAGGGTTGGTTCTTTCTGAGGGTTGTGAACAAGAATCTGTCCCATGTCTCTCTCCTAACTTTTGGTGATTTGCTAGCAAACTTCGGCGTTCCTTGACATGTAGAAGCATCACCCCAATCTCTGCCTTCATCTTCATATGGTGTTCTCCTTGAGTGTGTGTGTGTGTGTGTTAAATTTATGCATTCATTTGTTCTATAAATATATATTAGTTCTTGGTGTCTTCTGTTGATGACACGGTAATGAAAAAATCCACGTGCCTTCCATCTCCTGACGCTCACTTTTAAGAAGGACACAAATGGTGTGTAATTGCAAATGGTGATAGTTTCTCTGATGGCGAGGCTCAGGGTACGACGAGGGAATAGAATTGGGGGACCTGGTTTAGAATGAGGAGGCAGAGTAAGCCTCTCTCCAAAGACGCATTTTGATCCTAATGATTCTGATACCAATTCCAATGTGTGACTTTTTCCCCCACACCACCAAACAATCCTCCAACACGCTGGATGTCCTAGAGTTCAACTCAATTCCTACATTATCTACCTGGAGGTAGCGTCAGGGTCCACAGGTTAAAGGCTCTGTCTCATAAGGCTACCCCCACTGCAGATACCAATCACAATTCCAGGTTGTTACCTGTACTTCTGACCAACTGGGTATAAATCAGAGGTTCCCGTGACCCCCTCCTTGGATTTGATTAATTTGCTAGAGCGGCTCACAGAACTCAGGAAACTAGTGTACTCACTAGATTACAGGTTTATTACGAAGGCTAATAAAGGATATGACTCAACAGCCAGATGAAGAGAGATACATAGGGCAAGGTCCTGAAAAAGGAACTTCTGTCCTTGTGGAGTCTGGAAGTGTTCTGGTTCACCAGCCTGGAAGTTCTCTGAATCCCGATCTTTGACTTTTTTTGGAGGGTTCATTACATAGACGTGATTGATTAAGTCATTGGTCATTGGTGATTGAATTCAATCACCCCGGAGGTTGGGAGGTGGGAGTGAAATTTCAAACCCTCTAATCACAAGGCTTGTTCCACTGGCAACCAGCCCACATCCTTGGGTGCTTTTCCTAAAATAACAAAAGACACCTCGATCACTCTCGTCACAGAAATTCCAAGGTTTTAAGAGCTCTATGCTAGAAACAAGGATGAAGATCAAATAATGTATATTTCTTACTATAAATCACAGTATCACAGATCCGAAGCTTCCCTTTCTCAGCTTGTCAATCCCAGGAAATTCCCATGATTTCCTGCCTGTCCATTAAGTATCTCGAATTGTCGACGGCCAGGTGCCTTATCGCCTTAGGAAATCCTCACGTAAACTCTCCTTTCCCCCATGAGTGAGAAACATGGTCTCCAGGCAGCAAGGTTAAAGTTCTCTCTGATTTCATGTCACTTCATTGGGAGTTTAGTTTTCCAAGACAAGAAAAAAAAAAAAAAAAAAGAAAAACAGATACCTTATACTGATTTGTGTACAACTTGCAGCAATTTTGAATAAAGCCCCTAAGAGAAATATTTCTACCTTTCTTTTCTGTTGCTCCATGATAAATTCTCAAAACTAGTGCTCTGAAGCAATGTGGTGTGATGCCTAAAATCTGCCTTGACATCTGGCAAGGAGGGAAGGAGGCAAGGAGGGAAAGGGGCAGGGAACAACCTTTAAAAGAATGACAGAACTGTTGAGGATACGACAAAAACTGATTGGAACCTGTTAGGCCCAAGATGGCAGAAGATTCGACTTCCAGTGGGCCTTGAGCCTCATTATGTGCTCACTGTAATACATTAGTACATGCTAAATGACACACCCACAGGCGCCAAGACAGTTCCGAGGCCGATCAAAAAAGGCCAAAAAGCGGGTGGTGGCCCAATTCCTGGAAGTCTCTGCCCCTTCTCCAAAATAGTTGTAATAATCCTCCCACTCGTTAGCCTATGAAATTACCCAGCCCGTAAAAACTATCCACCCCATATTTCGGGGCTGCTCTCACCTTCTGAGAAGGCCCACATTCTGTCTGTGGAATGTGTATCTCTCTAAATAAACTTGCTTTCACTTTACTATGGCTCGCTCTTGAATTCTTTCCTGCACGAAGCCAAGGACCCTCACTTGGAAGCCCGTCCCAGGGACTCACCTCAGACCTGGGACATGACCATCCCCTCGAGCCCCATTTTCCTGCAACAAAACCAGGAGGGCATCAGATGACCTAATCATAAGTTCCCCTCCTCACTCTGCTCTCTGGCCAAAAGACCTTTCTTTTTTTTAAAATTTTTATTTATTTGTTTATTTATTTATGGCTTGTGTTGGGTCTTCGTTTCTGTGCGAGGGCTTTCTCTAGTTGCGGCAAGTGGGGGCCCCTCTTCATCGCGGTGCGCGGGCCTCTCACTGTCGCGGCCTCTCCCGTTGCGGAGCACAGGCTCCAGACACGCAGGCTCAGTAGCTGTGGCTCACGGGCCCAGTTGCTCCGCGGCATGTGGGATCTTCCCAGACCAGGGCTCGAACCCGTGTCCCCTGCATTGGCAGGCAGATTCTCAACCACTGCGCCACCAGGGAAGCCCCAAAAGACCTTTCTTATCAAACAGATCAGGCGCAGTGCCTGCTTACCCCTGAGTAGTGGGTTTCGCTTCCCTGTCAGCCCCTGGAATTACTCAAACAAGCCAATCACATTCTCCCATGGGAACCAAGGGCCACCTCACCCTCTTGTTACTGCTAAGCCTGACTCCCACAGCTGCTGGCTGTTCACTTTGTTCCTGAGTACAATGGCCATGTGTCCCTGAATGGCCTGCAGTGTCCTCTTTTCCCCCAGGCTGTGAGTGTATGTGACTAATAAACTGCTGTTGATCTCATCTGTCAAGTGTTGGGTGTTGTGTTTTTGGCCATGCCCGGAACCTAGGGCAGGAATCCCTCCCTCACCAATGGGGTGAAGGGGAGGTAATTAAAACAAGCAGCGGTTTTTGTCCCTCCCTCCTCCCTGCCTTCCCACCACCCTGCATATCTAAGGGATATGACACACCCCTGTTAGAAACACTGTAGCTGTAGGCTAATAGTTTTTAACAGGGACTTAGCAGCCCCATGCAGGGTGGATAGTCTTCGTGGGTGTGTGTGAAGGATTAAAAAGCCCCACAGGTCGAATCCTATTTGGCAATAAAAAAGAACAAACCATGGCTATTCGGAACAACGGGGATGGATCTCAAGACATTACACTGAGTGAAAAAAGTCAATCTGAGAAGGCTACATGTGGTATGATTCCATTTATATAAAAGTCTTGAAATGACAAAATTATAGAGATGGAGAACAGATCAATGGTTGGCAAGGGTTCAGGAAGGGGGGGTGTATGATTATAAAGGGTTAGCACAAGAAAGTTATTTTGTGGAGAAGAAATAGTTCAGTAGCTTGATTGTGATGCTGGTTCTACACATTTATACATAGAATAGAATCATGCAAACCATATATACACACACACACACACACACACAATACTCCCAGGTGATACTTTAGGCTGTGTGCTCCCACTCCAAGATGCAAAGCCTCTAACTTCTCAACTGCCCAATGTGAAAATGATTATGCATTTATTGATTTTGATTGAAAAAAGTCAATTTGAGGTCATATGGCCTCTACCATCATTGTGTCTCCTCACTTTTACAAGGGGCAAAAAAATCCTACGCAATTAACCCCTCAGTCAACCAATATCTATTGAGTACTGATGCCGTGGGTGGACTGTACATTTCCCCTTGGCCTTCAGCTTTCCTACATATATCAATGGCTTCTTACTATCTGCAACTTTGACTCTACCTGAGGGCTTTCTCTGGCTACAGGAACCCACACTAACCATATATAAGATTGGCTAGATGTGTGGGGGAGTAAACACCCCCATGAGCAGCCCTCCAGTGATACATGGAAGGTAGAGGATAAATACCCCAGCTCTCTCATCCCTCTGGTGCAATAACTCTGAGGTACGTGTTCCAAAGTGGTGCTGTCTTCCAAAGTTTCTCAGTGCATCAGCCTTCAGTAGTAACCTGCTCATTGACACACCTGTATGAGCTGCCTTCCTTTCACTGTTTCATATCCCTACTAATGCATCCTGTGTCTACCTCTCAGATAAACTACTTGCCCTTGAATCCTTGTCTCAGGCTCTGCTTCCAAGGGATCCAACTTAAGACAAGACACCATGCTTGGCACTCTGGTGCCTATTTTGATGAGCAGAGGGGAAGTCAAACATATGAACAAGGGGGAAAGAAGGGTATTAAAATGCATTGATTTTAATTTTTAATTTAATGCATTTAGTTTTGTCAGATTTCAAGTGCTTTTACCTCTGTTTCCCTCATTTAATGCTTACAATAACACATGTTGCATTTACTTCTAAGTGCTTTATACCTATTAGCTCAGCCTTCACAATACTATGAAGTACAGCTGATTCTTATTTGCAGGAGTTATGTTCTGTGAATTCACTCAAACACGGAATTAGTGACTTCTGAACCATTGCTCCCAGGGAAACATCTCCTATCACGCAGATTCTAATCTTAAATCCTAAAAACAACTCATCCTGGTAGAGCCTATTTTCAGTATTTTACAAAAGTGAATGTGAGGCTCAAAAGTGTTAAGTGACTTGCCTGAGGCCATCCCACTAACTAGTGCCAGAGTTGGGATTCAAACTCCATCCAACTGGGCCCACAGCCAGAGCTTCTTGCACAATGCTGCACTGCCCCCTCCTGTCTCCATCCTTTGGGCATTTCTGTATGAGAGCTGAAACAAAAGGGCAGAACATCACCTTGTTTGACCTCAGCTGGGACCGTGCTCATTGGGCAACTCAAAATTTTCACTGCTCTGTGCATGTTCAGGAATGAGCACCAAAGTGCCACAGTATTGTTTTTGGAGCTACAAATAAATTTTAGTGGGTAGGCCAATATACAATATGGGGTCTGAAAATAATGAGGATTGACTGTATGTATTGTTACTATATCCTCTTGATAGATGAGGAAACAGAGGCACAGCAGCTTTGAATAACTTATCCAATGTGACACAGCTAATAAGCACTAGTGGACTGGAGTTTGAATGCAGGCAGCCTGATTCCAGAGGCTCTAACCACTACTCCACACTGCCTCTTGATAGACCCATGTGGGAAATTATAACTTAGCATCAAGTCGTGGCTGTGAAGGTGGAGGTGGAAGGATATCTGGCTTCTCCCAACTCCTCAGAGAGGGGAAAAAATTAACAGAAATTCTGTAGAGCTGTGAAAAGGATAAGAAGTCTGCTATGTAAATTGTGAAACAAAATTCTATGTCCTCCATGTTCTACTCCAGGGTGTTAAGGTAAATGATGAACTGCTTTAACAAAGAGAACCCAAGTAGCAATGGCTAAAACAAGATAGAAGTTTATTTCTTCTTCCAGGAGAGTGGGCAGCTGTCCTCCATGTAATCATTCAGGGGCCCAGGCCAATCAATGGTGGCTTTGCCATCTTCCACCTATGACTTCTTGGGTGGCTATCCTTGGTGCTATTCCAGTCCCGTAAAAATAGAGAAAGGGCATAGAGAGGACACACCTTCTTAAAAGCCTCAACTTGGGAGTGGCACAGTCACTTCTGCTCCACTGTTAAGCATCAGTCACATGAGCAGTTTAGCTGCAAGGAAGTCTGGGAAATGTAGTCCTTGACGGGGGAGCCATGTTATTAGGGAAAGGGAGGATGGATTCTGTTGGAACCCAGCCATCTCCAGTCAACAATGTAAATTCTATCAGGAAAGAAAATTAAAGTGAAAACCTCAGTGAGCTATTGCTTCACACCTGTTAGAATGGCTGTTATAAAAAAAGCAAGAAATAACAAACATTGGAGAAAATGTGGAGAAAAGGGAATTCTTTACACTGTTGTGGTACTGTAAATTGGTGCAGTCACTATGGTAAGCAGTACAAAGATTCCTCAGAATATTAAGAATAGAGCTACCATATGACCCAGTTATTTCACTTCTGGGTATTGATCCAAAGAACTTGAAAACATTAATTTGAAAAGATATGTGTACCCCTATGTTCATTGCAGCATTATTTACTATAGGCAAGATGTGGAAACAACTTAAGTGT
Source organism: Balaenoptera borealis (assembly GCF_965194805.1). NCBI lineage: Eukaryota > Metazoa > Chordata > Mammalia > Artiodactyla > Balaenopteridae > Balaenoptera > Balaenoptera borealis. The sequence continues at coordinate 176,148,452 of NC_138867.1, read as the reverse complement.
TCACCAATGAATGAATAGATAAAGAAGATGTGGTTTATATATACAATGGAATACTACTCAGCCATAAAAAAGAGTGAAATCCTGCTATTTGTGGCAACATGGATGGACCTTGAAGTTTTCATGCTAACTGAAATAAGTCAAATGGTGAAAGACAAACACCATACGATTTCACTCATGTGAAATCTGAAAAAACAAAACAAATGAACAAACAAAATGAAACAAATAACTCATAGATACAGAGAACAGATTAACGGTTACAAGAGGGGAAGGAGGGTGGGAGGGGTGGGCAAAATGGGTGAAAGGGGGGTTAAGTGTACGGTGATGGATGAGAATTAGACTTGTCGTGGTGATCATTTTGTAGTGCATATACATGTCAAATTATAATGCTGTACACCTGAAACGTACATAATAATTTAAAAAAAAAAGAAAATTAAAGCAAAGAGAAATGAGTCCAATTCCAGCTAATACAACTGAGCTGGGCAATATTATTTCAGTTATGCCAAGGTAATCAAGCTGGCATTCTGTTTCCTGTCCATACAGATGTGTTCGGTCATGTCAAGGTGTGCATAAATTTTCATCTCTAAGGAAACACATTTCTTTTTTTTAAAATTTTTTATTTATTATTTATTTATTATGTTTATTTTTGGCTGTGTTGGGTCTTCGTTTCTGTGTGAGGGCTTTCTCCAGTTGCGGCGAGTGGGAGCCACTCTTCATCGCAGTGCGCGGGCCTCTCACTATCGCGGCCTCTCTTGTTGCGGAGCAGAGGCTCCAGACGCTCAGGCTCAGTAGTTGTGGCTCACGGGCCCAGTTGCTCCGCGGCATGTGGGATCTTCCCAGACCAGGGCTCGAACCCGTGTCCCCTGCATTGGCAGGCAGATTCTCAACCACTGCGCCACCAGGGAAGCCCAGGAAACACATTTCTTAATTTCCTTTGTTAATATGTTGGTCCTAAGGTTAAATACCTGTTTTCTTTGAGATCCATTCCTTCCTCCCTTTGCCCACTGTCACAGGGATCTACATTTCCCAGGATCCCTTGCCCAAGAAGGTTGGCTAATTGGAGGCAGTGGTAGAAGATTGGAGGGCGGGGCAAGGGAGGAGATGGGGTTTATCTCCTCTTTCTCCCTCTAGTCTTGTGGCTTCTCCACAGCAGTGGTGGTGTCTCCTCCATGCTTCCAGCTCCCCTTGCACACCCTTTTCTTTGTCCCAGCTCCTTCTGGGCAATCCATGTGGTATTAGCTCCCACAGAACAGCCCTGCTTCTGGACTCTGGTAAACTTTGTCCCTCTAGCCCTAAGAGTGGTAGCCAATTCCTGCTGATGCTAACTTCTGAGTTACCTCTTTGTTCTCCATTTGACTTCTCCCCGCTTCCCCCCAGTCACCCAGGCATTGGTCACCCAGGCATGACAAATTCCCTGTATTTATCTCCCTTTGTTTGAAAGCTCTATAGTTCTATTTTCCTAGCCAGACCCTAATGAACACCCTCATGTTTTTGCTTTTGCATTGTTTTTGTGACTTTGCAGAACCTCCCTCTAGAATGGGCAGAATTACTTTTCTTCATACCCCTCTTGCAACTCTGCCACTTGCTGTGAGAATAAAGTGGTTTCAAGAAGGGTGAGTGATTCAGGCAAGAGTTTAAGTCAGGGTCTTTAGTTTGAAATCTGTAGAAAAGGCCAGGAGGTGGGAAACTCAGGAAGGATTTATTTTTTTTAATTTTTAAAATTTATTTATTTATTTATTTATTTATTTATTTATGGCCATGTTGGGTCTTTGTTGCTGTGTACGGGCTTTCTCTAGTTGCGGTGAGTGGGGGCTACTCTTTGTTGTGGTGCACAGGCTTCTCATTGTGGTGGCTTCTCTTGTTGCAGAGCACGGGCTCTAGGTGTGCGGGCTTCAGTAGTTGTGGCTCGTGGGCTCCAGAGCGCAGGCTCAGTAGTTGTGGTGCATGGGCTTAGTTGCTTTGCGGCATGTGGGATCTTCCCAGACCAGGGCTTGAACCCGTGTCTCCTGCATTGGCAGGCAGATTCTTAACCACTGCGCCACCAGGGAAGCCTTCAGGAAGTATTTTTATGTTGGGTCTTGAGGCAGAATTCCTTCTTCTCTAGGAAACTTCAGTCTTTGCTCTTATGATCTTCAACTGATTGTATGAGGTCCACCCACATTATCAATAACCATTTACTTAAAGTCAACTGATTGTAAATTGTCACATCTACAAACTACCTTCACAGCAACATCTAGACTAGTGTTTGACCAAACAACTGTGTACCATAAACTACACAAATTGACACATAAAATTAACCATCACAGTCTATTCTTTGACAACTTGGCACCCATATACATCTCTTAAACCATACTAAATATCCAAATAAAAACAATAATAAATTTGTATTTCTGCCTAATATGCTGTAATTATCTTGCAAACAACTGAAAATGCACTAAGCCATTCCCCAGAAAAGAATGCAAAGTCCTTGGGTGATGTTCACTCTTCTTGATATTCTGCAACTTAAATATTGTGATGTAAAGTTAACAATATTTATATATTATGATGTGAAGTTAATACATCTTATAAAAGGATACGAGAAGGAAGCAAAGAAAGAAAACAAAGATATTTGCTTAATAAATATATGCACAAAACATATTTTAATGAAATAAGAAAGAAATATAGCAGTTATAGTTCTCATTTCTGTATCTGGTCATATAGTCATAGCTGGTATTTATAATTACCCTTTATTACCCATTCCATAGTCTCTTTGCCCTCAGCAAGCATCTCACTTGGTCGTGGTTCTTTACCTGGTGGGGTGACCCAAACTTTCATTCCTGAGGTCTGGGCCATTAGCACATTAGCAGTCTTGCTTGAATTGGATTATTGTAGTTTTTCCATTGACTTTGAACATGGGGCATGGTCATACTTAGAGAAAATTCGAATCTGTCACAAAACCTGCTGACTCTCATACCTGTAAACAAGGAAAACAAATTTTGTGATCCTGTGTTACATGGCATGATATGATCGCTTCAAAAACCAACAAATACAAACTATAGCTCTACACAGATATGGATACAGTGTGGTCACAAAGCCCAAATAATAGTGCAAAGAAAAAAAAGACTTAAGAGAAAAATGCCAAGAAGTTAACAGTGGTTGGCTTTGGAAGATGGGTGTGTTGGTTGCCCAGGTCAGAAATAGAATACGTATTGCCTTTTTTTTTTTTTTTTTTTTTTGGCTGCACCTGGTAGCTTGCAGGATCTTAGTTCCCCCACTAGGGATTGAACCCGGGCTTTCGGCAGTAAAAGCACAGATTCCAAACCACTGGACCCCCAGGGAATACCCAGAAATTGTATTGCTTTTGACAACAACAAAACAATGGAATTAATGAGCTCATATTACTAAACGTTCATGGATAGATTTAGCTTCAGGCACAGTTGGACCCAGATACTTGAAGGATGCTGTCAAAACACGATCTCTTTCCATCTTTCCGCTCAGGTTTCATTCTCAGGCAGACTAACCCCTCATGATGGCATCCTGGACCCTGATCATTTCAGATTCCTTTTTAAAATTTAAATTTATCCATACCAATTGATAAAGTTCATCTCTTTCTTGCTGGCTCCAGTCAAAATCCTGGCATTACCAGATTGGTTCCGTTTGGGTCACCTCCCACCCTTGAACCAATCTCAGAGGCCAGAGAATGGGTTCCTCCTGAGGGGTGAGCTTACCGCAGGAGCTAGAGATGCAACCTGATTTATTCTGGCCACACGGAATGAGAAAAGTATGGGGGTGAGTGGTTCTCCAAAGGAAAATCAGGCTGTAGCTATCAAAAAGAAAGGGAGTAAGGGGTGTTACACAGTTAAAAATAGTATCTCTCGGGCTTCCCTGGTGGTGCAGTGGTTGAGAATTCGCCTGCCAATGCAGGGGACACGGGTTCGAGCCCTGGTCTGGGAAGATCCCACATGCCGCGGAGCAACTGGGCCCGTGAGCCACAACGACTGAGCCTGCGCGTCTGGAGCCTGTGCTCCACAACGAGAGAGGCCGCGATAGTGAGAGACCCGTGCACCGCGATGAAGAGTGGCCCCTGCTCGCCGCAACTAGAGAAAGCCCTCGCACAGAAACGAAGACCCAACACAGCCAAAAAAAAAAAAATAGTATCATTCTACCCAAGCGGTGTTTTTATTTCTCTGTATCTTTTAGAGTGTAGCTGGTTAGTAAGTATTTCTTCTGTTATAGGATGAATGTTTGTATGTTTGTGTCCCTCCGAATTCATATGTTGAAACTTAATCCCCAATGTATTGGTATTTGGAAGTGGGCCTTTGGGAGGGTGGAGTCCTCATGAATGGTATTAGTGCCCTTATAAAAGGGACCCTAGAGAGATCCCTCATCCCTTCACCATGTGAGGACACAGCGAGAAGATGCTATCTATGAATAAGAAGTGGGTCCTCACCAGACACTGAACCTGCTGGTGCCTTGATCTTTGACTTCCAGTCTCCAGAACTGGGACAAATAACTGTCTGTTGTTTATTAGTCAGTCAATCAACAGCAAGGTCCTACTGTATAGCACAGGGAACCATATTCAATATCCTGTGATCAATGATAATGGAAATATATATGTATAACTGAATCACTTCGCTGTACAGCAGAAATTAACACAACATAGTAAATCAACTATACTTCAATAAGATTTTTTTAAAAAGTCAGCCAATCTATGATATTCTGTTATAGCAGCCCAAATGGACTCAGACAGCTTCTATAATGGAAGAAATATTATTAAAAAAGAAGCCCCCTCCCAGAGTCTTCTGTTGCCCTGCTTATGTATCCTTCATGCCTATGTCCTTGTGGGCGATGTATCACTTGGAAAGCCTCATGATCCAGAAGGGAGGAAAAGTTCCCAGCTACGGCCAATTGGCTTCCTAAATTGAGACCAGATGTTTGGATTGGGGGACTTTTAGAGGTGCCATGTGTCCCTAGGCTGATCACTGATTTCTAAGGCCAGTAACTTCTGCTCTTCAATTTCATAATACATGTGATGCTGAAATTCCATGATGTTCTGCCATTGGAAAGACACTCAGCCCTGTGTTTCTGAGAGATTCTCTGTGGTTGTCGTGGGAGCACTCCAGGCGGAAGAGGCAACCAGTCCCTAGGGTTAGGAAAAGACTGTCCTCATAGAGTTAGGAGAGAGTAAAGGGCATCCAGAAGAAATTTAACGTCCAGAATTGCTAGCTGAAGGGAAGTAAGACAAATGCCATATGATATCTGTTATATGTGGAATCTAGAATATGACATAAATGAACTTACCTGTGAAACAGAAACAGACTCACAGATACAGAGAACAGATCTGTGGTTGCCAAGGCGGTGGAGGGTGCGGGGAAGGAATGGATTTGGAGTTTGGGATTAGCAAACGCAAACTATTATATATAGAATGGATAAACAACAAGGTCCTACTGTATAGCACAGGGAACTACATTCAGTATCCTGTAATAAAGCATAATGGAAAAGAATATGAAAGAGAATACATATATATATATATATATATATATATATATATATATATATATATATATATCTGAATCAGTTTGCTGTACAGCAGAAATGAACACAACATTGTAAATCAACTATACTTCAATTAAAAAAAAGAATGGCTAGCTGAATACTAAATTTACCCAAGAAGCATTAAGAACACAATGTATTCAGGGCAAAGAGGTAGTAGTTAGAGATGCTTGAATTTTTTTTTTACCAATTTTTTTATTGTGGTAAAATAAATGTAACATAAAATTTACCATCTTAACCATTTTTAAGTTCAACGGCATTAAATATATTCACACTTTTGTGCAACCATCACCATTATCCATCTCCAGAACTTTCTCATCTTCTCAAATTGAAACTCTATCCCTATCAAACAACACCTCCCCATTCTCCCTGCCCCCAAACCCTGGCAGCCACCATTCAATTCTTTGTCACTATGAATTTGACTATTCTACCTCATATAAGTGAAATCATACACTATTTGTCTTTTTTGTGACTGACTTATTTAACTTAGCAAAATGTAGATATGCTTGACTTTTATTTCTGGTTTCTAACCATCCTGTGATTTTCTTGTCTTTCTGCAGAAGCTTTAATGGTGATTACCTTTCTCTTCTTGAGTAAACTTAAGCAAATCTTCAGCGACAGCTTGGTGAGTTTTTACGTGTGTATGCCCTTGTGTGACCACCATCTAAGATAGGATGTAGAATATTACCAGTATTCCAAGGGGAATTCTTTAAATACTTTACTCATCAAATTAGCAAAAACTAAGAAGTTCGCTAATACCAAGTGCTGGTGAGGATGTGGGGAAATGGGTAGACTTCTACATTATTAATGGAAGTATAAATTGGTGTGCAACTTTCCTGGAGAAAAAAAGATGATAGCTATCATATACATTGACCTGGCAATCTCATTGCTAGGTATTTACTCTTCTGACACAGTTTGCTGAGATACAGGGATAAGAATGTTCATTGCAGCCTTGTTCGAAGTAGATAAAAACTGGAGAGGGTCCATCATTTGACATCTCAAACACTGTTTGAACAAATTAAGGCACCTCCACACAATAGAATACCAATGCAGTTCTTAAGAAGAAAGACATAGATCTACATAGTGTGTATTATTCTGGAAAGTTCCACAAGGTGTATTATTATTATTATTATTAATTATTTATTTATTTATTTTTGGCTGTGTTGGGTCTTCGTTTCTGTGCGAGGGCTTTCTCCAGTTGTGGCGAGTGGGGGCCATTCTTCATCGCGGTGCGCGGGCCTCTCACTGTCGCGGACTCTCCCGTTGCGGAGCACAGGCTCCAGACGCGCAGGCTCAGTAGTTGTGGCTCACGGGCTTAGTTGCTCCGTGGCATGTGGGGTCTTCCCAGACCAGGGCTCGAACCCGTGTCCCCTGCATTGGCAGGCAGACTCCCAACCACTGCGCCACCAGGGAAGCCCCACAAGGTGTATTATTATGTGAAAATATGCAAGTTGCAGAACAATTGGCTCAATATGGTTCCTTTTGGATAAATTAAAAGGAATATATAGGAGGATTCGTATGAGTAGAAGCCTATAATAAACGTTTATTCAACTCTCCTTCTTGTTTTGGGAGAATTCCCCGAAACTGGATTGTCGTGATGGGAGGTGGTGTCGGTAGCTTCCCTCTTCCTGCCCCTTGGAGGCTGGGAAAATCACATGACTTGGGCTCAGCTGATTCTTTGCTCTCACCAAGGGGCTTTGATTTTTTTTTTTTAAAAATCGTTTTTTAAAATTTATTTATGTATTTATTTGGCTGCACTGGGTCTTAGTTGCAGCACGTGGGATTTTTTTTTTTTTTTTTACATCTTTATTGGAGTATAATTGCTTTACAATGTTGTGTTAGTTTCTGCTGTACAACAAAGTGAATCAGCTATATGTATACATATATCCCCATATCCCCTCCCTCTTGCATCTCCCTCCCCAGCTCCCTATCCCACCCCTCTAGGTGGTCACAAAGCACTGAGCTGATCTCCCTGTGCTATGCGGCTGCTTCCCATTAGCCATCCATTTTATATTTGGTAGTGTGTATATGTCAATGCTACTCTCTCACTTCGTCCCAGCTTCCCCTTCGCCCACTGTGTCCTCAAGTCCGTTCTCTATGTCTGTGTCTTTATTCCTGCTCTGCCCCTAGGTTCATCAGTACCGTTTTTTTAGATTCCATATATATGCCTTAGCATACGGTATTTGTTTTTCTCTTTCTGACTTACTTCACTCTGTATGACAAACTCTAGGTCCATCCGCCTCATTACAAATAACTCAATTTCATTCCTTTTTATGGCTGAGTAATATTCCATTGTATATATGTGCCACATCTTCTTTATCCATTCATCTGTCAATGGACACTTAGGTTGCTTTCATGTCCTGGCTATTGTAAGTAGTGCTGCAATGAACATTGTGGTACACGTCTCTTTTTGAATTATGGTTTTCTCAGGTTATATGCCCAGTAGTGGGATTGCTAGGTCATATGGTAGTTCTATTTTTAGTTTTTTAAGGAACCTCTATACTATTCTCCATAGTGGCTGTATCAATTTACATTCCCACCAACAGTGCAAGAGGGTTCCCTTTTCTCCACACCCTCTCCACATTTATTGTTTCTAGTTTTTTTGATGATGGCCATGCTGATTGGTTTGAGGTGATACCTCATTGTGGTTTTGATTTGCATTTCTCTAATGATTAGTGATGTTGAACATCTTTTCATGTGTTTGTTGGCGATTTGTATGTCTTCTTTGGGGAAATGTTTATTTAGGTCTTCCGCCCATTGTTGGATTGGGTTGTTTGTTTTTTTGATATTGAGCTGCATGAGCTGCTTGTATATTTTGGAGATTAATCCTTTGTCAGTTGCTTCATTTGCAAATATTTTCTCCCATTCTGAGGGTTGTCTTTTTGTCTTTTTTATGGTTTCCTTTGCTGTGCAAAAGCTCTTAAGTTTCATTAGGTCTCATTTGTTTATTTTTGTTTTTATTTCCATTTCTCTAGGAGGTGGGTCAAAAAGGATCTTGCTGTGATTTATGTCATATAGTGTTCTGCCTATGTTTTCCTCTAAGAGTTTGATAGTGTCTGGCCTTACATTTAGGCTTTTAGTCCATTTTGAGTTTATTTTTGTGTATGGTGTTAGGGAGTGTTCTAATTTCATTCTTTTACATGTAGCTGTCCAGTTTTCCCAACACCACCTATTGAAGAGGCTGTCTTTTCTCCATTGTATATTCTTGCCTCCTTTATCAAAAATAAGGTGACCATATGTGTGGGGGTTTATCTCTGGGCTTTCTCTCCTGTTCCATTGATCTATGTTCCTGTTTTGGGCACGCGGGATCTTTACTTGCGGCATGTGGGATCTACTTCCCTGAGCAGGGATTGAACCCGGGTCCTCTGCATCGGGAGCACAGAGTCTTAACCACTCGACTACCAGGAAAGTCCCAAGGGGCTTTGACTTTTGAATGAGTGACCCTAAGTGACATTTGGGAATTTGTTCACACAGTGGTGGCAGCAGTGGGGTCCCAGACAGATGGTGTCTGCTAAAACACAGCTTCTTAGAATTAATGTGCACATGAATTCCCAGGGGATCTCATTAAAATTCAGATTATAAGTTAGTATCTTTGGGGGGGGTCCAAGGTTCTGTATTTCTAAGAATTTCCCATGTGATGCTGATGCTGTTAGTCTGGGGACCATATTAAAAGATGGTTGTTGTGTCTTCTACTTATTGGCATTAGGTGGTACTTTTCACTCCTGCCTGTGTCACCAGGATGGTTCTTCAGCCCTTGTCAATTCTGTGGACACCAATATCCTTCCAATAAATATCACGTTTTCAAGCCAGAGTCTGGTATTTGCGACAAAACAATTAATTGACATGATGTCTAAGATGTTTTATATTTGAAGTAATAACACATTGTTAAGAGCAGCTACCCATGGCAGCAATTGATGTCTACCAAAATCCCATCTCCATTTTCCATATAATTTAGTTAAACTGGACACCTGGCTGACAAAATACATTTCCCAGCCTCTCTTGGAGCCAGGTGTGGCTCTATGATTAAGTTATCACCAACGGGATATAAGCAGAAGTGATACATGCAATGTCTGCTGTATCAGTTAGCTATTGCCAAAAATGCTGTGTAGCCAAACCCCCAAAATGCAGGGGCTTAAAATGACAATAACCTATTTTCATTTATTTCTACAGGTTGACTGACCTTGACTGGGGCAACTGAATTCTACTCCCCATGTTTCTCATTCTTTATCAGGGACCAATGCATTAGCGAGCCTGGGCATGTCCTTCCCACAACAATGGCAGAGGCACAAGAAAGCAAGGGGAGACACTCAAGGCTTCTTGATGCCTAGGCTCAGAAATGGCATACCATCTGTTTTGCCTTTTTCTCTCGGCCAAAGCAAGTCATGTGATTAAACTGAAAGTCAAGAGGTGAGGACATATGTTCTGCCCATGATAAGATTATTGCAAAGGTATATATAAAAAAAGGTAGGAACACAGGGAGGAGAAAAGATATAAGAAAATTTCTACTCCTGGAAGTTTGGGTTATCTATCGTTTATTGAACCACCCTCAAGTTATAGTGGCATAAAATAACAACAATTTTGTGTGCTATCAAAGTCTGTGAGTCAAGAATTCAGGATGGGCATGACAAAGATGGCTTGATTTTGCTGCATGGTGTCTGGGCCTCAGCTGGGAAGGCTTTAAGGTTGAGGTGACTCAACAGCTGGAGGCTGAAATCATCTGGAAGTTTGATGTCTCCCTTCCATGTCTGGTGGTTGATGCTGAGTGTTGGGGTTGTGGGGGGACCTCAGTTGGGGCTGATGGTCAGTACAAGTGACCTCCCTATGTGGCTGCTTAGGCTTCCTTACAACATGGTGGTTGAATTCCAAGAGCAAGTGCCCCAAGAGAACAAGACATAAGTGCATGGTATTTTTATTGTCCTGGACTTTATTGTGTTGGAAGTCACACAGGGTCATTTCTGTTGTACTTACTGGTTGAGGCAGTCACAAAGGCCCACCTAGGATCAAGGAAGGGTGACATGAATCCTACCTCACATGAGAGTGCCAAGGTGACATTGTTAGAAGAGCACGTGGGATGGGAGATGGATATTACTGAGGCCATCTTTGGAAATCTGCCACATGAAATGTCCCCTATGTCCCCTTCCCATGATCCAGAAGACAGCTTCAAACTTTCAATTGAGAACAACACCTTAGAGAATGAAGAGCAATAAGATGGACAGAATCTGGGTCCCTGAGTGACACATGGAGCAGAGCCACCCACTATTTTCATTAAGCCTTTCCATTGTGGAGGCTCTATGTTACAGCAGCTTATCTTAGTAACCTAATAAATACATTATCTTTAATGAAAGAATTAGAGGTGAGGTGCATATAGAAGTTTTTCCTTTTCTTTGGGGACTTTTTGTACTCTTTGAATTATATAACTACACACACACACATGAAAATGCCAATGGGATTATCTAGATGGTTTTAGATCAATTATTTTTCGTTTCTCCAGCAAATATTTCAAACTTGGTTTGATAATGAAACCATGGTGTTATGGCCTAAACTGTGTCTCCCCCTCAAATTAATATGTTGAAGCAATAACCCCCAGTACCTCAGGGTGTGATTGTATTGGGAGACAGGGCCTTTTAAGAGGTAATTAATTTAAAATGAGACCATTTTAGTGGGCCTTAATTCAGTCTGATTGGTGCCCTTATAAGAAAAACTTTGGACACACACAGAGAGATACCAGGGATGTGGATGCACAGAGAGGTGACCATGTGAGGACACAGCGGGAAAGAAGCTGTCTGCAAACTAAAAAAAGAGGCTTCAGAAGGAACCAATCTTGCCTATACCTTGAGAGAAGCCTGTGCACCGCAACAAAGAGCCTGCGTGCCGCAACTAAGACCAGATGCAGCCAAAAAAAAAAAAAATTTAGTGAGAAAAGTGGCATTACTTTGCATATTTGCAAATCTCCTTAATGTCAGGCTTAATAGAAGACATCAGTATTCTCATTTGTGAAACTATCTTGTCACTCTGTTGTGATATTTTGTTTTAGTCAAAGTCTATGAAGAAAATCTACAAAGATGAAGTTGGAAAAGGGAGGAAAAAGCATTTCAATAGTCTTTTCAGGAACTCAGGAATTCTTTTTTATACTATACTAAAATTCAAAGAGTGGTAGTTTTGTAAAGGTTAGCTGTAGTGAGCAATCACCATTTCAACGGGTTCTGCTTTATTAAAATCCATTGCTCTACCTTGCACTTTTTATGACATCATGCATTGGTCTTTTGGAAAATATTTGTTCACTAAGTTATGTAGATTTTCCAAACATCTACACATTTCATTACATGATAAAAAAAATCCATTTCTTAATATCACCACCAATCTCATCAGAAAAGTCAATATTAGAAAACTGTCAAACACAGCGACAAATACATGACTTCCAAAATTCTAATTTTCTCCTGAAAGCTCAAATTTCATTACTGGCAACAATCACTGTCAGTTGTTTTCCTTGAAGCAGCAGGCCCATTTCATTCATTTTTGAGAAAGTTTCTGCCAAACACCCAAGTCTGAATCACCAGAGTTAGCGTGTTAGTTGTTCTTTAAATAAATCATTGTTCATGAACAAAAACTGGCCAATTCAACTCTCAGACATTCACACAAGTGCTGTCCTCAAGGTACCCACCTACCTGTCTATCGTCATTGGCTCAGTGGTGGTCATGTGATATAGGCTGGGCCAATCAGAGTGCGTCTCCAGACAGAGACATTCTATCTCTTTCTCCAGTTGTGAACAGGAAGCATGGAGTTCCAGGGCAGCTGGCAGCCAACTTGTGACAATAGGGATGGCCCACACCATGAAGGGCAAGGCAGAGAGATGGGAAGAAACTAGGCCATTGGTGACATCATTGAGCCAGTATACCAAGCCTCTCTTGAAAACCCATTCTACTTTTCATTTATTATATTTATGGTGTCTGCTTGGGTGTATCATCCACTGGGTGACTTAAACAACAGACATTTATTTACTACAGCTCTGGAGGCTAAAAGACCAAGATCAATGTTCCAGTCAATTAAGTTTCTAGTGAGGGCTCTTATTCCTGGCTTTCAGATGGCCTCCTTCTTGCTGTATCCACACATGGCATTTCCTTTGTTCAAGAACATGGAGACAGTGTGATTACTCTCTTTTCCTCTTTTTATTAGGACTTCTTATTGAATTAGGGTCCCACCTTTATGATCTTATTTAATCTTAATTACCTCCTAAGAGCCCTATCTCCAAATACAGTCACATTGGGGGTTAGGGTTTTAGCATATGAATTTTAGGAGGACACAATTCAATCCATAGCAACCAGTAATTCTCTTTATGTCCAAGCAGTTTGAGATTTTACTTATTCACAACCAGAAGCATCCTAAACAAGCCAGTGGGAACTTAAGTGATTTTTAATAAGTCTGGGCCTCAGTTTTCTCATCTGTAAAATGCTTAAAAGTCAGGAGGTCCCTGTTGTCCTCATGTTACCATGTGGATTAAGTGAAACAATGTATTTATGAATGTTTGGAATAATATGAACTTCATGGAAGATATTCATGAAAATTAATATTAACAAGAATGTTGCCAGACAAGGGTCAGATGTAGGCACAGCAAGGAGAATGAAGAAGGGGGAAATGACATCCTGTTTTTCCAAAGAGACAGATAAATAGCGATATGAACGTGCATACTTGGGGTATGCACGCCTGATTCACAGATCCAAAAATAAACCTTTAGACCCTATATGGCGAGAGTAATTATAAATATAGCAATATTAGCTGTGAGTGACAAGCCCAATTAGAGGACGTGCAGATGATTTAGAAGGTCTTCATGCAAAGCATCTTGAGTCACTATAAAAGTATTTGATATTTACAGCTCAAGAAAGAGATGAAAATTAAGAGAAGATAGTTCATGATCTGACTGTGGATCTGTTCTATTGTAGGTGCTGTCAATGCCCAGTTTTTCTCTTCTCATCCTCAGTCATCATACCCTGGCCCAACTTCCAAAGGCCAGCATCTGCAATCATTTGCCTGAGACTTTCTCTGGCCTTTGAGGCACACACTGTGATCTACACAGTCAGGCCAGAAATGCCAGGGAAAGAACACCTTCCATGAGTGCAGTCAACCAGTGACTGGTAGGAAGTGGTGGATAAATACCCCAGCTCTCTCGCTCCTCGGTTGGAAAATACTAAGATCTGTATTCTATGCTGCTTCCCAGAGGCTCCCAGAGAGACTGAGTTACAGTTTCCCACTGTGGTAACTTGCTTGATAACATGCTCTGTACTGGCTGCCTTCCTTCCCTGTCTCAATTTCCATTCCCCTCCTGGGTCCCCTGGAACCACCTCTAAAATCAACTACTTTCAGTGAATAGTGTCTAAGAGTCTGCCTCTGAGAGCCCAAACTAAGACACACTCCCCCATCTGCATGCATATATTTTGCCGAGTAAGAAGTCCTTACGCTTTTCTATAGCGTTTCACACTTTTCAAGGTAAATTCACATACAAGGGGATATTATTTAGCAATGAAAAAGAATAAAATAGTGATGGACACAACAACATGGAGGAATCTCATATGTATTATGCTGAGTGAAAGAACCCAGAATCAAATGACTACATACAGTATACTTCCATCTATATGATCTCCTGGGGATGACAAAACTAGAGGGACAGATCGATCAATGATTGCTATGGACTGAAGGTGTGGGAAAGAGTTAATTACAAAGGGTCATGAGGGAACTGTTTGGGGTGATGGAACTCTTCTATATCTTGCTTTTGGGGATGGTTCCATGACTTTGTGCATTTTTCAAACCTCATAGAACTGTACACTAATAAAGGGTGAATTTGACTGTATATAAATTATACCTCAATAAAAAAAGTCATTTAAAGAAAGAGCATTCATCATCATTGTCTTAGCTGGTTGTCATGACAACCCAGCAGCAATCAGGCACGATTATTCATTTTTTCAGCCAACTGTTTTGAGCCGTATCTGCATTTTGCAATGCTACTTCCTCCTAAACCCACTGCTGCTTGCCTTCCAATCCACCATTCCTCTCAAATTGTTCTTGCCACGGTCGCTAGTGACCTCATATTTGCTCAAGCCCTTGACTAATTTTCAGCCCTAACTTCCTTCACTTTTATTTTTTTTGTTTTACCACTTGGCATTCCTGATGCTCACGCCTTGGATCTCCTCCAGCCCATGGCTTTCAGGATGCTGCTCTTTCCCGCTCTGCCTTTGGCTGTCCTCAGTTGCTTCTTTATCCCATCCCTCCCCATTTGCCTACTTTTCCTCTACACATATTTCTCCTCACCTCCCTAGGGGAGCTCATCCAGCCTTTTGGCACCAAATATCACTTAGATACTCATGACTGCCAAATCTGTTTTACATCTTATCCCCTTACTTCCTACTTACCTGTATTTCCAGTATAATACTCATCAGTTGATTTTGCAACCTCCAAAAGTGACATTAAATCAGGGAAGCTTTTTCTAAAGTTTCCAAAACAAAACTTACAGCTCAGTGCTGCTGTCACTAGGTTTCAGGCCACTTACTTAACTTCACATTTTCTTTATCCATTTATCTATTGATGGACATTTAGGTTGTTTTCATATCTTGGCTGTTGTGAATAATACTGCAATGAACATGGGAGTACAGATATCTTATCAAGATCCAGATTTCCTTTCCTTTGGATATATACCAGAAGTAGGATTGATGGATCATACGGTAGCTCTATTTTTAATTTTTTTATGTTTTCCATAATGGTTGTACCAATTTATATTCCCACCAATAGTGCACAAGTGTTCCCTTTTCTCTACATCTTTACCAACGTTTGTTATCTCCTGTCTTTTTGAGAATAGCAAAGGTTTATAATCTTGACCTCAACTGGCTAAAGACAACACTATCCAGAATAAAGCTGATCAAAAGAACACTATTTCATCTTCCTTTGAATTTTTTTATAACTGTTAAAAGTTATACACATTGAAAGAAAGACTACACTTTAGAAATGCAAAAACTGGAAGGTAACGATCTCCATTAATCTTTCACGAAGAGCTCACTAGTATTAGTCATTTGCAATTAATCCTCTCAAACATTTATTTAGAAATATACACTACTGGGCTTCCCTGGTGACGCAGTGGTTGAGAATCCACCTGCCGATGCGGGGGACACAGGTTCGAGCCCTGGTCCTGGAGGATCCCATGTGCCGCAGAGCAGCTAAGCCCGTGAGCCACAACTACTGAGCCTGTGCTCTAGAGCCCGCGAGCCAAAACTACTGAGCCTGTGTGTCACAACTACTGAAGCCTGCACGCCTAGAACCCGTGCTCTGCAACAAGAGAAGCCACAACAATGAGAAGCCCGCGCACTGCAATGAAGAGTAGCCCCTGCTTGCCGGAGCTAGAGAAAGCCTGCGTGCAGCAACAAAGACCCAACGTAGCCAAAAAAAAAAAAAAAAGAAGTATACACTACTATTAGTTTTCAAAGTTAGAACATATTGTACATACTGTTCTATTATCTGCTTTATTTACTTCATAAGATATATTGGATGTCTTGTGATTTTAATGCATTTATTTCACAACTGCAGAGGATGCTGCGGTATCCTAAATAATGCTCCTTCACTGAGTTAATCCCTGAATCTGTGAATATTACCTTATATGACAAAAGGGATTTTGCAGATGTGATTAAGTTAAGGATTTTGAGATGAGGCGATATCCTGGATTATCCAGGTGGGTCCAATGTAATCACAGGGGTCTTTATAAGAAGGAGGCGGGAGATTAGAGACAGAAGGCAATGCGACGATGGAAGCAGGGGGAGAGAGGTATCTGAAGGTGATACATTGCTGCCTTTGAAGATGGAGAAAGGGGCTATGAGCCAAGGAATGCAAAGAATGCATCTCTAGAACCTGGAAAATGTGAAGAAATAGATTCTCTTCTAGAGCTTCCGGAGAGAAGCACAGCCCTGCCTACAATTAGGTTTCAGATTGGTGGAATCCATTTCAGGCAATACATTTATGCTATTTTAAGCAACTAAGTTTATGGTAATTTGTTAGAGCAGTAATAAGAAACTAATACAGATGCCATTCCATGTTGTGGTATAATCTATTTAACATATTTTTGGTTGGTGGTCATTTAGGTTACTTCAAGGTTTTTGTTTTTGTTTTTTTTTTTTTGCCATTACAAACAATGCTTGTGGTAGATTGCCAAAATGATACCAATTCTTCCTGCTTCTCTGTATCCACACTTTTTGCCATTAATTTTGTAGCATCCTATCACTTTGACTGTAGGCTTGGCTATATGATTTGCTTTGGGTCAATGGAGTGTTGGTAAGAAGATGCATGAAAGGTGCCTATGTGACTGGGCTTACTTACTCTTGCACCAATGCCATCACCATGAGAACACACCCAGGGTAACCTGCTGGACAATGAGAGACATGCGGAGCATAGCCAAGTTGCCCTTGTCACCCCAAGGTCAACCAGCCAACCATCAATCTTGTGAAAAAGTCTAGCTAAGATCAGCAAAACCCTTTGATCTTCAACCGACCCCAGACATATGAGCAACAAACTTACTGTTGTGTGCCATTGATATTTTGTGCTTGTTTGTTATGCAGTATTATCATGGCAATAGGTAACTGATACAAGGCTGTTCTGAGCATTTGTGCAATTGTCTCTCTAGGTTAGGGTAAACACTAGAAATGAAATGTTGAGAAAATGGAGATTGTAGTGGATATCTTTTGGAGTATCTACTTGTCTACAATCCAATGACCTCCACCCCTCTCTTTGGGAATCATTCTCCCATCCAAAGGAATGGGCCAGGAAGCCATGTTGATGCAATGTGATTGCTCCTCCCTCCTAACTTCCCCAGCCACCATTGATTAGATTGGGGAGGGTATCTCACTCAAACTGGCTACTTCAGAGCCCTTACTATCCTTTGGAATTGGGACTAAACGATTCTTTGGTTTAAGCCATTTGTCCCTTGATTGGAAAGCACAATGGGAAGGGGATCATTTTTATTTCTTTCCCAGCATACTGCATGCAAGAAAATAATAATCACCAACGATCTTGAGTGCTTACCGTGTTCCAGGCACTCTGCATTTATTATCTCATTTTCTCACACCAGCCCTATAATTCAAGTCCCACGATTATTCCCATTTTTCAGATGAGAAAACTGAGACTCAGAGAGATTAAATCCCTTGCCCAAGAGCACACAGTCAGAAAGAAGCAGAGACAGATTTGCCTCTCACATAGCTAACCACAGTGCTATATATTCTGCCATCATATGGCAGGGGCTCAAAGAATACTGAGCATGAATATATGGATGGATGCAGAGTGAGAAGATTGAAGCTGATGTGTAGGTATTAAAGAACTACCAGGTTCTGATGGTTTTTTTAAAAAAATAATTTTTATTGTAGTATAGTTGCTTTACAATGTTGTGTTAGTTTCTCTGATTTTTTTTGATGACTGGTCCTAGTTCCTGTGAGAGGAATGCTTGACCTTACATTATATGAGGTATGGCATGTCCTTTCCCATTTATCATCATCATCATCATCATCATAATTTTGCTTAGGCTACCTTTAGTTAGTTTATACTACACATGCATGTTTGGGTTTTAAATAACATTTTAATAATATAAATATTAATAATATTAGTATAACTTTGTCCTCCCAACACTGTTATAAAATATTTACCCCCAGAACAGCATGAATTAATGTGTCTTTCCACATCCTAGCCCACACTGGATATTATCAAATTTTTTTTTTTATGTTCAAGGAAGAGACAAGCTTCGTTTTATTCTCCCTGGGCTGGTAGACAAAGTTTTCCTGGTACCTATCCCCTAGGGTGTGGTCCTACCTGAGTCCCAGCTCTATATAGAAAATGTCAATTCCTATTCATCTATTCACTAAGGACATGAGGCCTCATCTCTTGCCTTGCAGAGTCAATAAAGCCCATAATACACCCTCACCATTATGCTCTACAAGCTTTTTTCAGGACCATGTCACATGCCTACCTCCTGACTCTCAGCTGTCTCTTCTCTGACTCCTGGGCAACCCTTTATTTCTTTAGCGCTCACTCATGCATGTATATTTGTACAACATCATTAACCATTAGGGAAATGCAAATGAGAACCCCAGGGAGATATGACTATACACTCACTAGAATGGCTATCATCCAAAAGATAGATGATACCAATTGCTGGCGAGGCTGGGGAGTGACGTGCTCACTGCTGGTAGAAAACAGTGTGGTAGCTTCTTATGGAGTTAAATGTATGCTCACCTTACGACCTGGCAATTCCGCCCCTGGGTATTTACCCAGGATAAATGGAAACATGTCCACACAAAGGCTTGTATGTGATTGTTCACAGCAGCTTTGTTTGTAATAGTCAAACACTAGCACCAAGCCAAATGTCTATCAACATGTGAGTGGACAAACTGTGGTCCAGCTATACAATGGAATATATTAAAAAGGAACAGATACTGGTAAACAGACCAACGTGGATGAATCTCAAAGCATTATGTTGTATAAAAGGAGCTGGGCACGAAAGAGGAAATACTGTATGAGTCCATTTATGTAAAATTGTAGAATAGATGAGTTTAATCTATAGTGACAGAAAACAGGTCAGTGAGGGTCTGGAGACAGTGATGGGGTGTTGGTGATAGGGATGGGGGTGTTGACAGCAAAGGGGCACGAGGGAATTCTGGGGTGATGGACATGTTCTGAATCTTGATGGTGGTGGTGGTTATGTGGTGTATACATTAGTCATCAAACTGTACTTTTCTGATGGATGCCTTGTATTGTAGATAATTTATATCTCAGTAAAGTTGGTTACAGTGTGTTCCGTGTTACCCAGTAGGGACTTGAGATAGTGACGGGCTTTTCTCCATGTCCTGTCCCACCGTTGGTCTCCTCCTGGAAGTCTTCGGCATGTCTTTCACTAGCCCAACATTTTTTGAGGACCCACTTTGTGTGGGACACTATTTAAAGTGTTTACTTAAAAAAATAAAGTGCTCATTTATTTCATAATCACTTCATCAAGATTAGCCCATTCACAATTCTTAACCTATTTTATAAGGAGGAAACTGAGACTCAGAGTAATTGTTATGGATTGAATTGTGTCTCCTCAGAGACTTAGTCCATTCAGGCTGCTATAACAGAATGCCACAGTCTGGATGGCTTATAAACAACAGACATGTATTTCTCACAGTTGTGGAGGTTGGGAAGTTCAAGATCAAGGCACCAGCAGATTCAGTATCTGGTGAGGTCCTGCTTCCTAAATGGCTGTATTCTCCTTGTGTCCTCACATGGCAGAAGGGATGAGAGAGCTCTCTGGGGTCTCTTCTTATAAGGACATGAATCCCATTCTGGAAGGCTCCACCCTCATAACCTAATCACCACCCCAGAGGTCTCACCTCCTAATACCATCACATTGGGGTTAGGATTTCAACATATGACTTTCGGGGGATATATTCAGTCTATAGCATCCCTGAACTTCTTACCTTGAAGTCCTACCTTCCAGTATCTCAGACTGTGACCTTATTTGGAATTAAGGTCATTGCAGACATACTAGTTAAAATGAGGTCGTTAGGGTGGGCTGTAATGCAAGGTGACTGATGTCCTTATAAAAAATGGGAAATTCACAGCCACACCTACAGGGAGAATTCCGTGTGAGCATGAAGGCAGCCATCTAGAAGCCAAGGAGAAAGGCTGGAGCAGACCTTTCCCTCACAGCTCTCAGTAAGAACCAGTCCTGTTGCCAGCTTGATTTTTGGCTTTTAGCCTCCAGCACCATGAGTAAATAATATTTTTTGTTTGTTTGTTTAAATACCCAGTTTGTGGTACAGTCCTCCCTCAGTATCTGTGAGGCATTCATTTCAGGTCCCCTGTGGGTACCAAAATTCGTGGTTGCTCAAATCTCTTACAGTTGGACTTAATCCATGAGTCCCTGAATCCGAGGATTGGTTGAATCCCCAGATGTAGAGCCCACGGATTCCAAGGGCCGACTGTAGTTTCTTCTGGCTGAGCTAGCAAAGTAAAACAGCAACCTAGGATTCACTTTGCTGTACAGCAGAAACTAACACAATGTTGTAAATCAACTATACTCCAATAAAAAAATTTAAAAATTTATTTATTTATTTATTTGGCTGTGCGGGGTCTTAGTTGTGGCATGTGGGGTATTTAGTTGCAGCATGTGGGATCTTTCAGTTGCAGTATGTGGGATCTTTAGTTGTGGCATGAGAACTCTTAGTTGCAGCATGTGGGATCTAGCTCCCTGACCAAGGATTGGGAGCACGGATTCTTAGCCACTGGGCCACCAGGGAAGTCCCTCCAATAAAAATTAATTATTGAATATTAAAAAAAAAAGAAATCATGAAGGTAGGAGGTGCCAAAGCTTGGAGTCTAACCACAGATTCAATTTCAGAGTTTGATTGCTTTCACTGTGTGTCCTTTCTTGGTTTAAATGATTGGCTCACACGGGTGAGGGATGAGGGCATTTCATGTGACATTTTCGTCTCTTGCTTTCCTCTCTCCTGATTGCCCTTCCTAACTAAGTGATTGGACTTTGCCCAGGATATATAAGCAGCAATTCCCTAGCCTGGGAGGATGGCAAAGGCGTTCACTGTGCTGGTGGTGGACGGTGTCATATTTCCTCAGCAGCTCTGTGTGTGCAGTTTTAGCTGTGGGGCTCTGAGAGAGACCTACACCACTCTGGAGGGCATTATGAGTTTGGCCAGCTGTCTGCTCTTTTGGCCAAGAGAAACATGATCGGGAGAATATAAATAATGACCCTCTTCCTTTGGGAGAGCTGGCTCAAAAACAGACATCACTATAGATGTAAATGTGTATGTGGAACAGTCCTTAAGATTTATTGGGGATTCCTTGAAGAATGTATTTTCCCTTTTGTATCTGTTTCCTTTTGTAGCCAGAGGAGACGAAACATCAGGTCAAGCAGACTGCTGAGAAAAGTGACCCGAATCACAGGGACTCAGAAAATAACTGATGATGCCCTGGCAAAAAAAAATGCCCTGGTTTAAAAAATTGGTTAAACTCCATTTGCCATTCTGCTACACATGTTTTCCACCCTGTTCTGTGCCCTCAGAGGCTGACCTATAAAGATGACATCACTGGGTTTTATTGTCTCCTGCTGTACTAGTCAGGGTTCTCCCGAGTAACAGAACCAATAGGATGTATATATAAAGAAAGAGATTTATTATAAAGAGTTAGCTCATGCAATTATGGAGGCTGACAAGTCCAGAATTTTCAAGGTGGGCCGGGAAACTATAGATCTAAGAGAGCCAATGGTGTAGTTCCAGTCATAAGGCTGGCAGGCTCAACAGACCCAGGAAGAGCCAATGCTGGATGTTGAATTGGTGGGATGGGTCAGAAATAGATGTAATTGAAGAGTAAGAGAAAAGAGAGCCAGGTAGAGGTGATAGCAAGCCCAAGCAGCTGATATAGTGTTTTTGGCCCAGGATCTGTGAAAGCTCTTGACACAGGAATTTTGACAGTTCAAGCTCAGAGCTCTACACTAACACTTCTCTGGAGGTGAGTAAAAGAATGGGAGGAGGAGCTACTGACTGGACATCATGTATTGGTTGTACAGGTTGTGCACTGCACAAATCTAGGGGATGCCCTAGCTGTATGCAGCAGAGCTGGTGTGATGGCACTTTCTTCCCTTCTCATCTCTTATTTCAGTTGCCTCCTATTTTTGAGTGGAAACACTCATAACAGTCTGGTTGGAGTAGCACATACTTATCCTGTGAGTGACACCTTATTACCATTCCAAATATCTGGTTGCTTTCAACTTCCAGACTGTAGTAGACACAAATGACCACACATTTCTCACAGTTTCTCCCATCGTGAAGTGGAGTCTATTTCCCCATACCCCTGAAGCTGGGCTGGGTCATGTGACTTGCTTTGACCACTAGAATATGGCAAAAATGAGAGCAGGAGAGTTTTGACTCTAGGCCTCAAGGGATTTGTAGTTTCTGCTCTTGCTTTCTTACAACTCTTCTGCCACCACGTAAACAAGCTCAGGCTAGTCCACTGGAGGATGTGTTACCACATGGGGTGGAGGTGAGCTCTTCTAGCAAATAACCCTCAGACTACTCAGCTTGCCAGCAGATATGAATGAGGCCATGCTAATCATCTAGACCCAGCCACAACACCAGAAGACTGCAGAGATCAGCTGACCTGGCCAAAATCAGATGAACCACTGAATTAACCTAAACAGTTATGACAAATAACTAGCATTTTATTGTTCTAAACCACTAATTTTGGGGATGGTTTGTTATACAGAAAGTGCTAACTAATACGTAGACACAGGAGGATAAATTTTCTCTACCCTCTTGAAGTTTAGTGTAGCCATGTGACTTGCTCTGGCCAATGACATATGAGCAGAAGTGATGTGAGTCACTTCTATGGAGTATTTAAGGACTGGGGCACCATTCTCCGTCTTCCTTTTCACTGCCATGGTAACTGCCATTGTTTGAGCTGGTGGAGACTTCAACAGTCTGGGTCCTTGGATGACAGTGTTTGTGGAGAACTTTTCATCTGTGAAGGACTTTTTAACATGAGTGAAAATACACTTTTACCATTTTGGCCACCGAGATTTTGGAGATATTTGTTATTGCAGCATAAACTAGCCTATACTGATTAAGACATCTCAGTCCAGAGATCTGAGATGTCCTTCCCTGCCCCACATGAGCTACAGTTTGCATGGATCTTGGTGCTGGGGAGACTTTTACATCATGTTCTCTTTCCTCTTAGAAATCACAAGTTCTTCATCCACATCCTGCCTCATACACAAAGCTTATCCTCACTTAGCAAAACCCTCTTTCCTTGCTTCAAAGAGGAAGGAGTGGAAACTTTTTTTGTTATTTAAAGAGACATAGAACAAAGGGGAATATTCATTCATTCATCCATTCAACAAATATTTTAAAGGAGCTTATTTTATTCATTCATTCATTCACTTATTTATTCATTCATTCAAAATATTTTTATTGAGCATCTTGTGTTACAAACAGTTGCAGGTGCTGGAAATGAAGCTATGAATGAAACAATGACCCTGCCTTCTGGATTTCATGTTCCAGTGGGGGGAAACTAACAATAAACAGATATATAATATAATATCAAGTAGTGATAAACACAACTATGAAAAGATCAACAAAGAAAATCAGGGTAAGGGGTTAGAAAGTGACGAGGGCTGTTTTTCAGGTAGGGTACAGAAATGACCTCTCTTGAGTGAGTGATATTGCTACTGAAAGTGGGGTTCCGGCTGCTCAGTGCTCAAAAGCCAATAAAGGGGCAAGGTTGGTGGAAAGGAAAGTTTGCTTTATTTTGGATGCCAGCAACTGAGGGGGGTGGAGGAGGGCAGACTCTTGTCCAAAGGCCACCTCACCCCCCCCGACTGACAATCAGTGGGCAAGAGCTTTTATAGATGGAGGGAGGGGGCTGCATGAAGAAACAGCACAGTCAGCTCTGACAGTCATCTTGAAATTGGTCATGCGGTGATCTGGTGATCTGACCAGCGTCATCTTGATTGTTTTTTTTTGTGTATGGGGGGGCCATGCCGAGAAGCTTGTGGGATCTTAGTTTCCTGACCAGGGATTGAACCCAGGCCCTCAGCAGTGAGAGAGTGGAGTCCTAACCACTGGACCGCAAGTGTATGGATTCCCCCATCTTGATGGTTTTAAGTACAATCTTCAGTTCCAGGGGTCGGTTTGTTCCCATTTCCTTGAGACCAGTTCTCGGAATTGTGGCAGCTTATATCATGGCTACAGTCTGTTCATCATGTAGTTAACTCCTTCTACCTGGTAGGGGTTTCAGTATCTACAAGGTAGCTCACAGGATATGGCTTGGAATATTATCTATAGCCCTTGGGAAGGAACTAAAGGTCCTTGACTTTGC
The DNA here is from genome assembly GCF_965194805.1 of Balaenoptera borealis. Taxonomy (NCBI): domain Eukaryota; kingdom Metazoa; phylum Chordata; class Mammalia; order Artiodactyla; family Balaenopteridae; genus Balaenoptera; species Balaenoptera borealis. Next base: position 176,124,041 of record NC_138867.1, on the reverse strand, counting down.
TTACTGACTAAACTATTAATGTTTTGTCCTGTTTCACTGTTTTTCTTTGTTTCTGTATTTTCTCACTTCTCTGATTAAACTTATTCTTTGGCTAAAGTTTTTTTCCACAGACAAAAGGCAGGCAGAGGACATGGGGGGAAGGACCATAGGGTCCTGCTCCATTTCAGTATTTCATCAGAGACCTGAACAAAGTGATGGAGTGAGGCTGGGGGCTCTCTGAGGCAAGGGAATTTCAGGCAGAGGGAAGAGCAGGTGTGAAGTCCCCAAGGCCTAGTTTTGTGACTAAAAGTTCAGTGCGGAGAGAAAAGGGGGGAACATATTTATTGGACACCTACCATTTCCCAGAGACTTTATTAGGTGATCGCACCACACATTAAATCATTGAGGCAGAGACTGCTGAGTGTTTACCAAAATCCATCCCCTCTTCTTCTCAGGGATGCAGCTAGAATACATTCTCCAGCCTTCCTTGCAGTGGGTGCAACCAATCCAAGTGGGAATTAAATGAAATACCATTCTGGATACTCCTTCTGGACTGGCTGACCGTTGTCCTCCCAGTCTCCTGATTAGCTCAGCACATCATATTGCCTTCTAAAATGTCTCTCTTCAGGCACCATTTTTGCAGGCAGAATTGGAAAACCAATTGGAATTGTTCAGAAGGTGCCCAGACTTTGGCTATTGGGCCAATTTCATCTTCCTTTTCTTTTTTTGAAATTCTTAGATCAATACTTTAGTAAGTCCACATAGAAATTCACTCTAAGTGCCTTGATTAAATGCTGTGTACATAGGACATTTAGACATGGAAGCAATGTCTAGACCATGCAGAAGAGATAAAATGGTTACTCCATCTCAATGTACAATGGCCCAACATTATTGTTATTTTTTAAATTTGTATTGGAGTATAGTCAGTTTACAATGTTGTGTTAGTTTCGGGTGTACAGCAAAGTGAATCAGTTATACATATACATATATCCACTCCTTTTTTTAGATTCTTTTCCCATACAGGCCTTTACAGAGTATTGAGTAGAGTTCCCTGTGCTATACAGTAGGTCGTTATTAGTTATCTCTTTTTTGTATAGAATGGCCCAACATTATTTGATCCCATGCATATAACCGCTCATGTCATTGAAAGACTATAGAAGCAAATAAATGGGAAGCATCTTTCTTTTCTTCTTTTAATTCAGTCTGGCTGTATTTGAATTTCACAGGTTTTGGGCTTCTTCTCTGGGCCAGTGGATCAGTGGATTATTGCAATTATGCTTCACTACAAACTACCCCAAAGCTCAGTGGTTTAAAGCAATAGTCATATATCCCCATGCACCTGTGAGTCTTCCAGGTTGGCAAAACTTGACAGGGACTCAGCTGGTTGACTCGGCTCCGTGCGTCTTTCATCCTTCTCCTGGGATAGTTGTGCTCATGGTGACAGCAGAGGTGCAAAAGGGCAGGTGGAAACATGGGAGGTCTCTTAAGGCCCAACCTTGGAACCGGCTTATTGCCACTTCTGCCCATGTGCTGTTGACCAAAGCAAGTCCAAAGCCAAGCGTTGAGGAAATACACGTCACCCACGATGAGGATGTGCCAAAGATAGGGATACAGGAAGGAATGAATAGTTGGGGCCAATCTATCCATGGTCACCAACTCTTGCAAAAGACACCAGAGTTTAAAAGTTGGTTGACTCAGTAAGGTCTCATCCACATAAAGGAAAAAGCAGAAATTTTGGACATTTTCAAAGGACTTTTAAGGAAACCAGGATGGCTATTTATGTTCATATGTCATGTGATTTAAAAATAGGAAAATTCAATGCTAATTGCATAGACTAACAATAATAACATCTTACATTGCATTGCATTTTAGAGTGCACAATGCATTTTAATATCTGATGTCTCATTTTATAGTCAAAACAACTCTGCTCAAGTATTATTATCCTAGTTTTGAACAGGGTGTGATGGAGGCTTAAGTGACTTGTCCAAGGTCACACAGCTTGCCAGCGGGAGAGCCCAGAATTAATAAAATCACTTGATATGTAGCAGATGCTAAGGGATTTACGTATACCAGAGGTCAGCAAATTATAGCCCAGGGGCCAAATAAGCCTGTAATGATTTTTTTTTCTTTGGCCCATTTTATTTTATTTATTGTTTTTTAACATCTTTATTGGAGTGTAACTGCTTTACAATGGTGTGTTAGTTTCTGCTTTATAACAAAGTGAATCAGTTATACATATACATATGTTCCCATATCTCTTCCCTCTTGCATCTCTCTCCCTCCCACCCTCCCTATCCCACCCCTCTAGGCGGTCACAAAGCACCGAGCTGATCTCCCTGTGCTATGCGGCTGCTTCCAACTAGCTATTGGTTTTACATTTGGTAGTGTACATATGTCCATGGTACTCTCTCACTTGGTCCCAGCTTCCCCTTCCCCTTCCCCATATCCACAAGTCCATTCTCTAGTAGGTCCGTGTCTTTATTCCCGTCTTGCCCCTAGGTTCCTCATGACCATTTTTTTTTTTTTTTAGATTCCATATATAGGTGTTAGCATACGGTATTTGTTTTTCTCTTTCTGACTTACTTCACTCTGTATGACAGACTTCAGGTCCATCCACCTCACTACAAATAACTCAACTTCGTTTCCTTTTATGGCTGAGTAATATTCCATTGTATATATGTGCCACATCTTCTTTATCCATTCATCTGTCGATGGACACTTAGGTTGCTTCCATGTCCTGGCTATTGTAAATAGAGCTGCAATGAACATTGTGGTACATGACTCTTCTTGAATTATGGTTTTCTCAGGGTATATGCCCAGTAGTGGGATTGCTGGGTCATATGGTAGTTTTATTTTTAGTTTTTTAAGGAACCTCCATACTGTTCTCCATAGTAGCTGTATCAATTTACATTCCCACCAACAGTGCAAGAGGGTTCCCTTTTCTCCACACCCTCTCCAGCATTTATTGTTTGTAGATTCTTTGATGATGGCCATTCTGATGGGTGTGAGGTGATACCTCATTGTAGTTTTGATTTGCATTTCTCTAATGATTAATGATGTTGAGCATTCTTTCATGTGTTTGTTGGCAATCTGTATATCTTCTTTGGAGAAATGTCTATTTAGGTCTTCTGCCCATTTCTGGATTGGGTTGTTTGTTTTTTTGATATTGAGCTGCATGAGCTGCTTGTAAATTTTGGAGATTAATCCTTTGTCAGTTGCTTCATTTGCAAATATATTCTCCCATTCTGAGGGTTGTCTTTTCATCTTGTTTATGGTTTCCTTTGCTGTGCAAAAGCTTTTAAGTTTCATTAGGTCCCATTTGTTTATTTTTGTTCTTATTTCCATTTCTCTAGGAGGTGGGTCAAAAAGGATCTTGCTGTGATTTATGTCATAGAGTGTTCTGCTTATGTTTTCCTCTAAGAGTTTTATATTGTCTGGCCTTACATTTAGGTCTTTAATCCATTTTGAGTTTATTTTTGTGTATGGTGTTAGGGAGTGTTCTAATTTCATTCTTTTATGTGTAGCTCTCCAGTTTTCCCAGCACCACTTATTGAAGAGGTTGTCTTTTCTCCATTGTATATTCTTGTCTCCTTTATCAAAGATAAAGTGACTATCTGTGCGTGGGTTTATCTCTGGGCTTTCTAACGTGTTCCGTTGGTCTATATTTCTGTTTTTGTGCCAGTACCATACTGTCTTGATTATTGTAGCTTTGTAGTGTAGTCTGAAGTCAGGGAGCCTGATTCCTCCAGATCCGTTTTTCTTTCTCAAGATTGCTTTGGCTATTCGGGGTCTTTTGTGTTTCCATACAAATTGTGAAATTTTTTGTTCTAGTTCTGTGAAAAATGCCAGTGTTAGTTTGATAGGGATTGCATTGAATCTGTAGATTGCTTTGGGGAGTAGAGTCATTTTCACAATGTTGATTCTTCCAATCCAAGAACATGGTATATCTCTCCATTTATTTGTATCATCTTTACTTTCTTTCATCAGTGTCTTATAATTTTCTGCATACAGGTCTTTTGTCTCCTTAGGTAGGTTTATTCCTAGGTATTTTATTCTTTTTGTTGCAATGGTAAATGGGAGTGTTTCCTTAATTTCTCTTTCAGATTTTTCATCATTAGTGTATAGGAATGCAAGAGATTTCTGTGCATTAATTTTGTTTCTGCTACTTTACCAAATTCATTGATTAGCTCTAGTAGTTTTCTGGTAGCATCTTTAGGATTCTCTGTGTATAGTATCATGTCATCGGCAAACAGTGACAGCTTTACTTCTTCTTTTCTGATTTGGATTCCTTTTATTTCTTTTTCTTCTCTGATTGCTGTGGCTAACACTTCCAAAACTATGTTGAATAATAGTGGTGAGAGTGGGCAACCTTGTCTTGTTCCTGATCTTAGTGGAAATGGTTTCAGTTTTTTACCATTGAGGACGATGTTGGCTCTGGGTTTGTCATATATGGCCTTTATTATGTTGAGGTAAGTTCCCTCTATGCCTACTTTCTGGAGGGTTTTTATTATAAGTAGGTGTTGAATTTTGTCAAAAGCTTTCTCTGCATCTATTGAGATGATAATATGCTTTTTCTCCTTCAATTTGTTAATATGGTGTACCACATCGATTGATTTGCATATATTGAAGAATCCTTGCATTCCTGGGATAAATCCCACTTGATCATGGTGTATGATCCTTTTAATGTGCTGTTGGATTCTGTTTGCTAGTATTTTGTTGAGGATTTTTGCATCCATGTTCATCAGTGATATGGGCCTGTAGTTTTCTTTCTTCATGACATCTTTGTCTGGTTTTGGTATCAGGGTGATGGTAGCTTCGTAGAATGAGTTTGGGAATGTTCCTCCCTCTGCTATGTTTTGGAAGAGTTTGAGAAGGATAGGTGTTAGCTCTTCTCTAAATGTTTGATGCAATTCGTCTGTGAAGCCATCTGGTCTTGGGCTTTTGTTTGTTGGAAGATTTTAAATCACAGTCTCAATTTCAGTGCTTGTGATTGGTCTGTTCATATTTTCTATTTCTTCCTGATTCAGTCTCGGAAGGTTGTGCATTTCTAAGAATTTGTCCATTTCTTCCAGGTTGCCCATTTTACTGGCATATAGTTGCTTGTCATAATCTCTCATGATCCTTTGTATTTCTACAGTGTCAGTTGTTACTTCTCCTTTTTCATTTCTAATTCTATTGATTTGAGTCTTCTCCCTTTTTTTCTTGATGAGTCTGGCTAATGGTTTATCAATTTTGTGTATCTTCTCAAAGAACCAGCTTTTAGTTTTATTGATCTTTGCTATCATTTCCTTCATTTCTTTTTCATTTATTTCTGATCTGATCTTTATGATTTCTTTCCTTGTGCTAACTTTGGGGTTTTTTTTGCTCTTCTTCCTCTAATTGCTTTAGGTGTAAGGTTAGGTTGTTTATTTGAGACGTTTCTTGTTTCTTAAGGTGGGATTGTATTGCTATAAGCTTCCCTCTTAGAACTGCTTTTGCTGCATCCCATAGGTTTTGGGTCATCGTGTTTTCATTGTCATTTGTTTCTAGGCATTTTTTGATTTCCTCTTTGATTTCTTCAGTGATCTCTTGGTTATTAAGTAGTGTATTGTTTAGCCTCCATGTGTTTGTATTTTTTACAGATTTTTTTCCTGTAATTGATATCTAGTCTCATAGTACTGTGGTCAGAAAAGATACCTGATAAGATTTCAATTTTCTGAAATTTACCAAGGCTTGATTTGTGACCCAAGGTATGATCTATCCTGGAGAATATTCCATGAGTACTTGAGAAGAAAGTGTATTCTGTTGTTTTTGGATGGAATGTCCTATAAATATCAATTAAGTCCATCTTGTTTAATGTATCATTTAAAGCTTGTGTTTCCTTATTTATTTTCATTTTGGATGATCTGTCATTGGTGAAAGTGGGGTGCTAAAGTCGCCTACTATGATTGTGTTACTGTCGATTTCCCCTTTTATGGCTGTTAGTATTTGCCTTATGTATTGAGGTGCTCCTATGTTGGGTCCATAAATATTTACAATTGTTATATCTTCTTGGATTGATCCCTTGATAATTATGTAGTGTCCTTCTTTGTCTCTTGTAATAGTCTTTGTTTTAAAGTCTGTTTTCTCTGATAATGAGAACTGCTACTCCATCTTTCTTTTGATTTCCATTTGCATGGAATATCTTTTTCCATCCCCTCACTTTCCGTCTGTATGTGACCCTAGGTCTGAAGTGGGTCTCTTGTAAACAGCATATATATGGGTCTTGTTTTTGTATCCATTCAGCCAGTCTATGTCTTTTGGTTGGAACATTTAATCCATTTACATTAAAGGTAGTTATCAATATGTATATTCCTGTTACCATTTTCTTAATTGTTTTGGGTTTGTTATTGTAGGTGTTTTCCTTCTCTTGTGTTTCTTGCCTAGAGAAGTTCCTTTAGCATTTGTTGTAAAGCTTGTTTGGTGGTGCTGAATTCTCTTAGCTTTTGCTTGTCTGTAAAGGTTTTAATTTCTCTGTCAAATCTGAATGAGATGCTGGTTGGGTAGAGTAATCTTGGTTGTAGGTTCTTCCGTCACTCTAAATATGTCCTGCCACTCCCTTCTGGCTTGCAGAGTTTCTGCTGAAAGATCAGCTGTTAACCTTATGGGGATTCCCTTGTATGTTATTTGTTGTTTTTCCCTTGCTGCTTTTAATATTCTTTCTTTGTATTTAATTTTTGATAGTTTGATTAATATGTGTCTTGGCATGTTTCTCCTTGGATTTATCCTGTATGTGACTCTCTGTGCTTCCTGGACTTGATTAACAATTTCCTTTCCCATATTAGGGAAGTTTTCAACTATTATCTCTTCAAATATTTTCTCAGTCCCTTTCTTTTTCTCTTCTTCTTCTGGGACCCCTATAATTCAAATGTTGCTGCATTTAATGTTGGCCCAGAGGTCTCTGAGACTGTCCTCAATTCTTTTCATTCTTTTTTCTTTATTCTGCTCTGCAGTAGTTATTTCCACTATTTTATCTTCCAGGTCACTTATCCGTTCTTCTGCCTCTGTTATTCTGCTATTGATTCCTTCTAGAGAATTTTTAATTTAATTTATTGTGTTGTTCATCACTGTTTGTTTGCTCTTTAGTTCTTCTAGGTCCTTATTAAACGTTTCTTGTATTTTCTCCACTCTATTTCCAAGATTTTGGATCATCTTTACTATCATTATTATGAATTCTTTTTCAGGTAGACTGCCTATTTCCTCTTCCTTTGTTAGGTCTGGTGGGTTTTTACCTTGCTCCTTCATCTGCTGTGTGTTTCTCTGTCTTCTCATTTTGCTGAACTTACTGTGTTTGGGGTCTCCTTTCCACAGGCTACAGGTTCGTAGTTCCTGTTGTTTTTGGTGTCTGCCCCCAGTGGCTAAGGTTGGTTCAGTGGGTTGTGTAGGCTTCCTGGTGGAGGGGACTAGTGCCTGTGTTCTGGTGGATGAGGCTGGATCTTGTCTTTCTGGTGGGCAGGACCACATCCACTGGTGTGTGTTTGGGTGTCTGTGACCTTATTTATGACCTTAGGCAGCCTCCCTGCTAATGGCTGGGGTTGTGTTCCTGTCTTGCTTATTGTTTGGCATAGGGTGTCCAGCACTGTATCTTGCTGGTCATTGAGTGGAGCTGGGTCTTAGTGTTGAGATGGGGATCTCTGGGAGAGCTTTCACCATTTGATATTATGTGGAGCCGGGAGGTCTCTGGTGGACCAATGTCCTGAACTTGGCTCTCCCACCTCAGAGGCACAGCCCTGACGCCTGACTGGAGCACCAAGAGCCTGTCATCCACACAGCTCAGAATAATAGGGAGAAAAAAAGAAAGAAAGAAAGAAGGAGATAAAGTAAAATAAAATAAGATAAAATAAAATGAAATAAAATAAGATAAAATAGTTATTAAAATAAAAAATAATTATTAAAAAAATTTAAAAATTAATAAAAAAAAGAAAGAAAGAAAAGAGCAACCAAACCAAAACACAAATCCAGCAATGATAACAAGTGCTAAAAACTATACTAAAAAAAAAAAAAAACGGACAGACAGAACCCTAGGACAAGTGGTAAAAGCAAAGCTATACAGATAAAATCACACACAGAAGCATACATATACACACTCACTAAAAGAGAAAAAGGGGGAAAAAAAAATATATCGTTGCTCCCAAAGTCCACCTCCTCAATTTGGGATGATTCGTTGTCTACTCAGGCAGATGCAGGCACATCCAGTTGATTGTGGAGATTTAATCCGTTGTTCCTGAGGCTGCTGGGAGAGATTTCCCTTTCTCTTCTTTTTTCGCACAGCTCCTGGGGTTCAGCTTTGGATTTGGCCCCGCCTCTGCCCTCTGCGTGTAGGTCGCCTGAGGGCGTCTGTTCTGCCCCGGACAGGACGGGGTTAAAGGAGCCGCTGATTCGGGGGCTCTGGCTCACTCAGGCCGGGGGGAGGGAGCCGTACGGAGGAGGCGGGGCGAGCCTGCGGCGGCAGCGGCCGCCGTGACGTTGCACCAGGCTTAGGCGCGCCGTGCGTTCTCCCGGGGAAGTTGTCCCTGGATCACGGGACCCTGGCAGTGGCGGGCTGCACAGGCTCCCGGGAGGGGCGGTGTGGAGAGTGACCTGTGCTCGCACACAGGCCTCTTGGTGGCGGCAGCAGCAGCCCTAGCGTCTCCTGCCCATCTCTGGGGTCCACGCTGATAGCCGCGGCTCGCACCCGTTTCTGGAGTTCGTTTAGGCGGCGCTCTGAATCCCCTCTCCTTGCGCGCCGCGAAACAAAGAGGCAAGAAAAAGTCTCTTGCCTCTTCGGCAGCTGCAGACTTTTTCCCGGACTCCCTCCCGGCCAGCACCGAAGCCAGAGCCTCAGCTCCCAGCCCCGCCCGCCCCGGCGGCTGAGCAGACAAGCCTCGCGGCCTGGTGAGTGCTGCTCGGCACCGAGCCTCCGTGCGGGAACCTCTCCGCTCTGCCCTCCGCACCCCTGTGGCTGCGCTCTCCTCCGTGGCTCCGAAGCTTCCCCCTCTGCCACCCGCAGTCTCCGCCCGCGAAGGGGCTTCCTAGTGTGTGGAAACCTTTCCTCCTTCACAGTTCCCTCCCAGAGGTGCAGGTCCCGTCCCTATTCTTTTGTCTCTGTTATTTCTTTTTTCTTTTGCCCTACCCAAGTACGTGGGGATTTTCTTGCCTTTTGGGAGGTCTGACGTCTTCTGCCAGCGTTCAGTGGGTGTTCTGTAGGAGCAGTTCCACGTGTAGATGTATTTCTAACGTATCTGTGGGAAGGAAGGTGATCTCCGCGTCTTACTCTTCCGCCGTCTTGCCCCCGGTCCGCTTCTTTCTTTTTAATGGCTGAATAATATTCCATTGCGCAAAGGTGTTACCGAGTCCAAGCTCCTAATGCTCACCACACGACAGGCCAATAAATCGAGAGACAAGTTGTTGGGGCAAGGAATAGAGACTTTATTTGGAAAGCCAGCAGGCCGAGAAGATGACGGACTAGTATTCCAAAGAACCATCTTCCCCGAGTTAGAATTCAGACTTCTTTTATACTGAAAGGAGAGGGGGTTGTTGCTACAAACTTCTTGGTGCCAGAATCCTTTGTTCTTGCATCTGTCCACGTAGGTCAGGTCACGATGTTTCTGTAAACCTCCAAGACAAATGATATTTTCTGTTCTGTGACTTTTTATCTCTATACGAATGGAAAAGTGTTATACTTTTAAAGGTCAGAGCCTTGAGAATGGGCTATCCGGTATATTTCAGTCTACAGGCAACATTCTTAACTGGTAGCAAAAGCAACAGAATACAAAGGTTAAAGTAAAGGAAACAGACCCAATATGGAGTCACATTTGTGACTTCCCTATTACACAGGGACCACGTTTTGTTTATTTATTCATCAGTCAATGGATGTTTTGATGGTTTCCTGGAAACGACCCATCACCTCACCCATAAATACTTCAATATGCTTCTCTAACACATAGAGACTAAAAAAACCAACATAATCAAAATACTACTAACAGGCTTTATAAAATGAACCCTAATTCTTTAAGATCCCCTAACACCCAGCCCAGGTTTGATTGCTCCTAACTGTCTAAACAATGCCACTTTCCCCCGTGAGGTAGATCCTCCCACTTTGACTCCACCTTGGGAAAAACATGGGGCTTCTCTCTGCCCTAGATGCCTCTTATAAGAAAAACATACTGCTCACCTTTAAAAGGAGCCCCCTTTAAAAAGAGAAAGAGGGTCACCCCAGTTTTGGGAACCTAATTCTACGCATGCAGCAAACAAACCTGTGAAACTTGCAATCAATTGCCTTTTTGCATCTAAAGACTCCAATTTTCCTCTCTCTGTCTTTGTGTTCAGATAATACAACCCCCTCCGCCTTAAGGGAGGAGGTAGTGGGGTGGTAAGGAGAAGCTGTTTCGAGAGTGAACAGAAGAGACTTGGGGGGGCGGTTAGCATTGTTTTTGTAAGGGCATCAATAATGTAGGTTGCAATCTGGCGGAGGGGAGATGGTTAAATTATAAGTGTGATTCCATATTCCTGCTGCTTCACGCCTGTTACACATGCCACCTCCTCAAACACCCCCCTCCGCAAACCCCCTAAGTGGAAGAGAAAGAGCTCTCCTGTTACCACCTTTCCTCTGCTCCTTAAGAGAAGCCGGTCTGAAAGGAGGTAGAGGGGGTGATAAACAGCATCCTTCCAGAGACTAGGGTCCTGCCCTGTGCTGGGAGGTTGAGGTGCAGTGTTAAGGGGTGGAGAGACGAGAGTAAGAATTCCCTTTATTTTCCTCTGAGAAGCAATGTGAGGACGGGGGCGGGGGGGGGTGCTGGATTTGTCTCCCTGTGCTGGGTTCCTGTGCAGTACTTTGCTGGAGATGTTCCGGAGCTGATGTGACGCTAGTTCTCCGCTGTCTCCTCCCAGCATCTAGGAAACCTCCTCCTCCTTCGCTTTTTCCCCCCTGGCAGCTGGCACAGCAGCCCCACTTGGTGCCTGCCTTTGTGGGGAGCCCTCAGCTCGAAGAACAGCTGCTCTTGGCACCCTCTTTCTCTCCTCTCTCGGGGGGCCCCCTTTTCCTTTCCATTGGGCAGGCAATGGAGGCGTGGACTTCAGCTGGCTTGGAGCCCTGGGTGCTGACAAGGTGGGACCCTCAGGGCAGCTGGAGGACTCTTTGCGCCGCCCAGTAACCACACAGCCTGAGCCCCGGAGCCGATGCGATACAGGTGAGTGAGCGATACAAGATCCTGGGGGCAGAGTCCTGCAGGCAGTCTAATCTTTATTTCCTTGCTGCAACATTACCTGCATATGCAAAGGTAGAAACCCAATGACCCTCCCCCTTTCCTATGAATAGCTTTTCTTTGGGGGTGGGCGGTTTCTCTTGGTGGGGGCAGACCCCTTGATTTCCAGCTTCTACTTGTTTCTTGATGAAAAATCCATTTTCTTTCAACTGCCCTTAGCCCCCTTGTAGTACTTGATGTCTCTGCCACCTGCCCTGGACATGTGACATTTTCCCAATGACTATAGTTTCCAAGTTAAGTCTAATTCTACTTTTTTATGTCCTCCCCACCCCATCACTCAAGTCTACATTAGTGTCTTTCTGCTTTAAGACCCAGGCAGGCTGGACAAGTGAGAGAACTTGGGATCTTGCGCGCGTTCCCCTCCCCTATCGCCTACAGCTTTGTTGCGGGAGGCGGTCCCCGAAACAAAAGTTCGCGACGCCCGTGTAGCCGGTCCTTGTTTGCTGTGCTCAACGCAGCGTGAATGCGTTGGAAAAAGGGAGATGGCAGATGGCTGTTGAGGATAATTACACCGTCTTAGGAAACCAGTTGTTCCGTTTAATATTTAACATTCCCCCCTCCCTTGCTGCAAATGAAAAGCAGAGATAGCACTGACACCCCTCTAGACCAACCCCTCCCTTTTTAAAAAATGTTTGGACAGAGTTGACTCTCCGGGTGGCTTTCATTTCTCAAGAAGTGAGAGAGACAGAATCCCTCTCCTCTCTCGCTCTCTCTCCGCTGACAGCTTCGGAGAACACGTGGCTGCCGCGGCTGGTGTGGGCAGGAGGGGGAAGCGCCCCGCGGGCTGGGCTCCTCTGCCTTTTCCAGGGGCTCCTGCTTTCGGGGCTCCTGAGAGACTGAGCTGGGAGAAGGAACCAGAATAGAATGTAAACAGGAGGACAGAATACCTTCCCAGAGGCAGTAACCTCTGTTGAGGGTAAACGGACAGGAAGGGAGAGCTCATCCGTGTGCCCCATCTCTCCTTGGCTCCAAGCGAAGGTGCATTGAGGGTGGGCGGGTCTCCACTAGGTATCCGGGCTCCATCCTGAGTTTCCTGTTCTGAGTTGACAACTTCAGGGCAGACTTGCCATTTCCCATGCGGGCTCTTTCAAGGACAGTCCTAGGTGGGGAGAGGACGGGGGTAAGGTGGGGAGGAGTCGTCTAGGGTGTCCGTGGCTGACGCTGGTCCCACATCCCCTACTTGGTCTCTAGTCCCTCCAATACCAAGCCCAGGCTGCAGAAAGTCTCCCAACTCCAGCCATCTTAGTAGCTGACTATTCCGTTGATATTGTTTTCCTCCAAGACACAGGGATTTGCAGAGAAACATAAAGATGTCACTCAGGGCAAATGCCATCCTCCCTCTAGATAAGACTGGTTTAATTCAATGCTGCCCCTCCCCGTCCCCCAAAGTAAGGGGAAAGATCAGGACCGGGGTTCTGGAGGCAAAGGGCACATTTGACATTGAACAAATTACTGGGTAAATGACCTGCAGAGTAATGCCAAGTGCAGCTCTTGGACATCACATGCTCCGGCAGAGGGTTTGACTTATTTATTTTATTATTCTTTTCGAAATGTTAGCTTACAGGACCAGAGGGCCCTTACTGGCCAAGGGCAAGTGAGGGAAGATTCTATTCCAGGATCTTTCAATCCCACTGTCTTCATAGTGACAGACAGGCAAGGGCTCTTGGCAAGCTCTCCTACCCCTTCCGGCAAGGCCAAGCCTGTCTGATGGCGGCCAGTGAGACTGACTTAACCGAGTGGGAGGGGCCGCTGGTCAGAATCTCCAGACCTTCTTCTCAAAGTGCAGACCTTGGACCAGCAGCACCCTCTGGGAATGCAGAGTCTTGGGCCCCACTCAGCCCTGAGTTAGAATCTGCACTTTGAACAGGATTCTGGGGCAGCTAAGTGCTGGTCAGAGTCTTAGAAGCCCTAAGGGCATCACTCAGACCCTCTGTGCTTCAGTGTTCCTAGCTGACGATCAGGCTAACCATGACATCCCAGTGGTAGGGGTCCTGGGAGGCCAGGCCAGGTGATGCTCAGTGCTGGGCACATAGTAGGTGCTCACTAAATCTTGGCCACTTTTTTTGCTGTTGCTATTCTTGCAAGAGTTGATCAATGTAATTTGGTTTAAATTTTTTTTTCTTTATTTTTTATTTTATTAACCATTCAGACCTACTAGAGAATGGACTTGAGGACACGGGGAGGGGGAAGGGTAAGCTGGGACAAAGTGACATATATACACTACCAAATGTAAAACTGATAGCTAGTGGGAAGCAGCCCCATAGCACAGCTCGGTGCTTTGTGACCGCCTAGAGGGATGGGGTAGGGAGGGTGGGAGGGAGGGAGACGCAAGAGGGAAGAGATATGGGGATATATGTATATGTATAACTGATTCACTTTGTTATAAAGCAGAAACTAAAACACCATTGTAAAGCAATTATACTCCAATAAAGATGTTAAAAAAAAAAAGAAAAAAAATTGAAGTATAGTTAATTTACAATGTTGTGTTAGTTTTAGGTATACAGCAAAGTAATTCATTTATATATATACATGTAAAGAATATATATATATATTCAGATTCTTTTCTGATTCTTTTCCATTATAGTTTATTACAAGATAATTTGTTCCCTGTGCTATACTTGACTACTTTAAAATTTCTCTCCAGAGCAAAGGTGTATATCCAATTTCTTTACTTTTTTATTGTAAAATACACCCAACATAAAGTCTACTGTTCTCACCATTTTAAAGGGAACAATTAAACGGCACTTAGTATATTCATAATGTTGTGCAACCATCACCTCTATCTAGTTCCAGAACTTTCTCTTCATACCAAAGCAAAGCTCTCTACCAATGAAGCAGTTATTCTCATTCCTCAATCCCCCAGCGACTGGCAACCACCAATCTGCTTTCTGTCTTTACGGATTTCCCTCTTCTCCATGTTTCATAGAAATGCAGTCAGACAATAGGTGGTCTTTGTGTCTGGCTTCTTTTCACTTCTGATTTCTTCTGTAGTTCATGCTTCAGCTTTTCCTTTCTTCTGCGTGTCCCACCCATCCCTCCCCTAAAACATGCAAGTCAGATGAGTATTGGAAACATAGTCTGGACCCCACTAATCCACACGTTAATTCTTAGTGACCAAGAACAAAGTGTAGGGAGGCTCATCTTCAAATATTTTTTTCAGGACTGGAGACTGGGCTATTCACTTCTTTCTTTTTTTTCTAAAAGTGGTTCCAATTTTGGTATCCAGCTATTTCCCCCCAGCAAAAACCATCACTACAATTTCTTTCAGCCTCAGGGGGAGGCAGCTTTTAGACGATTTCTTGAGAGTTTTAAGATCCCAAGATGTGCAATAATTGAGTCACAGTGGCACACAGTCGGTACTCAGTAAATATTTGCTGAACAAATGAAGCACATCAGGACTAATAATTAGCATGGTAATGAATTAATGTCTTCACGTATTAATATGTTTATAACCATCCACAGCCACTGGCTGGCCGAAGTTGCAGAATGAATGAGGGAGATTGTGAAATCCCCACTAACGCAAAATACCAAGAAGTCAAAAACATGTATTGAAGGAAAAGTATTCCAAAGATGCAGCTGGTAGGTAAAACTACCCACCCACTTCTCAGAACACAGAAGAGAGCAAATGCGTAACAGTTTAGTTTAAGGGAGAAACTTTAGAGGAACACTCTGCCCTGGGAGAAGTTTTATTATTTTTTTCCTGGCAGTCTGTTCTTTTTCCTTTTAACCTTCCAGCACCAATGGAGTCAAGCAAGTTTAAGAATGATAAACGGTGTCCAGCATCTAGAACATGGGTCCAATTGTGATAGTGCCCTGGACAAGAGGAATAATTGATCTACCTTTTTTTTTTTTTTTTTGGCCCTGCGGCTTGGGGGATCTTAGTTCCCCTACCAGAGATTGAACCCGGGCGACCGCAGTGAAAGCACCGGGTCCTAAGCACTGGACCACCAGGGAATTCCCTGACCTACCTTTCAATAAGTGTTCACTGTGTCCTTCCTGCTGGCCAGGCACTGTACTAGGCTTTGAGGATTCAGCAGAGGGTGGAATCATAATGGTAGCCACAGTCATAATAATAACAAACACGTCTTTAGGGAATTACCAGGTGTGGGATGCTGTTCCAAGCACATTATGTAGAAATGAAATGATTTGAGCCTCACAAGAACTCGATGAAATATGTGCTCTCATCATCCTCATTTTACAGATGGGGAAACTGTAGCCCAGAGAGGTGAAGTGACTTGTCCAAGGTCACACAGCAGGAGGGGGCAGATCCAGGATCCAAGCAGGCTGGTTGCAAAGCTGGGGACATTTCTCTACCAACTCCCATCAGTCATTGGTTGAGGAATCTTCCAAGGGTATTAACTCCCCAGCACCTCTGGCGTGTCTCTCACTCCTGCAGCCAGAACTAGCCCTATGTAGGGAGTGGCAGGTGCTGGAGGTAGAGAGCCATGGGCATGTGTGGGCAGGTGAGGGGTTTGGGCACTGGCGAATTCTCTTGGAGGCTTCAGAGCAGAAGCATCTTTTGAGCTGGACTTTGGGGGTAGGGAGATAGAAGGGCATTCAGGATGGAGGCAAAGAGTTGCAGAAGTTGGGGATGTGTTCAGGATTGGAAGTGAGGAGTCCTTTTGGGATTGGCCAACGGATGACCTGATAGTCTATGATGAATTGGAGGGAGGAGAGACTCAGAACACGGAGGAAAGTATTACGGTCCATCTGCGTGGGGCAAATGAGGGCCTGAACCATGGCAAGTGGGAGAGGAAGTATGAGGTAGAATCAGCAGCCCTGATGATGAGTAGAATGTGGGGTGAAGGAGGGAGAGAGGGAATCCCACAATGGTTGGGGTGATCAGTTCCACTGCTTTTTGGATTTCTTACAAATCTGACCTCCAGAGGATGCCTGAGAACACCTGAGTCAGGTCAAGTCCCTCCTCTGCTTAGACTCTTCCATGCCTCCTACCTTACTCAGAGCAAAAGCCAAAGTCCTCCCTGTGGTCCACAAGGCTCCGTACCATCTGTCCCTGTCACCTTCCTCTCTCACCTCCCCCCATTCATCCCCTCACTCACTCCACTCCGGCCACACAGGCCTCCTAGCTCTTCCTTGAACACACCAGGCACGCTCCAGCCACAGGGCCTTTGCACGGGCTGTTCCCTCTGCCTAGACCGCTCTTCCTACAGCCACGCTCATGGCTCCTCCCTCACCTCCTTCAGATCTTTACTCAAATGCTTCTTTCCCACTAGGATCTTTTCTGACCACCTTCTCTAAATGACATTCTCCTTCCCCTTCCTTTTCCTCCTCTCCTGTTTTCTTTCCTCCATCTGCATATTTTACTTGTTTATCTTGTTGCTTGTCTGTCTCCCCCACTAGAATGTGAGCTTCATGAGGGCAGGGACCGTGTCTGTTTTGTTCACTGCTGGGTCCCCAGTGTCTACAACAGTGCCGGACACACAGTAGGTGCTTAATGAATATTGCTGAATGAATGAATGAGTGATGGGGAGGGTAATAGAGCCATGAAACTGAAGTTGGGCGAAGGATTCAGCTTGAGATTCAGTGGCTCGCGTGGATCCTGCCCACCAGCCTAAGCCCTGGAGGTCTCCCATCCTTTCTCCTTCCTAAATCCCAATCAGTGTCCTGAAGCCGTGAAAAATCATCTGGCGATCCCAGGGGATCTGTTCATCCTGGTGGGAGGGAGTGTGTGTATCCCTGTGCTGTGATGGGCAATTGAACGAGCGGGTGAAAAATGAGACCAGCTGTGACATGGTTTCTTCTCACCAGGGGATGGACCTTTGCAGCCGTATTCAGGGCTATGCTGGCGTGCTGGTCTCAGCCTAGCCTTCAGCCTTTGCCATCTGGCCTGGCATTTTATTTAGCTCTGTTCTCATGTATGTGGGGCAATTCTGGAGTTTGGCCCCAAGCGATGAGAGCTCTTGTTGGCGCTGGCTTTTTCATTTCACCTTGCTCTTAGCTTCTCTTTGCAAAGGTGGGGCATGGGGTGAATTCACACTGCCTGAGATGGGGTCCCTTTGGGTTGTCTGAATCAGCATGAAAGCTCTGGTCTGTGTCTAGATCTACTTATCGGTGCCCTCAATACGTGGGTATTTGATGCTGGGAGGCAAAAAAGCTGAAATTCTGGGGTAACTGTGAATATTTAAGTACCTTCAAGAAGATGGGGGTTGGAATTTCCTGGCGGTCCAGTGGTTAGGACTTCGAGCTTCCACTGCAGGGGGCACGGGTTCGATCCCTGGTCAGGGAGCTAAGATCCCGCATATGCTGCGCAGCGCGGCCAAAATAAATTAAAAAAAAAAAAAAAA
Source organism: Balaenoptera borealis (assembly GCF_965194805.1). NCBI lineage: Eukaryota > Metazoa > Chordata > Mammalia > Artiodactyla > Balaenopteridae > Balaenoptera > Balaenoptera borealis. The sequence goes on along the minus strand of NC_138867.1, from coordinate 176,106,496 downwards.
GATCAGGAATTCCCTGGCAGTCCAGCGGTTAGGAATCTACGCTCTCACTGTTGGGTTCAATCCCTGGTTGGGGAACTAAACTCCCACAAGCCACTTGGCGTGGCCAAAAAAAAAAAAGAAGATGGGTGGATGTTTTTGGATCACCTGTTAAGATTTTTTTTTGTTTTTTGTTTTTTAATTTATTTTATTTTTGGCTGAGTTGGGTCTTCGTTGCTGTGCACGGGCTTTCTCTGGTTGTGGCGAGCGGGGGCTACTCTTCGTCGTGGTGTGCAGGCTTCTCATTCCAGTGGCTTCTCTTGTTGTGGAGCACGGGCTCTAGGCACGTGGGCTTCAGTAGTTGTGGCACACGGGCTCAGTAGTTGTGGCGCACGGGCTTAGTTGCTCCACGGCATGTGGGATCTTCCAGGACCAGGGCTCGAACCCGTGTCCCCTGCATTGGCAGGCGGATTCTTAACCACTGCGACACCAGGGAAGCCCATGTTAAGAGTTTTTCTACACTGTTTTTTTTTTTGGTAAAACTGACATAACATAACATTTACCATTTTAACAATTCTTCAGTGGTATTGTGTACATTCATAATGTTCTCCATCACCACCATCCATCTCCAGAACTCTTTTCATCTTCCCAAACTGAAACTCTGTCCCCGTTAAACACTAACTCCCATTTCCCTTTCTCCCAGCCCCTGGCACCCAGCATTTTACTTTCTGCCTCTATAATTTGACCTCGTATGAGTGGAATCAAACAGTACTTGTCCTTTTGTCACTGGCCTCCTTCACTGAGCATAATGTCCTCAAGGTGCGTCCATGTGGTAGCATGTGTCTGGATGGCCTTCCTTTTCAAGGTCAAATAATATCCCATTGGATATTTTGTTTATCCATTCATCCATCGATGTACATTTGGATTGTTTCCCTCTTACCAGTCAACACTCCCACCAACAGTGCCTGAGGGTTCCCTTCTCTCCATATCTTTGTGAGCATATGTCATCTCTTGTCTTTTTGATGACGGTCATTCTAACGGGTGTGAAATGATACCTCACTGTGGTTTTGATTTGCATCTCCCTGATGAGTAGTGATGTTGAGCACATTTTCATGTGACTGTTGGCCATTTGGATGTCTTCTCTGGAAAAAAATGTCTATTTAGTTCCTCTGCCGATTTTTTTTTAATTTATTTTTTATTTATTTATTTATTTATTTATGGCTGTGTTGGGTCTTCGTTTCTGTGCGAGGGCTTTCTCTAGTTGTGGCAAGTGGGGACCACTCTTCATTGCGGTGCGCGGGCCTCTCACTATCGTGGCCTCTCTTGTTGCGGAGCACAGGCTCCAGATGCGCAGGCTCAGTAATTGTGGCTCACGGGCCCAGCTGCACCGCGGCATGTGGGATCTTCCCAGACCAGGGCTCGAACCCGTGTCCCCTGCATTGGCAGGCAGATTCTCAACCACTGCGCCACCAGGGAAGCCCCTCTGCCGATTTTTTAATCAATTTTTTTTTTTTTTTTGCTTCTGAGTTATATGAGTTCTTTATAGATTTTGGATACCAACCCCTTATCCGATATATAGTTTGCAAATATCCTTTCCCATTCTGTAGATTGCCTTTTTGTTTTGCTGATGGTTCCTTTTGCTGTACAGAAGCTTTTTAGTTTGATGCAGTCCCACTTGTTGACTTTTGTTTTTATTGCTCCCTGTTAAAAGTTTTTACTTCTAGGTAGAGTCTTAACACTTGCTCCTTACCTGGTTACCTGCTCTGGAGATTGTTTGTTCAGGGTCCGGAAATCACTTTTACTATCAGCCAAATAAAACATATGGAAAGTGACGAATGCATTTGAAGCTCGGTTAAAAATGACATTTGGATTAGCTTCACCTTGGTTTTTAGAATCCACGGTCTGTTGAATTTCACACTCTTCAGCCTAGAACTCAGGAGGGGATATCATTTCTTTCCGTGGGTCTTAGCAACCCTTGTTTTGTCTGGGGCTAGATTAAGATGGCTTATTGACAGATCTTAGCACACAGAGCAAGATTGGAAGGAATGAAACTGCCTAACAGAAGCTCAAACAACAAGTAGAAGAAAGAGAATGAAGGCTGAGAGAGAGAACAAGAGGAAAGAGGTGAGAGGAAATGATTTCTTGCAGAGACACTATAATTAGCTCTCTCTCTCTTTTTTTTTTTAACATCTTTATTGGAGTATAATTGCTTTACAATGTTGTGTTAGTTTCTGCTGTATAACAAAGTGAATCAGCTATACGTGTACATATATCCCCATATCTCCTCCCTTTTGTGCCTCCCTCCCACCCTCCCCATCCCACCCCTCTAGGTGGTCACAAAGCACCAAGCTGATCTGCCTGTGCTATGCAGCTGCTTTCCACTAGCTATCTATTTTACATTTAGTAGTGTATATATGTCAGTGCTACTCTCTCACTTAGTCCCAGCTTACCCTTCCCCCTCCCTGTGTCCTCAAGTCCATTCTCTACATCTGCGTCTTTATTCCTGTCCTGCCCCTAGGATCATCAGAACCATTTTTTTAAAGATTCCATGTATATGTGTTAGCATACAGTATTTGTTTTTTTCTTTCTGACTTACTTCACTCTGTATGACAGACTCTAGGTCCATCCACCTCACTACAAATAACTCAGTTTCGCTTCTTTTAATGGCTGAGTAATATTCCATTATACATATGTGCCACATCTTCCTTATCCATTCATCTGTTGATGGACACTTAGGTTGCTCCCATGTCCTGGCTATTGTAAATAGTGCTGCAATGAACATTGTGGTACATGTCTCTTTTTGAATTATGGTTTTCTCAGGGTATATGCCCAGTAGTGGGATTGCTTGCTGGGTCATATGGTAGTTCTATTTTTAGTTTTTTAAGGAACCTCCATACTGTTCTCCATAGTGGCTGTATCAATTTACATTCCCACCAACAGGGCAAGAGGGTTCCCTTTTCTCCACACCCTCTCCAGCATTTACTGTTTGTAGATTTTTTGATGATGGCCATTTTGACAAGTGTGAAGTGATATCTCACTGTAGTTTTGATTTGCATTTCTCTAATGATTAGTGATGTTGAACATCTTTTCATGTGTTTGTTGGCAATCTGTATGTCTTCTTTGGAGAATTGTCTATTTAGATCTTCTGCCCATTTTTGGATTGGGTTGTTTGTTTTTTTGATATTGAGCTGCATGATTAGCTCTCTTTTTAATGAACGCTTTGGTGTTCTCAACAGGACGTCACACCTGTGTAGATTCCCCTTGAATGCAAAGATTTCAGAGCACAAGAAAAACATTCATTGAATGAAACCAGTGTTGCTTCCATCAAGTAGTATATTAGTTAAGGAAAGGCTATGGACTTACTGATGTCCCCCTAAATTCATATGTTGAAGCCCTAACCCCCAATGGGATGGTATTTGGAGATGGGAGGTAATTAGGTTTAAACAAGGTCATGAGGTTGGGGCCCTCATGATTGGATTAGTGCCTTTATAAGAAGAGATACTAGAGAACTCGTTCTCTCTCTCTTTCTCCTCCATGTGAGGACACAGAGAGAAGGTGGTCATCTACAAACCAGGAGGAGAGCTCTCCCCAGGAACTGACCTGGTCTTGGACTTACAGCTTTTTGAACTGTGAGAAAGTAAATGTTTGCTATTTAAGCCACTCAGTCTATGATATTTTGTTATGGCAGCCCGAGCTGACTAAGTCAGGAATGCTGCTGTAACAAGTAGGTTCCCAGTTGGATAAAAAGTTAAACACAGCAGAAGTTTGTTTCTAACTCACCTGATTGCCCTGGGAGGGTGTTCCTATTCAGCAGATGGCTCTCCTCCTCCACACAGTGACTCAAGGACCCAGGCCACTACCCTTTCATGGCTCCACCACACAGGGTGCCCTTAGGGTCTTCCATATCTAGCCAGGAGAGGAGAAAGGGAACTTATTGAGGGCACACCTGCTTCTTAAAGCTTTGGCCCAGGGTGACACTCTACACTTCTGCTCACATTCAATGGGTAAAAACGAGTCACATGGCCATACCAATTCAAGAGGAGCTGGGAGTTTAGTCCCTGATCACTTTCTATTCCCCAGGGTGTTGCCTTCATTTTGGTGGGAGTACCTGTCAAATTTTAAAACGTACATAATCTTTAAAATATTGATAGCAAGGCCACTTCTAGAATTCATCCTACAGAAAAACTTGTAGCAGCTTCATGGGGACTTATGTACAAAATGATGGCTACAACATTTTGAGGAACAGCAAAAAATGAAAAAGAGCCAGATGTCCACACCAGATAAATTCTATGGAGTCATTAGAAAACCCTATAGGAACTGGTGCAGAATGTCACTTAAGGTATATTATTAAGTGCAAAAAAAGTCGCAGACTTTTACGTATATATGTTTATGTACATATATGCGTCTATATAGATACCTGTATATATGCATACATATAAATAATCTCACAGTTTTTACAAATTCCTGTAAAAAATTATTCTACATGATTGGGATCGTGTATTAGTTTTTTTGTGCTGCCATATCAAATTACCACAAAATGAGTAGCTTACCAACAGCATGCATTTATGATCCCACAGTTTCCATGGGTTGGAAGTCTGATAGGCTTGGCTGGATTGCAATCAAGGTGTTGGTGGGCTGTGTGCCTTTCTGGACACTCTGGGAAGAATCCGTTTGCTTGTTCATTCAGGCTGTTGGCAGAAGTTGGTATTAAGCTGTTGCAGGACTGGGGTACTGTTTCCTTGTTGGCTGGCAAGCTGGAGGTTGTTCTCAGCTTCTAGAGGCCACCAGCATTCCTTGGTTTGTGGCTCCTTCATCTCAGAGCTGATGACCATGTGTCAAGTCCCTCTCATGCCTCTTATCTCTCCTGCCTCATTTTCCATGGCGTCTCTGACCTATTCTTCTGCCTCCCTCTTCTACTTTTAAAGGCCTATGTGATGACCTTGGGCTCATAGGGATAACCCAGGATACTCTCCCTATTTTAAAGCATGTAACCTAGTTCCACTTTCTTTTGCCACGTTACGTAACATACTCATGTGCCAAGATCATGGGGGACAAAATCCTTCCTACCCCAGATTGTTTATGTTTTGGGAGAAGTGGGCCTGGCAAGGAAAAAGCTCAGTGTCAGACTCTGGGTTGGACCTCAGAGAGAGGCCTTGGGTGTCCCAGGAAACCTGGATCTGCATCCCTGACCTGTGTGCTCCAGGCTGATTGACCTTGAGTGAGCCATTGCACCTGTCTGAACCTCAGTGTTATCTGTAACACAAGGGAGTAGATTTCCTACTTCCTCTGGGACTTGTGTTTGGGTGGGGAGATCTGGCTTATATCCCTTTTTCTGCCCAATTCAAAGCTTGATTGTAAGGAGGAAGGGCATATATAATTTCTCTTAATGAATTTAGTATGATTATTTTAGCTTTAAAAATATTTGTAATGATGTAACAAATATGCAGAAAACTGCACAAATGAATTTTTACACACGTCTGTATACTGTTTCCCCACTATCACCCAGGTAAAGGGTTAAGGAATTTCCATCCCCTCAGTGGGTTGTCAGGTTAAGCAAATTAAAAAAATATAGGAGACCACTAGTTAAATTTGAATTTCAGATAAACAATGAATAGATTTTTATCATAAGTGTATCTCATATAGCTAGACATCCTGTGTTTTATCTGGCGGTCCTACCAGTAGGCTCCCTTGTTGTTTTAGCCCAACACCCTTTCCACCCCAAAGTCAACAGTATTCTGACTCTCATCACCATAGATTAGTTTTACCTGTTTTTGAACATCATATCAGTGGAATCACACAGTGGGTCCTGCTCTGTGTCCGTCTGTGAGATTCATCCACACTGCCTGTGGCATATTCTTTTTCATTGCTGTGTAGTATTCTATTTGATGGATGCATCACACCCTATTTTACTCTTGTCTTGTTGTTGGACCTTTGGGTTGTTTCTAGTTTTAAGCTACTATGAATTGAGCTTTATGAACATGACTTTCAGTGGCTAGATGCATTTAGGAGTGAAATTACTGGCCATTTTTAGTTTTAAAATTCTCCTCCCAAATGGAGAAAAAAGACATCCTCCCACACCAGTGAATAAATTGAAGCCTTGTAGGGTTACATTCCAGGCCCTGCCTGGTCTTATTTTTGTTTCCTGGATGAAGGAACTCTTGGGGCATTTTTGAGTTCCCATACTCTCTAATGTGTTTAAGGAGCCTGTGAAGTTTTAGAGAATGTTTTTCCTCTACTTTTATTTTTTATTTTAATTTAATTTTATTTTTGTATTAAATTTTTAAAAAATCACACTTTATTTTTATTTATTTATTTTTGGCTGCGCTGTGTGGCTTGTGGGACCTTATTGATAGTTCCCCAACCAGGGATCGAACCCAGGCCCTCAGTCTGTTACTCCCAAAATCCTAATTTGGAATCCTATCCCTCCTATCCCTCCCCCCTATCGTTCCTCTTTGGTAACCGTAAGTCCTCTACTTTTAGGTGCCATATCTTTTACTAATTTTTAGTAGTTTCACCTGTGGGTGGTGAAGCCTGGTGCCCAGCCCGGCTGTGTAAATGTCCCTGTCCATGTGGCGGTGGTACACAGAAGGCCCCCAGACTTCCCTGCTGTCCCTCCCTCCCTGCTCTTCCCCCCGTAGCTCCTGGACCAGCCTGTATTAATCAGGAGCATCTCCAGGTGCCTTCTGGTTGCTATGGCAACTCAGGCTGGTCCAGGCTTGGCAATGGGGGTCAACCCCCATCTCAGGTGTGGTTTCAGTTTGGATTCGGGGAAGTAGACACACGCAATACCTGGTACTTCAGGGAAGTTCTATTCTGATTACATTAACAGTAAGGTTTTTTTGTGGCCTCAGGCTTAATGCCGCTTCTTTTCTTCTATTTGCTTTTTCCTCATTGTCATCTCTTTGCACCGTCTATTCGTGGAAACTGGCTGCTTCCAGGGGAAACAAACCCCACACGCTTTGCCATTTTCTCTGCACTGTGGTTGGACAAACAGAGAGGGAACAGCTGACCTCGTCACGGGGCCCCGCAGGTGCCAGGGAAGGACACCTGGCTGGAAGCAGCCGTTGGCTGGGGATGTGTTTGTTCCTTGTGTGTACACACAGGACAGGTGGGGCTCTGTTGTTAAAAGCACCTGTGAGGGCTCTGCAGAGCACACTCGATGGTGATGCTTGAGTAGCTAGCTGTTCCCCGCCCTCCCCCGGCTTCCAGGCTCCACCCACCTGCCACAATATCAACCTGAGAGCCAATGTTGACCAAGTGCTTTCCATGGCCTGGCGCTGTGCTCGGGGTGCTGCCTTCCCACAGGTTAACCCACTGACCCCTCACAATGGCTCTCTGTACTACTTATGATTATCCCCACCTTGTGCAGGAGAAAACAGAGACTCAGAGGATTAAGTAATGCTGGGGACCACACAGCTAGTTGATTGTGTGCTGGGGTTGGACCTGGCTCTGGAATAAGTCTTCTTTCCCACCACACTTCATCCCTTCCTTACTTAGGAGAAGTCCTGGACCCCCGGCAGCAGTTTTCTAGGTGCTTGACGATGTTTTCTTGGGTAGACGCATCCCTAAGACCATTCATTCATTCATTCAGGTAAGAAATATTTAAGGTGTCAGGGACCCAATGGCAAACAAGACAGGTCAAGATCCTTGTACGTATGGCACCGACATCCTGAGACAAAAAGCCGCACGAGGAAGACCTCACTGGAGGCTGTGATGGGGAGTGCCTGCATCTGACCACAGCCTGAATGATGAGAGGGAGCTGAACCATCAAAGATGAGGGGAAGAGCATTCTAGGAAGAGGGAACAGCATTTGCAAAGGCGGAATGAGCTTGGCAGAGCCCAGGAATGGCAAAGCCAGTGAATCTGGAGCTTAGAGGGCAAGAGGGAGAAGGGGAAGGGAAGGGGTCATGCAGATGGGGCAGCCTGTAGGGTGTGGCTTTTATTTCTATAACAGCAGAAGAGCTGAGTGACTCGTTTCAGAAGGACCCCACTGACTGCAGAGCAGAGCGCAGGCTGGGAGTGGGGAGTGAGGAAGCCAACTGACCCGGGAGAGGCAACTTCCCAAGTCCAGGCCAGCAACGAGGGAGGCTGTGCTGTGGCAGGAAGTGGTCGGATTCAGGATCTATTCTGGACGCGAGTTGATGGGATCCGCTGATGGGTTTGAGTCGGGTAATGAAGGGAAAGGGAGAACCATGAGTGATGACTCAATGTGTGATATGGGCATCAAGGTAAATCGGGGGGGCCTGTGATGAGATGGGGGAGACTGGGAGAAAGTGCTGTAGGAAAGCGGCAGGGAAGGGAACATCCTGTCTTGGGCCTGTGGGACCAGCAGGTGGATGTCTCAAAAGATGTCACCTGGGTGTGTGCCTTAGGTTTTCCTGCTCCTCCTGACATCTTCCCAGGTACAAATTCCCCTTCTGTAGGTGTCTGGAACTTTTTCCATCAAGCCTGGGCTCTGGGGTTTTAGTTGTGCTGGAGATACTACACGGCACACCCAAACTCTAAGCTGGGTTCTTTCTTTCTTTCTTTTTAATTATTATTATTTTTGGCTGTGCCACGGAGCGTGTGAGATCTTAGTTACCCGACGAGGGATCGAACCTGCACCCTGCCCACCCCATTGGAAGCTCAGAGTCTTAACCACTGGACTGCCAGGGAAGTCCTCACGGGTTCTTTCTTTTTTTTGATTTTTACTTAAGTATAGTTGATTTACAATGTTGTGTTAGTTTCAGGTGTACAGCACAGTGATTCAGTTATATATATATATATTTTTTTTTATTCAGATTCTTTTCCCTTATAGATTATTACAAAATATTGAGTATAGTTCCCTGTGCTGGATTCTTTCTTTAATACTGACACAGTAAGCATATTTTGTGGGGTGGGAGGGGCGACTCCCAGAAGTAGAAATGGAACCTAGTAGCAAGACACTTGAACCCACATTTTTTTTAAAATAAATTCCAGACCTACTACTTCTTTTTTTTTTTTTTTTAAATTTTATTTATTTATTTATTTATTTTTGGTTGTGTTGGGTCTTCGTTTCTGTGTGAGGGCTTTCTCTAGTTGCGGCAAGTGGGGGCCACTCTTCATCGCGGTGCGCGGGCCTCTCATTATCGCGGCCTCTCTTGTTGCAGAGCACAGGCTCCAGACACACAGGCTCAGTAGTTGTGGCTCACGGGCCTAGTTGCTCCGCGGCATGTGGGATCTTCCCAGACCAGGGCTCGAACCCGTGTCCCCTGCATTGGCAGGCAGATTCTCAACCACTGCGCCACCAGGGAAGCCCTGAACCCACATTTTGTCTTCAGTTTTATTTCTGTAAAATGGGAAGGAAAATGCCTTCTAGTGTAAGTGCTTATGAAAGGAGTAATGGATTTTTTTCAATGTGAAGGAGATGTATTTGGAAAAACACAAAAGGCTGTATCAATTCACGATCGTCAGCAATTAAGAGTAAGGTTTCATGGGGGTAAATTGAAGCTTAAAGGTGTCATGAAGATAGGTCTATTAAACTCCATTAGTTACAAGATTTGAAAAAAAAAAAACAACCCTACCCAGAGGGTAACAGCATTCATTAAACTGATATTGAGTTGGTCTTCTTAGGAGAGGCTGGGAGAGCTCCCATTTCTTTGAAGGCTTTAAGCAGAGCAAGAGGAAATAGTCAGGAGGGAGATTAGCCTCTATTCCCACACCTGGTTCTTTGCACCCATCTCCTTACACCTCTGGGTGTTGAGGTGACTCTTGCAATATTTGTGCATGAGATTTAGGCTCCTAATTCTATTTCATTCATGCAGGCCTTCCAGTGGGTTTAATTTTCTTGGACAGACACTGGGAGGCTAGTGGTGGGGGCTGATAGGTGGAAAAAATCAGTTTGAGGTTAAAAATATGCTGTTGGGTGAGCTGTGGATCTGAAAGCCATGGGCCATCTCACTCCTAGAAGAACCAAGGTCCTGAGTGATTTGCCCTGTTACCTCCCTGCCCTCATTTCCTCTACTCTCCTCCTCACTCACAGCTACCCAGGCCCCTTTGTTGTTCCTTGAGCAAGTCACACACAGCCATGCCTCAGGACCTTTGCATGTTCTGTTCTCTCTGCCTGGAACACTCTTCTCTCAGATTCCCAGCAGAACTACTGCGTCACCCCCTTCAGGCCTCTGCTCAGATGTCACCTCCTCAGTGAGGCCATCTCTGACCCCCTATTTAATACAATAACCAGCCCACCCACCACTTCCTGTCATCCTCTGTGGTGAGCGGAATTGCATCTCCTGCCCCCAAATTCATATGTTGAAGTTCTAACCCACAGTAGCATGTGACTGTATTCGGAGATAGGGCCTTTTAAAGACATAATTAAGGCTCCTCTTCCCTGCCTACACTCCTGCCGGGTCTCCCTATGAGTCTCTCGCATCCTGCCTGGGTCTGGCCAGCTTGGGATGCCCTGTGGACCCCGGGGGCTGTAGGGGCCGTGGGAGCCCAGTGGGCTGAGGCTGTCTGCCCCTGGGCCTGGCTGCTCCTGCTGGCTGCAGGCGCAGATCGGGAGCTCAGGGATGCTGGTGTCCAGTTTCCCTTGACCTTGAGGACCCAGGAAGGTCATTTGCACCATGGCTATGGCTAGTGTCAGATTGCCCAGCAGTGTTTAAGGAAAGTCAGATGCCTGGATTGGACTCTGCGGAGACACCTTCACACAAACACTGTACTTCCTGGAATCAATACTTTTGTTTTTCTAGTACCAAGTTAAGTGCGTCACATTATAAAACATTTTTGGTTTTTTGGCCGCACTGCACAGCTTGCAGGATCTTAGTTCCCCGAACAGGGATTGAACCGGTTGCAGTGGAAGCACAGAGTCCTGGTCACTGGACTTCCAGGGAATTCCCATAAAACACTTTTCTATAACATTGTCTCACTGAGACTCCCAAGGCTTTTAATATCTCCAGAATATATTTTCCAATTTTCCATAAGACTCAAAAGTCATATAAGCTCTAAGAAATCCACTAAAAAGACTCTTCAGAAAGTAGAAGATGGAGGGGACTCTGATGAAGAGAGTGACCATAATGTGATGAGTGAGCAGGGAGAGAAGCCTGACGACGACCCCACTGTGGTCAAAGACTATAAAGACCTTGTAGGTTTTGGAGTTCATTGCAGCTCTATTTACAATAGCCAGGACATGGAGGCAACCTAAGTGTCCATCATCGGATGAATGGATAAAGAAGATGTGGCACATATATACAATGGAATATTACTCAGCCATAAGAAGAAACGAAATGGAGTTATTTGTAGTGAGGTGGATGGAGTTAGAGTCTGTCATACAGAGTGAAGTAAGTCAGAAAGAGAAAAAGAAATACCATATGCTAACACATATATATGGAATCTAGAAAAAAAAAAAGGTCATGAAGAACCTAGTGGCAAGATGGGAATAAAGACACAGACCTACTAGAGAATGGACTTGAGGATATGGGGAGGTGGAAAGGTAAGCTATGACAAAGTGAGAGAGTGGCATGGACATATATACACTACCAAACGTAAAATAGATAGCTAGTGGGAAGCAGCTGCATAGCACAGGGAGATCAGCTCGGTGCTTTGTGACCACCTAGAGGGGTGGGATAGGGAGGGTGGGAGGGAGGGAGATGCAAGAGGGAAGAGATATGGGCACATATGTATATGTATAACTGATTCACTTTGTTATAAAGCAGAAACACACCATTGTAAAGCAATTATACTCCAATAAAGATGTTTAAAAAAAACCAAAAAACACACAAATAATGAAAAAAAAAAAAAAAGACTATAAAGACCTGAGCAAAAGTAGCGCAGTCTTTTTGGTATGATGTTATTCTGAAGCTAGGCCTAGATATCAGAAGAAATAAAGTAAACCCCACAAAGGTGAACTCAAGCTGAATGGGGGAAAATTATGGAAGAAGAGCAGAATGGTGAAAGTGGGAGATACGTTGGATCTTCTAATGGGAGAGGATAAAGAAGCAGAAACAGAGACGGTGATGCAAATTCTCCTGAAAAAAAAAGTGTTTAAAGAGAAGACTGGCAATGAGAAATATAGAGTGGAGTGACGACAGTGGAAGAAATTGAAATTACCTAAAAAGAGTATGCTCAAATAAATGAATTCCTTTTCAGCAATAAACCTGCTTTCTAGTGGTGGGGGAAGGGACCAAGTTAAAAAGAGGACTTTAAAAAAAAATAAAGTTCTCCTACCATTTGGGGGAAAAAAGAAAAAAAAAAAAGAGGTAATTAAGGTAAAATGAAGAGGAAATTAGGACACAGACACACCCAGAGGGGAGACCATGTGAAGACACAGGGAGAAGACAGCCATCTATAAGCCAAGGAGAGAGGCCTCAGAAGAAACCAACCCTGCTAACACCTTGATCTCAGACTTGCAGCCATCAGAATTGTGAGGAAATAAATTTCTGTTATTTAAGCCACGCTGCATGTGGTACTTTGTTATGGCAACTGCAGCAAATGAATATAACTTTCCTGCCTAATTGCCCTCCACTGCACTTTTCAACTCCTAATCTCCACATGATGTACTTTTTAAAAAAAAATAAATTTATTTATTTATTTATATATATTTTATTTTTGGCTGTGTTGGGTCTTCGTTTCTGTGCGAGGGCTTTCTTCAGTTGCGGAGAGCGGGGGCCACTCTTCATCGCGATGTGCGGGCCTCTCACCGTCGCGGCCTCTCCCGTTGCGGAGCACAGGCTCCAGACGCGCAGGCTCAGTAGTTGTGGCACACGGGCTTAGTCGCTCCGCGGCATGTGGGATCTTCCCAGACCAGTGCTCGAACCCATGTCCCCTGCATTGGCAGGCAGATTCTTAACCACTGTGCCACCAGGGAAGCCCCCGTGATGTACTTATTTTGCTCAGTGTCCACCTCACCCTCTAGAACCTCCATTCCACGAAGAGGGAAACATTTGCGTGTCTCGTTTACACTGTGTCCCCAGCACCCAATGCAAGGCCTGCACACAGTGGCTGCTCGCTCAGCGTTTGTTGAGTGAATAAGTGAATGAAATGGAGACAAAGATCTTTTCTGGGCCCTCAGTCCCTCTGGGGCTGAGTATCCACCTGATATATTCATGAGGGGCAAGAACTCTGTCCTTTTTCTCTTTTTAAAGAACCAGCCAAGGTGGCAAGGAGTAGGCTCACTCACAGATGGCCATACCCGGTGTGGATTTTTTTTTTTAATTAAATTAAATTAATTAATTAATTAATTTTTGGCTGCATTGGGTCTTCGTTGCTGTGCGCAGGCTTTCTCTAGTTGCGGCGAGCGGGGGCTACTCTTCATTGCGGTGCGCGGGCTTCTCACTGCGGTGGCTTCTCTTGTTGTGGAGCACGGGCTCTAGGCGCACGGGCTTCAGTAGTTGTGGCTCGCGGGCTCTAGAGCGCAGCCGCAGTAGTTGTGGCGCACGGGCTTAGGTGCTCCGCCCTGTGTGGATTTTAAAAACGACCTTTGAACTCGCCCTTTTAGTATTCTAAATGACTCCCTGGAGCTCATAGGACCCAGGGACCAGCCGAGAGTGAACAAGCAGGTTCCTGACGACCCATTTTGCCGAGGGGAACACTGAGACGCTGAGAAATCCGGGGTCCCACCCTCCGCGGCGGGCACCTGGGAGGTGGGGCGAGTGCTCTGCGACACGGCCTCGTGGTCTTTTGCTCACGGTGCTGCCTCTGTTGCCGGGCAGCTCCTAAGAACTGGCTTCCCAGCCCCGAGTTGCCAAGGAAATACTAAATCCCGTTGGGCCGGGCCTGGGGTGTATTTTGACTTCCTGCGAAGGAGGCCAGCCCCCTGTGCGGTCCTCCGACCTCGCTTCTCTTCCTCCCTGTGTTTGCTCTCTGCGTCCGTCTTACCCTCGCTCTCTCTCGCTCTCTTCTCTCTCCTCCTCTAGTTTCATCCCGGGCTGGAGGCAGAAGACCCTGGGATTTCTGAGTGAGGCCCATGGATGTCGAAGTCCTGCCGGGTCCCGGACCCCATGTTCTCGCCCCGCAGTTATGATGCCCTGCACGACCGCGGCTTGGGGCCTGCAGGTACGGACGGCGCCCCCGCGGGCACAATCAGCATCCGTCAGGACGCGCGGTGCCACCTGATGAGCGGCGGCTGCAAGGGCCCTCCCCTGAAGCGGCGGGGCGGCGTGGTGGACCACCGCGATGTCATCTTGGCCCACCAGGCGCACAAAATCCACAGCACCCCCCAGGCCAGGAGGAAAGAATGGGAGTGAGTATGCACGCGGTGGACGGCCAGCCCCAGCCCGGGACAGGGACCCGGGATGGGGAGCAGTAAACGGGGTCTCTTGGGGTCGGGTAACGCTTGTTTCTGACAAGCTTCTGCGGCGGGGTGGCGGAGGTGGGGGTTGGCGTGCGGGGGCGGATTCATACGGCTGTGCTGGTTGCTCAAATCTCAAACCTCAAATTCCTTCCCAGCCTGTGCATCCATACCCGCTGCCTGGAGTCCCTTCTGCGAACCCCCGGGGCACCCACGGGGCAGCAACAAAGGGGTTAATTGTGGGCGTGGCAGGGCGTGCTCGCAGGACTCAGCTCCGGGGTTCTGTGAGTGCCCACTCAGAGGGGTTGGCAAATCTTTCCAATGGGATGGACATTTCCGAACCAGGATAAGAAATGCCACTTTCTGGGGTGGGGGTGGGGGGCGGGGAAGCAGGAATCACACTTCCACGTCAAGCCCTGAGCCTAAACTTGAGAAGTGGGGTGGGCAGGGGGTGGGTGCCAGGTTGGGAGGATGTGGTGACTCTGGTGACTCTGGTCCTGGGACCCCTTTCTCTTTGCCAGTGGACCCCCAAAGTGGGTCTTCTCCTGGGAGCTGCCATAGGGTGGAAGGGTGGGCTTTGAGACGGCTCTGCTGTGTGATCTTGGGCAAGTGACCTCTCTGGGCTTGATCACCACCGCTGAAGTCTCTCTTTCTAGGCTGTTGGAGGGTTGAAGGCGGTTTGTGTGAAGGTTCAGTCCCCCGGTATGGAGGGAGAGCTGGTACTTTTTTCTTTTTCTCAAGAGCTTCTTTGGCCAAGGCTCAGAGCTGAGTGGATTCCTGGGCAGACAGCAGGGAAGTGGGATGTGAATTTGAGTTTAGGGCTATTGGAGCTGAGGCTGACAAGGACACTAATCACTCCTGGGGACCCAGAAATCCCTTCTCCCACCCACTTCACGCCAGCCAGTCTGACCTCTGGGAAGTTAACAATGTCTTCACCAGGCTTCCCGCCGCCCCCCCCCCCCCATTTTCTGTCTGCTGGAAGGGGGAACCGGGTTATAAATGCCAGTTGGGTTTGGGGTGTGCTGATGAGGAGTGTTAAGTACAGAGTGCAATGAAAACTGTATTATCAAAAGGAGCCAGTGCTCATTTTGAATTGGAGGGCTTCAGGGTAGGTGAGAAAGGTGGAGCCAATGTGGCCTCTGAAGTGGTTTCCTGAGGTTAGGCTGACATCTGGTGGCACATTCAGGCATCATATAGAAAGGCAACGTGGTGACCAAGCTTTATTTTTTTTCCCCATGCTGTCTTCCTTTTCACAATCTCTCCTCTCCATCCACACATCTAGCCACCCACCCATCTGTCCATCCATCCACCTCTCCATCCACCCACTCACCCACCCATCCACTCACCAATCTTTCTATCCATCTATCCATTCATCCATCTCCCCACCCTTCACCTGCACACATTTCCATCCATCCATCCATCCATCCATCCATCCATCCATCCATCCATGCACACATTGACTCACCCATCTTTCTATCCAGCTATCCATTCATCCATCTCCCTATCTATCCTCCCATCCATCCTTACATCCATTCGCCTGTCCATATTTCTATCCATCCATCCATCCACCCACCCATCATTTCATAAATAACCAGGGTGCACCTAATATCTGCAGCTGCAATGCTAAATACCACTCTTCTATTATCCTCTCTCCAGGACTCGCCTTCTCTCTCCCCTCCCTTCCCATTTATTTCCATTCTCCTCCTGTTTCCTTTTATTTTCTTTCTTTTTTAAAATAATTAATTAATTAATTATTCTTTGGCTACATTGGGTCTTCATTGCTGCGTGTGAGTTTTCTCTAGTTGCGGTGTGCGGACTCCTCATTGAGGTGGCTTCTCTTGTTGAGGAGCACACGCTCTAGGTGCGCAGGCTTCAGTAGTTGTAGCATGCGGGCTCAGTGGTTGTGGCTCGCAGGCTCTAAAGCACAGGTTAAGTAGTCCTGGCGCCCGGGCTTAGCTGTTCCGCGGCATGTGGGATCTTCCTGGACCAGGGCTCGAACCCGTGTGTCCTGCGTTGGCAGGCGGATTCTTAACCACTGTGCCACCAGAGAAGCCCCTTTTATTTTCTTTTGAAAAAGAAATTTGATTAGTTCTCGCAGAAAGTGAGGCTCCTTTAAGGGGTTAGAGTGAGTTATTTCTGCATACCCACTGAAAATAGATTTTTAGGATAAGGAAAAGTGTCACAGTGAATTAAAGAATTTAAAAACCCTGTTGCCCAAGGAAAATGATAACTATAATTTCTAATAATAATGACAGCTAATGTTTATTGGGCACCTACTGTATGCCAGACACTTTTGATCTCGTTGTCTTGTCATAACTCTGCCATGCTGTAGATTCTACATTATCCCCAATTTACAGATGAATAAAGGGAGGCTGGGAGAGGTGAAGTAACTTGCTAGACACTGGCAGAACTGAGATTCGAACCCCAACCTGTCAGAGTCCCAAACTCAAACTCTTAATCATTTGGCTGAAGAGTTTCTACAACAGCAAGTGGCAGGGATTTTCTCTTAAATAACTCAGAAAATAAAAAAGTCAGCCACATCAGGGAGAAAGAGAGAAGCATTGTAGGGTATTCAGAATCAGGAGACGTTGCTTACAGCGCCATTTCCAGCACAACCTCCTTGAATGGCTAACTTATGCCCCAGTTTCCCATTCCAGTCACTTTCTAGGACCATAAAAAGACTTGAAGGGTCTTTATAGCTATGATCTCCAAACTTCTGAGCTCCTACCCCTACCAGTAAAACAAACACCTTTTCAGCATGCACATAATGTATATATTTTTGCTTATCGATTACATAAGTATTCTGCTGAATTTATTATATGCACTATAAAATATACATAAAAATAGAAATGCCCAAAGGATGAGACATCAGTGAGATAAGTATGTTTAAATGGTTTTAATTTTTTAAATTTAATGGTACAAAACACTTTTGCTATCATGTTTTGTGTGTGTGTTACACATTTTAATTTTTATTTATTTATTTATTATTTTTAAATTTTATTTTTAAGTTCATTTTTATTTAAAATTTTATTTTATTTTACTTTCTAATAGAAGTATAGTTGATTTACAATGTTTTGTTAGTTTCAGGTGTACAGCAAAGTGATTATATATGTAACTATATATATAGTTTTTCAGATTCTTTTCCCTTCTAGGTTATTACATAATATTGAGTAGAGTTCCCTGTGCTATACAGTGGGTCCTTGTCGGTTGTCTATTTTATATATAGTAGTGTGTATATGTTAATCCAAAACTCCTAATTTATCCCTCCCCCTCCCCCCGCTATCGTGTTTTAGAAGTTTGCCTTCACTTTTCAAGCACCGTGCTTTGTAAGAGCTCTTTATTCTGAAAATGTTCAAATACACTAAGAGCAGAGAGAAGAGCACAGTGGACCCGACAAACCCATCACCCAAATACACTAATTATCAAGATTTTGCCGGACTTACATCACAAATCCATTTTCCTTTCTTATTTTCTGAGCTATTTTAAAGCAAATCCCAGACCTTATATGATTTTACAAACTTCAGACTACATGTCTAAAGCACACAGACATTTTCTTACTAATATCACACTGACAAAATTAACAATGATTTTTATATCACCTAATTTCCAGCCCACATTCAAATTTCCCTGCTTGTTTTTTTACAGTTGATTTCTTTGAGTCAGGAAAGTCTGTGTCTTGCATTTGGTGGCCATATCTCTTTTTTTTAAGTCGCGGTGAAATAGATATAACATAGCATTTACCCTTTTAACCATTTTTAAGTGTGCAGCTCGTGGCATTAAGTACATTCACATTTTGTTCAACCATCACCACCATCCATTTTCAGAACTCTTTTCATTTTGGGAAACTGAAAGTCTGTCCCCATTAAACACTAACTCCCAATCCTCCCTCCCCACATCCTCTGGCAACCACCATTCTACTTTCTGTCTCTATGAATTTGGCTGCTCTAGGGACCTCATTTAAGTGGAATCATACAGTGTTTGTCCTTTTAGCATAATGTCCTTGAGGTTCATCTGTGTAGTCACATGTGTCAAAATTTCCTTCCTTTTTAAGACTGTATACTATTCCATTTTATGGATGGACCACATTTTGTTTATCCATTCATCCACTGATGGACACTTGGGTTGTTTATACCTTTTGGCGATTGTGACTAATGCTGCTGTGAACATTGGCATATATATATATATATATATATATATATATATATATATATATAAATATATAAATATATATATATATTTATATATTTATATATATATATATATATATATATATATATATATATATATATATGTATGTATGTATATTCGAGACCCTGTTTTCAACTCTTCTGGGTCTATACATAGAACTTGAATTGTTGGATCATATGGTAATTCTATAGTCTTATTTAGTCTACAAGGATTCTCTCTCTCCCACCCCTCACGTTTTCCTATCCCGTTGTGATTTATCATAGAATAAACCACATCAATTGTCCTATAGAATACGCCCCATTCTGAATCGTCTGTTTGAAACTTTATTTTTTCAAATCCTGTTAACTATGGCGGCTTTGCCCATCCTTAGGAACCCCACCCAGGTACAGTGCCCACCAAGATGAAGCTAACCATAGCCAACATGACTCCACATTTCAAAATGTCTTCATGAGAATTTGGAATGTTTTTTGGCCATCTTCTGATAGAGACTCAATGAGATCACTGTGTTTTCTACTTCTTCCTGTGACTGATGGAGTCCTGGTAGCAGGAGGGGACAGAGTCCCAGCTTTGCCATTTCTCACTGTTCCTTTCTGCTCTTGTTACTATTTCCTTCAACCCTTTCTTTCCAGGCAGGAATCTTCCACTTTGCCAGCCAATATCGCAATCCATCAACCCATTTACACAGGTCTAAGGAGACCACAGTGCATCACCACGACATGGTTCTTTATCCTGTTTCTTGTCTGTCTTGTCCACTAGAATGTCTCCGGCAAGGATGCTCATCTGTGTCCCCAGAGCCTGAGACCGAGGCTGGCAGCCATAGGCACTCAGTAAATATCTGTCGAATGAAGGCACCAGATGAGAATGAATGAGGGAGTGTTGCTACCAAGCAGCTAAGTGGATTTGGTCAACCATACATGAAGGGTTAAGAAAGTCCAGTGCTTCATTGTCGATGAAACAGTAGCAGACATGGAAGTTCAAGTATTTGGTTCCATACTCTCACAGATGTACTCACTGGGGGTGCACCTAACCCACTTTGGAGGTTCTTGCACAAAGAGTTGAGTGAGGAGATGCTGCCTCCCTCCTCCTCCCCTTCACCTCTCCCTCCTTCCTTCCCCTTCCCTCCTCCCTCCCTTCTCCCTTCCACCCACTCTATCTCCTTTCCTCATTCCTGCATCCCTATCTCCTTCCCCTTCCTCCATTCTCCCTCCATCTACCTCCCTCCTCTCATTCCTCTCCCTCCTCCCCCTTTCCCCTTCATCCCCCTCCCTCCCTCCTACTCTCCATCCCTCACCCTCCTCCCTCCCTTTCTCCTTTCTTCTCCCACTTCCTCTGTCCATCTACCTCCCTCCTCTCCTTTGTCTCCCTCCTTTCTCTATCCCCCTCCTTCCTCCTCTTCATCCCCTTCCCTCCTCCCCTTCATCCCCTTCCCTCCTCCCTCCCTTCCCTTCTCCGCCTACCCTACCTCCTTTCCTCACCCCTTCACCCCTCCCTTCCTCTCCCCCCTTCTTCCTTACACCAATATTTAGGACATTACCTCTGTTCTCAGCTCCATGTGGGGCCTTGGGAACACATCAGTCAATAGTCAGCTCTTTACAGAATGACACTTTCCACTCAGCAGGAAAAACCAACATGAAACAAATGGTGACAAGCAGGAATAGTGCCCAGAAAGGGCCGAGCAAGAGTCTGGGGGGAGCCGGGAAGGCCTCCGTGAGGAAGAAATTTCCAGGCTAGTTCTTCTCACACCTTACTGCATTTTTGAACCCCTGAGGGGGAATCTTGTTAAATTCAGATTCTGACTCAGCAGGTCTGGGCTGGGGCCTGGGACTCTGCATTTCTTTCTAACAAGCTCCCAGCTGGAGCCAATGCTGCTGTCGGTGGACCACGGTCTGAGCAGCCAGTTCTGAGCCGCGATCATCATCAAATAGAGGACGTGGGCGGGAGAATGGAGGGTGGAGAGAGAAGAGCTAAGCGAACTGCCATGAGTATCATGAATAATACTTACGCTGAGGTGATAATGGTAATATCCAATATTTATGGAGCACTTACTATGTGTGGGGCACAGCACCAAGCCCTTTATATATATTCACTTATTTAATCCTCATCCCCATTGTTATAAATAAGATGTCTGCAGCATGTCTTTGTTTTCCAAAGTGTTTTTAAGTTTCTTGTCTTACTTCATGCACGCAGTAGCATCATGAAGCGGCTTGGGTAGGTACTGTTGCTGTTATTATTATTATTACTATTATTTTGCTCCTTATGCAGATGGGCAAACAGTCCCCGGGGGTTACCAAGGCATCTGGAGGCTCAACCAGGACAGGGATGGCATGATCTTGACTCCTAGGTCAGAACTGGCCATTTCTAGGATGTGGGGACTCAGGTCTAGCCATCCTGCAGGTCACCAGCTGGGGCTGAGGGTGGTGGCCTGAATTGTCTGGTCCCCAGAGCCTGAGCTGAGAGGAGGGGATATGCAAGGTGAGGAAGGAGACACTGATTCTTCTAGTGAATCAATTTTCCCACTTATTCTCTGCCCCTCCCCTCCAATGCCTCCACCTTCAACATCCAACAGAACAGTTCCATGGTTTTCAGTGGGAAAATTAGGATTCTTTAGGATTATATGAGACTGTTGGTAAAATGATTAATGCCACTGGGCCCCAAAGAGAGATGTTTAACTTGAAGGTGACCTCAATGGTTGTTGAGATTGCTCTAGGTTTGCTGTGGCTTCCACTTCACTCAGGTAAAAACTAAAGTCCTCCCCAAGGTCCTCAAGTCCCTGTCACCTTGCCTGTGACCTCCCTGCTCTCACTTCTTTTCACCCTCTACCTTGCTTACTTGCTCCAGCCACGTGGGTCTCCTCACTGTTCATCAAACGCATCAAGGTTGTCCTGCCTTAGGACCTTGGCACTGGCTGTTCCCTTTACTGGAAATGCTCTTCCCCCAGATACCCATATGGCTCCTTCCTCGCCTCCTTCTAGCCTTTACTTAGAGGTCACCTCCTCGGTGAGTCTTTCCTCACCAACCTATTTAAAATTCAGACCTTATACATGTCAATTCCCCCTGCCTTACTTTATTTTTCTCATTAGCACCAATGACCAACTCATGTATCATATATCTGGCTTTTTATTTTGTTGATTATCTGTATTCTTTCCACTGGCTCCAAGAGGGCAGGAATTTTTCTCTGGTTTGTTCTTTACTAGGTTCCCAGCTTCTAGAACAGGCGCCAGCAAGCTAAAGTCAGGGGGCCAAATCCAGCCGGACCCCTGTTTTTTTATGGCCCATGGGCTAAGAAAGGTTTTTACATATTTAAGTGGTTGAAAACAATAAAAAGAAGAATATTTCTTGATATGTGAGAATTCTAAGAAATTCAAAATTCAGTATCCATGAAGTTTTATTGGGATGCAACCCGGTGGGTTTGTGTGCAGACTGTCTGTTGCTATTTGGGCTACAGCTACAGAGTTGAGTCTTTATAACAGAGACTGGCCTGCAATGCCAAAAAAATTTACTCTGAGGCCCTTTGCAGAAGAATTCTGAGCACCCCTGGGCTGGAACAGCTCCTGGCACAGATTAAGTGTTCCATAAGCAGCCAACTTTGGTCATTGCGTGGGGAGACGGAGGCCAGAGGGACCCCACACTCCCCTGAGTTCACTTCTTCTCACCTGCAACTGCCACAAGTAGCCACCAGGTGGCGCTGTGGCTCCCGAGTCCGGTGAGGGCAGAACAGCGGAGGTGGGGAAAGCGGTCAGCAAACCCTTCCCCATACCCACTTCCTGGTCTCACCCTTCCTGCTCGCGGTAGACTGAGAAATGGAAGGCAGCCCCAAATCTAGAATCCAATTGTCATCATATAATACTCGTCATTACATATATGGCGATTTCTTTTTTCATGCACAAAGCGCTGGGGAAAGACGACGGGTCTCAGGGCTTGAATGGCTCCCAGGAGGGCTGAAGGGTTTCAGGTGGATCTTGGGGTCAAGTGCGGGGCTCGGCTGTCTTTGGTCTGGGGTGTGGTTGAATTCCTGGACTGGGAGCCAGATGGCAGGAGTTCGAATTGCGGCTCTGACCCTCACTGACTCTGTGACTCTGGAGGAGGGGCATTATTCTCCGCTCTGCCTCAGTTTCCTCGTCTGTAAAATGGGGATAACATTAACACCCGCCTCTGGGATTCTGACAAAGGTGAAATTCAGTGCATTATTATATAGCAGGCCCATAGTAAGGCTTGATAACAGTTTGGTATTGTCCTGAGGAGGGTAAACATTTAAGCATCAAGAGGCCTTAGTTTACACTAAGTTAAAAAAAAAAAAAAGGATAGCAGGTTGTTAAGACATCACAATTAAACTGAAACTTGGCCTTTAAAGAAGACCTGCTTTAGAATCAGAGCACTCTTTTTTTCTTCTTTTTCAAGGGAGGCAGTTGGACAATGCTAGCCTAGTTGATATTAAAAAAAAAAAATAGGTCTGGTCCCAGGGAACTTCTTTTTCAGTGCCGCTGGTTGGTTTTTAGTGCAGAAAGACCTTCCTTTTGTCTTTTGAATTAGCAACTTTGGCTGCAGCCAGCCACGGAGGGCCTGGGGAGGCCACCGCCCCCACCTCCCCCCAAGAGATGGCGTCCCTTATGATCTAACAGATTTTCCATGTGAGTCTTTGGAACCCAAGCAGCTTGTGAACAAACGTCCCCCCAGAGTCACCATCTTGCCCACTGCTGCCTCCCATCTTTTATTCTGCCATCATCACTCCAAAAGTCTGTCCTTTCAACACGGCAAGGTTCTTTTGACAGTGTCTGTGCACTTTTTCTCCAGGCTCTCTCAACTGCTTCCACCCAGGTGGTGTCTATCACCTTCCTCTCTGCCTACACTTTTACCATGATTACTCTCACTTTTGGCCAAGGCTCACTAGCCACTTTTCTGTTCCCTGCTTTTTCAAGCACTTGTTCACCTCAGGACCTTTGCACTTGCTATTCCCTCACCCGGAGTGCTTTTGCCATGGCTGGCTCCTTCTTGCATTCCAATCTCAGCACAGATGTCACCTTCTCATGTAGAGCCATTCCCTCCACCCCCTACCCTGCTCGGTGGATCATATCACTCTGTTCATTATTGACAATTATGTATCTTCTCCTAAATTAGACTGCCAGCCACTTGAGGGCAGGTTTTTTGGTCTTTCTTGTCCACTACTGTGTCCCCAGTGCTTAGAAAAGTGCCCAGTGCATAGAAGGTGCCAGTGTTTGTTGCGTGAAGAGCTGATTGATCCTTGGGAACATGAACCTCTCTATTTTATTTTTCTCTTACAAAAGTAATTTATTATAAGATTTTTTCAGGATACTGTGTTTTACATGTGTTCACAGTATTTTTTTTTGTACATCTTTATTGGAGTATAATTGCTTTACAATGGTGTGTTCGTTTCTGCTTTATAACAAAGTGAATCAGCTATACATATACATATATCCCCATATCTCCTCCCTCTTGAGTCTCCCTCCCTCCCTACCTATCCCACCCCTCTAGGTGGTCACAAGGCACCGAGCTGATCTCCCTGTGCTATGCGACTGCTTCCCACTAGCTATCTATTTTACATTTGGTTGTGTATATATGTCCATGCCACTCTCTCATTCTCACTTTGTCCCAGCTTACCCTTCCCGCTGCCCATGTCCTCAAGTCCAATCTCTAGGACTCTAGGTCCAACCACTTCACTACATATAACTCAATTTCATTTCTTTTTATGGCTGAGAAATATTCCATTGTATATATGTGCCACATCTTCTTTATCCATTCATCTGTCGATGGACACTTAGGTTGCTTCCATGTCCTGGCTATTGTAAATAGAGCTGCAATGAACATTGTGGTACATGACTCTTTTTGAATTATGGTTTTCTCAGGGTATATGGCCAGTAGTGGGATTGCTGGGTCGTATGGTAGTTCTATTTTTAGTTTTCTAAGGAACCTCCATACTGTTCTCCATAGTGGCTGTATCAATTTACATTCCCACCAACAGTGCAAGAGGGTTCGTTTTTCTCCACACCCTCTCCAGCATTTATTGTTTGTAGAGTTTTTGATGATGGCCATTCTAACTGGTGTGAGGTGATACCTCATTGTAGTTTTTTTTTTTGTTTTTTTTTTAAAGTTTTTTTTTTTGTTTTTTTTTTTTAGAATTTATTTATTTATGACTGTGTTGAGTCTTCGTCTCTGTGTGAGGGCTTTCTCCAGTTGCGGCAAGTGGGGACCACTCTTCATCGCGGTGCGCGGGCCTCTCACCATCGCGGCCTCTCTTGTTGCGGAGCACAGGCTCCAGACGCGCAGGCTCAGCAATTGTGGCTCACGGGCCCAGTTGCTCCGTGGCATGTGGGATCTTCCCAGACCAGGGCTCGAACCCGTGTCCCCTGCATTGGCAGGCAGATTCTCAACCACTGCGCCACCAGGGAAGCCCCTCATTGTAGTTTTGATTTGCATTTCTCTAATGATTAGTGATGTTGAGCATTCTTTCATGTGTTTGTTGGCAATCTGTATATCTTCTTTGGAGAAATGTCTATTTAGGTCTTCTGCCCATTTTTGGATTGGGTTGTTCGTTTTTTTGATATTGAGCTGCATGTGCTGCTTCTAAATTTTGGAGATTAATCCTTTGTCAGTTGCTTCATTTGCAAATATTTTCTCCCATTCTGAGAGGGTTGTCTTTTGGTCTTGTTTATGGTTTCCTTTGCTGTGCAAAAGCTTTTAAGTTTCATTATGTCCCATTTGTTTATTTTTGTTTTTATTTCCATTTCTCTAGGAGGTGGGTCAAAAAGGATCTTGCTGTGATTTATGTCATAGAGTGTTCTGCCTAAGTCTTCCTCTAAGAGTTTGATAGTGGCTGGCCTTACATTTAGGTCTCTAATCCATTTTGAGTTTATTTTTGTGTATGGTGTTAGGGAGTGTTCTACTTTCATTCTTTTCCATGTAGCTGTCCAGTTTTCCCAGCACCACTTATTGAAGAGGCTGTCTTCTCTTCATTGTATATTCTTGCCTCCTTTATCAAAGATAAGGTGACCATATGTGCGTGGGTTTATCTCTGGGCTTTCTATCCTGTTCCATTGATCTATATTTCTGTTTCTGTGCCAGTACCATACTGTCTTCCTGTAGCTTTGTAGTATAGTCCAAAGTCTGGGAGCCTGATTCCTCCAGATCCGTTTTTCTTTCTCAAGATTGCTTTGGCTGTTTGGGGCCTTTTGTGTTTCCATACAAATTGTAAATTTTTTTGTTCTAGTTCTGTTAAAAACGCCATTGGTAGTTTGATAGGGATTGCATTGAATCTGTAGATTGCTTTGGGTAGTAGAGTCATTTTCACAGTGTTGATTCTTCCAATCCAAGAACATGGTATATTTCTCCATCTGTTTGTTTCATCTTTAATTTCTTTCATCAGTGTCTTATAGTTTTCTGCATACAGGTCTTTTGTCTCCTTAGGTAGGTTTATTCCTATGTATTTTATTCTTTTTGTTGCAATGGTAAATGGGTGTGTTTCCTTAATTTCTCTTTCAGATTTTTCAGCATTAGTGTATAGGAATGCAAGAGATTTCTGTGCATTAATTTTGTATCCTGCTACTTTACCAAATTCATTGATTAGCTCTAGTAGTTTTCTGGTAACATCTTTAGGATTCTCTGTGTTTAGTATCGTGTCATCAGCAAACAGTGACAGCTTTACTTCTTTTCCAATTTGGATTCCTTTTATTTCTTTTTCTTCTCTGCTGTGGCTAAAACTTCCAAGACTATGTTGAATAATCGTGGTGAGAGAGGGCAACCTTGTCTTGTTCCTGATCTTAGAGGAAATGGTTTCAGTTTTTCACCATAGAGGACGATGTTGGCTGTGGGTTTGTCATATATGGCCTTTATTATGTTGAGGTAAGTTCCCTCTATGCCTACTTTCTGGAGGGTTTTTATCATAAATGGGTGTTGAATTTTGTCGAAAGCTTTTTCTGCATCTATTGAGATGATCATAAGCTTTTTCTCCTTCAATTTGTTAATATCACATTGATTGATTTGCGTATATTGAAGAATCCGTGCATTCCTGGGATAAACCCCACTCGATCATGGTGTATGATCCTTTTAATGTGCTGTTGGATGCTGTTTGCTAGTATTTTGTTGAGGATTTTTGCATCTTGATACGATACTTGATACGATTTCAGTTTTCTTACATTTACCAAGGCCTCATTTGTGACCCAAGATATGCTCTATCCTGGGGAATGTTCCATGAACACTTGAGAAGAAAGTGTATTTGGTTGTTTTTGGATGGAATGTCTCATAAATATCAATTAAGTCCATCCTGTTTAATTTATCATTTAAAGCTTGTGTTTCCTTATTTATTTTCATTTTGGATGATCTGTCCACTGGTGAAAGCAGGGTGTTAAAGTCCCCTACTATGATTGTGTTACTGTCGATTTCCCCTTTTATGGCTGTTAACATTTGCCTTATGTATTGAGGTACTCCTATGTTGGGTGTATAAATATTTACAATT
Organism: Balaenoptera borealis; assembly: GCF_965194805.1. Taxonomy (NCBI): domain Eukaryota; kingdom Metazoa; phylum Chordata; class Mammalia; order Artiodactyla; family Balaenopteridae; genus Balaenoptera; species Balaenoptera borealis. Next base: position 176,079,620 of record NC_138867.1, on the reverse strand, counting down.
GTTATATCTTCTTCTTGGATTGATCCCCTGATCATTGTGTAGTGTCCTTCTTTGTCTCTTGCAATAGTCTTTATTTTAAAGTCTATTTTGTCTGATATGTGAATTGCTACTCCAGCTTTCTTTTGATTTCCATTTGCATGGAATATCTTTTTCCATCCCCTCACTTTCAGTCTGCATGTGTCCCTAGGTCTGAAGTGGGTCTCTTGCAGACAGCATATATATAGGTCTTGTTTCTGTATCCATTCAGCCAGTCTATGTCTTTTGGTTGGAGCATTTAACCCATTTACATTTAAGGTGGTTATTGACATGTATGTTCCTATTACCATATTCTTAATTGTTTTGGGTTTGTTATTGTAGGTCTTTTCCTTCTCTTGTGTTTCCTGCTTAGAGAAGTTCCTTTAGCATTTGTTATAAAGCTGTGAACCTCTATATTGATGACCTCTCTATGTCTCTGGCTTAGAGACCCGAAAGCCCCTTAGAACAAGTGAACCCCATTTTCTCTTTAGTTCTCTATCCAGGATATCCTCTTTCCAAGTCTTGCATTCTTACTCAAGGGGGTCTGCCTGGACTAGGAGACAGACATACAGACAAGCAGCTGTACACAGCATCCAGGGCCTACACAGAGACCAGTCCCCATTTATCCCACAACTACCATGAGCCCAGCCCTGGGCCAAGGGTCTTAAGGTATGGGCTCAAGAGGTCCTTACCCCAGCACCCATTTCACAGAGGAGGCAACTGAGGCACAGAAAGAAAAATAATGAAGCCAGTAGGGCAGAACCAACATTGAAACCCAGATTTGTTCAAATCCAGAGCCCAGGCTCTTAATTCCTCTCCTTACAAGATCATGAACTTGGAAACACCTGGCACATAGTAGAATGAATGAATGAACTGTAATCATTAAGCTTTTCCCTGCACTTTAGGTACTAAACTCCACGAAGGCAAGGTCCTTCTCTTATTGATACTTGAATCTTTGGAATTGTTCAGCACAGAGCTCTGTGGGTAGAAGGCACTCAATATCTGTTGAACTGGGTTGTGTCAACCCAGTCTTGAGATGGGTTCAGAATGAAATCTATAAAATTCTGAAGGCGAGAGTGGCATACATAACCCAGTCTCTAAATCCTGGCCACTAGAACCAGCCTAACAGAGGCTAAATTGGGATAAAATGACATAATTTCTTACCTTCTAATATTTCCAATTTTCAAAGCCCCTTCGGGCAGGGGGTAGGTCTTATAACCTCCTGGATGAGCCCAGAGCCACAAATCAGATCAGCAACAGTTAAAAAACAATCCCACCATCTCCCTGAAATTCCACTTTGCAAAGCAAATGTGTTCTTTGGGCATCCAAGAAGGCTGTTCTTGATTGTTTTAAGGTCTTCTGGAGGGCCTCAAATGTGATACAAAGGAGAGATTTGAGGGCAAAAGGAGCTGCCTTCAAATTTTAGCCCATCCTATTAGAGCTGGTCGATCCTGGGCAAATGCCACAGCCTCTCTGAGTGCTTGGGGAGGTTACAAAAGTACCTGGTCTTGGGGAGTGCATTGACGAGGCAGGGCTCAGAAAACAGGGTCTTGGAAGAAAAGTGACCCTTGTCTTTCCCCTCTTGTGGTCTGGGGACCACCTGGGCAATATGTACATGTAGCTCCTCCAATCTGCATCTTAGGTCAAGGGAGTCTGAATAAGAAGCCCACACAGCTTAGTGGCTCTGGAGCCAGCCTGGCTGGATTTACACTCTGGTTCTATTTGCTGTGTGACCTTGGACAAGTGACCCCACCTCTCTGAGCCTCAGTTGTCTCATGTAGAAAATTCAGAATACAATAACGTAGGGTTATTACAAGGATTAAACATTTGCAAAATGCTTAGAACGAATGATGCCTGGAACATTATAAATGTTATAGATATGTTACATTAAGTAAAATGAACAAATATCTACCCACAACCCCAGCTGTGACCTCCAAAAGGGCTCAGACCTTATCTTATTGATTATGTATCACTAGGGCTTAAGCACATAGTAGGTGGTCAGTAAAGGTTGAATGGAAGCGGGATGTGAGGTTGGAATGAGTTTGTGGCTAAGGGATTAAAAACCTAACCTCTTAATCTAGTGTTGGCAAACTTCTGTAAAGGGTCAGATGGTGAATATTTTCAGCTTTGGGGGTTATGTGGTCCTATGGTCTCTGTTGCAACAATTTAACTCTGCCCTTGTAGTGTGAAAGTGGCCACGGAAAATTTGTAAATGAAGGAGCATGGCTACGTACCAATAAAGCTTTATTTACAAAAACAGGTGATGGGCCATATCAGCCTGAAGGATGTAGCTTGCTGACCCCTGCTATAAATCATAGTGAGAGTTAGTGGGAACAAAGAGAAGATATTTCAGATGGTGCTTTCTGGAGATGGGTGATGTCAAAAGCCACCAGTGGTCTCCCTTAAGCCCCAAATTGAAGGGCCTATTTATTTTTGTTATGTATTAACATTTATTAAGCACATATTATGCTATTCACATGCTGATCATTGTAATAGGCTCTCTCATACTTTCTTTTAATCTTTAGGACAATCTTGGTGGATATCTTTAATTATCTTTCCCTCTTTTTTAAGTCAGGAAACTAGAGACCAGAGTGGTTAAGAAACTTTTCCAAGGTCACACAGCTCAGAAATGTTTCAGCCCAGCTGGGTCTGTTTCCACGGTTCTGTCATTTTCCTCGCAGGCCAGAGAAGGACTGTAATGTTCTTTCAAAGCTATCAATTAAAAGTTCACAGCTGGGGGCTTCCCTACTGGTGCAGTGGTTAAGAATCTGCCTGCCAATGCAGGGCACAGGGGTTCAAGCCCTGGTCCAGGAAGATCCCACATGTCACAGAGCAGCTAAGCCCGTGCACCACAGCTACTGAGCCTGCACTCTAGAGCCTGCAAGCCACAACTACTGAGCCTGTGCGCCACAACTACTGAAGCCCGCGCGCCTAGAGCCCTTGCTCCTCAACAAGAGAAGCCACCGCAATGAGAAGCCCTCACACTGCAACAAAGTGTAGCCCCCGCTTGCCGCAACTAGAGAAAGCCCATGTGCAGCAATGAAGACCCAACACAGCCAAAAATAAATAAATAAATATACTAAAAAATGAATAAATAAAAGTTCACAGCTGCACACACAGTTCCTAGAAGCAACCTTGCAAACATGGAATCATTTGAAGACTAATGTGAAAGTGTTGGGTTTTTCAGCAGACACGTGTGATTGAACTTCTTCACAAATTGGTAGGGAGCTTGTGCATTGGGCCTATTGGTAGGCCTACTGGAACATTCTAGAACTCTTCAGTTCTCGCCTGGAAATAAGAATGCCCCATTTAAAATAGGCTTCATCAAACAGGGCCAGGCTGGAGAGCTGATTGGGTTTCTTAGCCACGGATTAGTTCCTCTAAGTGCTGCCAATTCTCTTTAGATCTGTGTCTAAAATCTCCAGACCTGAGCCTGGCCTGTGTGCTGGACTCTGGCTGACCTCAGCAGGTTAGCAGCACGGAGTCTTGGATTTCTTTGCAGCGGAAAAGAGTTTTTGGTGACAGTGCATCCATGTGGCTTTGGCTGCCCTGAAGGATAATCAGTAGCGGATTTTTAATTCTGGCAGCTCTCATGGCCTTGAGGACACATCATCACCCCTTGACCCCTTGGAGGGCCTGTTAAAAAAACACAGGTATTGGGACTTCCCTGGTGGTCCAGCGGTAAAGAATCCGCCTTCCAGTGCAGGGGACGCGGTTCAATCGCTGGTTGGGGAACTAAGATCCCACATGCCGTGGGGCAACTAAGCCCACGCAGCACAACGACTGAGCCCCTGCGCCTCAACTAGAGAGCCTGCATGTCGCAAACTACAGAGCCCATGTGCTCTGGAGCCCGCGCCACAATTAGAGAGGGAAAACCCACACACCACAACTAGAGAGAAGCCCATGCACTGCAACGAAGAGCCCTCGCCACAATGAAAGATCCCACATGCCGCGACTAAGACCCGATGCAGCCAAAACAAGAAATAAGACAACCAAAAACCAGAAAACAAAAAACAAACAAACAAACAAAACACAGGTATTGCAGGGCCTGCTTGGAGTTTTTGATTCAGCAGGTCAGGGCAGGGCCTGAGAATCTACATCTCTCACAAGTTCCCTGGTGATGCTACTGCTGGTCCGGGGACCACACTTTGAGAAGCATGGCTTTAGGTCCGTGGTTCCCAACTTGGGATGCACATTAAGGTCACCTGGGAAGTTTTAAAATTCCCAACAGCCAGGCCGTACCCCCATTAAATCCCACTCTGGAAGTGGAGTCCAGGCATGGGAACTTTGGAAGTTTCCAGGTGATTCTAACATGTAGTTATGCTTGAGAACCAAGGTTCGGGTCATCACTCTTCACTTTGCTCATGATACACTCAGAGGAGGCTCCCAGGCTTACACACAACTAGGAAATTTAAAATCTGTTGGGGGATAAAAAAAAAAAATCGTGGTGTCTAATTCATTCCTAAGCCAATGTGGAATTATTCTTGTTTGATTCACTGTTTGGATTCTTATTCTTTTGGCTTCAATTATCTCCTCTCTGTGTATTCAGTGCAGATATTCAGCTGGGACACATTGCTACAGCTGATTGTTCAAATATTAACATATTTCCATACCAGTTAGTAAATAGCTGTTTCCCGGAGCCCCCTGAGTTCCCCCTCCAGCCAAGTCCTTTCCTGGGTCCTCCTACACCTCCTAACAATGCACACTCCAAGGGTGGCCTCTCTTGCTTGTTGTTAAGTATTTAAAATTTCTCCCGAGTACGTTTGAACTACTTACCAATATCCGTATCTTTAGTTTCCTTGTCTGAGCAGAGGGGTATCTTGAATAGGTAGGAGGTTGGTTTACAAACTCAGGAGTGTGGGAAAGTGTCTTTATGTTTGGAGAGGGGAGTGGTGCTGATTCCAATCCCGACTGTGACATTGACCAGCTGGGGAAGTCCTCTAACCTCTCTGCTTCTGTTCCGCATATGGTTGGGGTGAGACTTACGTGAATTAATGCATGGACAGGCCTTAGAATGCAGTCTGGTGTGTAGTTATTATCAAATAAGTGCTAGTGTTTGTATTAGTTACCTAGTGCTGTGTAACAAATGGCCATAAACCATGTAACAAGTTCCCACAACCTTAGTGGCTTTAAATAACACATGTTTATTATCTCACAGTTCTTATGGGCCAGGGATCTCCATGTCACCTCATTGGGTCCTCTGCTTCTAGATCACTCACGAGGCTATAATCAAGGTGTTGGCCAGAGCGGGGTCTCATCCAAAGGCTCGTCTGGGGAAGGATCTGCTTCCAGGCCACACCTGGTTTTTGGCAACGTCCAGTCCTTGCAAACTATTGATTTAAGGGCCTCGGTTCTTTATTCGCTGTTGGCCAGAGGCCCATCCTCAGTTCCTCCACAATATGGCAGCTTGCTTTGTCAAAGTCAGTATAGAGAGAGACTCTGCTAGCAAGATAGAAGCTGGAATCTTTTGCAATCTAATTACAAAAGTGATGCCTTCTCAGTACATATATACAATGGAATACTACTCAGCCATAAAAAAAGAACAAAATAATGCTAATTTGCAGCAACATGGATGCAACTAGTGATTATCATACTAAGTGAAATAAGTCAGAAAGAGAAAGGCAAATACCATATGATAGAACTTATATGTGGAATCTAAAATATGGCACAAATGAACCTATCTATATAACAGAAACAACTCACAGACATAGAGATCAGACTTGTGGTTGCCAAGGGGGAGAAGGGGAGGGAGAGGGCTGGGCTGGGAATTTGGGGTTGGTAGGTGCAAACTATTACATTTAAAATGATAAACAACAAGGTCCTACTGTATAGCACAGGGAATTGTATCCAATCTCCTGGAATAAACCATAATGGAAAAGAATATTAAAAGGAGAATGTATATATGTGTAAAACTGAGCCACTTTGCTGTACAGCAGAGATTGGCACAACTTTGTAAATCAACTATACTTCAGTAAAAAAAAAAAGTGACATCTTCTCAATGTTGAGATATTCCATTGGTTAGAAGCAAGTTCCTCAGGAAAGAGAATTATGCAAAGATGTGAACGTCAGGAAGTGGAGACCATTGGTGGCTGTCTTAGAAGCTGCCTTCTGCGGTATTATTATTATTTTTTTCACTTCTGGATGTAGGTAGTGTAACCTCAGTCATCATTTTTCCCTCTTGGGGCATACATTTTATGCAATATCAAAGCATCCAGAAGCCCCTTGAGTCATTAGTCCTCACTGGTTTGAGACCCTCCCATGTCTCAGACTGCAGGGTTCCCTCAAGTTGGAGACTCTGCTGCTTCTGAGACAAGTTTGGGACCTAGAATCCTCGGGGTGGCCTAGAAACCTTTCCTGATGGTCCAGCCACCCCAGATGCCCCATGCGTCCTTCCCTTTTGGGGAACAGTCAGTCTGCACATGGGGGATTCCCCAACTTCCCGGTTCTCCCACTTGTTGACCCTTCAAGGAACCTAGGGACGCTTGGGCACAGCTGGTATAATTTCCTAAGTGAGTTCAGGATTTCCCAAGAGACAAGGAAGGTGTTGACTTCAAAGACTTTTTGTCTCTTTGAGGCAGGAGACCACAACTTTCTGTAATAGAGAGTGTTGTGTTTGGAGAAAAGGATTGAGCAAAGTTATGGGGCTGTGAAGGTTGTGAGAGTCTGGGGAGTCTGGGGTGGGTCTTGGAGACAGTGAGGAGGGTTTCCTGGGGCAGGAGATGGGAAGCAGGGCTGGTGAGGCATGCCAAGGAGGAGGAACAGCAAGGACACACCCACAAGGGTGGGAAAGTACCTTCCAGAGTCATCGAATGAGAGAAAGTTGAGAGGGTTTGAGGGAATGGTGAGAGATGAAGCTGGCTAAATTGTAAAAGCCATTTAAAGCAATAATACTCAATGATTAGTTTTTGAGATTCTTTAGGTCAGGGGTTTGAAAGAACTCAGCTGGCTGGTTCTGCTGGGGTCTCTCACTTGGCTGTGTTGTGTTGATGGCTGGGCTGGGCTAGATAGTGTAAGAGGCATTACTCACATGTCTCCGGTGGCCTCTTTCTCTCCATGTGGTTAGCTTGGTTTTCCTCACAGCATGGTGGCCCTGGATTTTGGAGAGGCTGGATTTCAAAAGAGAGAATGCCAAATGTGAAGGCAGAAGCTGCACATTTCTAAAGGGAGGCTTCCAGGTTTGAAGGAGCTCAGATACCAGGTTGGGGAGCTTGGAATTTATCCTGTTGGGCAGGCTATTGGAGGTCTTCGGGTAGAAGGGAGAAACATCATATTGGTGTTTTAGAAAGTAATTACAGAAGAGAGCACCCTTCAGCGGGAAAAACAGAGAATCTGGGAATGGAAACCCCAGTGCTCTTTCTATTCTGTGTGACCATATGTGTGTTATTTAACTTCCCTGAGCCCTCAGCTGTATCATCTGTGAAAGAGGATAGTAAGAATTCCTGCCTTACATACCCTATGGGGCTTTTAGAAGGATCGAATAAGGAAATATTTGTAAAGTACTTTGTAAACCAGCATTGCCAAGCTCACTTGTCAGGTGACAGATGATTGGGGCAGGCTTGCTTTAAGGTGATACATTTCAGTGAATGCTCAGCTTCCATCCCAGACAATAGGGAGTGGTGTGGCCTGTGGCAAACCGGAAAGTTCCAGCCCCCTCTGAAGGATATGGCCGTCATTCAATAGAAGCTGATTGATGCCATGATTTTATGAGAAAAGGCAAAAATTCCGGACTTCCCTGGTGGCACAGTGGTTAAGAATCCGCCTGCCAAGGCAGAAGACAGGGGTTCGAGCCCTGGTCCGGGAAGATCCCACCTGCTGCAGAGCAACTAAGCCCGTGTGCCACAACTACTGAGCCTATGTACCACAACTACTGGAGCCCATGCTCTGCAACAAGAGAAACCCGCGCACCACAACAAAGAGTAGACCCCACTCGTCGCAACTAGAGAAAGCCCGCGCGCAGCAACGAAGACACAATGCAGGCAAAAAAAAAAAAAAAAAAAAGGTAAAAATTCCGTCTTTATGTGTAATCACCTGACTTGTTCTTAACATATTTATATCTCAAGATGTGGATAGACCAAGGAAGTTTTTGTGAGCTCTCTGTAGCATCTGCTGTAAACCATAGTACTCAGTGTAGATATTAGTTATTAATTTCTTGTGGGCTCTTAAAACTGAAAGGCAAGGTGAGCCAGAGGGAGGCCTGGAAGAAGGAAATGCTGTGAATCAGGGAAGAGACAGGGTGGATCTGAATTGGGACAGAAATGTGGAGAGTGAAGATGGAGAGACCCAGAAACATGTCAGATAGAGAATCAATGGGACTCATTAGCTCATTGGCTATGGCAGAGATCCTTAATATTTGCTGAGTCATGGAGCCCTTTGCCCTCCAGGGACAAAGCCCAGGGACGCTTTCCCAGAGCTGTGTTTTTAAATGTATAAAATCAAACACAAAGACCAATTATATTGGAAATTCATTATCAAAATATCTTAAGCGGTGGATTTGCATACCGTTAACAATGTGCTTCTTTAATAACTGGTAAGAAACGAGATCTGGTGACAGCCCTAACAATTTCAAAGTAGTGATGAGAAGCAATGATATTTTAAGGTATCTGCAATAATTGTGACATAAAAATACGCTGGCGATGACAAAGTCACAGGTGTTGTTAACACTGTTAATACGACTGTAATTTGTTACCTCCATTCATAATTTCATCTAGAGGTAGTGAAAATTAAGATGTGATTTTTTTTCCCAACCTAAGTCACAGACTTCCTGAATTAAAAACAAGTTAAGTGCCACTTCATCTAGGAAGTGAAGGAAGAGGTGGGTTCAAAGGGAACTCTGGGGAAGGTCAAGGTGGAGATACCCAGGAATCTGTGAGAAATTACAGGAGAGAGCATAGTGGTTAAGCCCATGGGCTTGGGAGCCAGAGTGCCTGGGTTCAAATCCTGACCCAACTTCTTATCAGCTTTATAATCTTAGTGGTGTTCAACAGCACCTCACCTTCGGGTACCAAATCTGGACTCCATTGGCTTGTATGTAAATTTTTGGGCCAACCTCTTGTGCCTCAGTTTACCCAACAGTAAAATGGGGTGATGATTGCATCGCGTACCTCCTAAAGGATCAAATGAGTTAATTAATATATGCAAAGCATTTGGAACAGTACTTGGTACATAGTAAGTACTTTATAGACACAGCCATTATTACAGAAGGGATGGAAGTGGATGTTTATTCATTAATCATTCATTCAACACATATTCATTGAATACTTTGAGGCGGAGAACAAATCAGACAAGGACCCTATTCTGATGGGGTTTAAATTCTCTAACGGGAGACAGATGATACACAAATAAATAGATAATGGGATAATTTTAGGTAGTGATAAGTGACAATAAAACATGGTGATGGGGTGAAATGTGACTGGGACTGTTAGAAAAGATGTTCAAGGATGGCCAATCTGGTAAGCTGACATTTGAGTTGAATCCTGCATGGAGGGATTCATGCAAAGATCTTGGAAAGGGAATTTCCAGGCAGTGAGAATAGCAAGTGCAAAGGCCCTGAGGCAGGAGTATGTCTGGTGTGTTTGAGGACCAGCCAGGCAGTCAGTGTGACTGGAGCAAGGTGAGTGAGGGAGAGAGTGGTGGGAAATGAAGATGGAGGGGGAGCAGCTCCTGTGTTATGTCAGGGATATAAGGATGGATACATCCTAGTTAGTGCCCTCAGTGAGATCAAAGACATACCCATAGACTGTTCCAGTGAAGTAAATGCTTTAAGAGAGGAATAATCGAGGAATTAGTCACAGCTTTCCAAAGGACTCAAGAGCCAAGACCTAAATCAGGAAATCAACTCAAGAACAGAACAAGAATGAAGAGGCATGATCATAGGAGCTACCTGGAAGAACCAGCTAAGGAGATTACAATCAGATCACGAAAAGCGAGAGAAGGTAGTGTTTCAAGGAGAATGGGGTTCCCAGCATCAGATCCAACAAAGAGACAAGTAGACAGAGACTGGGAAGAAATCAGGTATTGGCCAAGCGGGAGATTTCCCGGTGAGCAATGGCTCAAAACCAGATGATTGTCTCATGTGAACCGAGGGGGAGGTGGGTGAGCTGTACATCTTTTTTCCTAATCACTGAGCATCAGGATATGGGAGTCATGCTTTGACTCATCTCTTTATTTCAGTTCTGGTCATCAGTGTGTCATCAAGCACTTCCTGTTCTTGCTTTGAAATGTCTTGCTCATCCACCATTGGTGGGCATCTAAGAACCCCACTTCTGACACCAAGTTTTAGTCTTCACCAGCCTATGTGCCAATGACTGGACCAACCTCTTCACTATTTTCTCAAGTTTCTGTCTCCTCCATCCACTTATCAATTCCACTTTTCAATATGCTGCACTTCCATGCTGCCAAAGCTTCCCATTTGATTTATCATCAGACATTTACTCTGCTCCTATGTTGTTCCAGACATTGGGATGGGAATTGGATAGCAATTGTTACCATGTATCAAGCACCTACTGTGCAAAGTCAACTTGGATGAGATTCTTACTTGTGAGGAGTTTACAGTCTGATGGAAGAGCAATCAGGAAGGCAATGATCAACATAGTCACTGGTGATATTCATCACAGTTGCTATTTCTGGTCCTCTGCTTCCTCTATCTAGAGAATAGGTATGACCACATGACTTGCTTTGGTTAGTAAGATGTGAGTGAACGTGACTTGAGTCATTTCTAGGTGGGAGTTTTAAAAGCCAACGTGTGACATGCCACATTCCCTTCTTCCTGTTGTGACAAGATAAGACTTTGGTCATCCTGGGTCCAAATCACAGTCTCCTACCTCCTATGTTGGACATGCAGCAGGGGCAAGAAATAAGCATTTGTTCTGTTAAGCCCTTGGGACTTGGAGTTGTTATAGCAGCAAAATCGAGCCATCCTGACTATGATCATAGCATTTATCACTTACCCAGATACTGCATGCTGGCTTCCCCTTTACTGTTATGACCACATTCTTCCCTTCACTTCTAATTCCTTTCCAAATCCCATCAGTGTTTAAAAAACAGCTTCAGTGAAAGCTTCTTTTTTCGTTTTTTTTTTAATTGAAGTATAGTTGATTTGCAATGTTGTGTTAGTTTCTGGTATACAACAAAGTGATTCAGTTATACATATATATATATTCTTTTTCATATTCTTTTCCATTATGGTTTATTATAAGGTATTGAATATAGTTCCCTGTGCTATGCAGTAGGACCTTGTTGTTTATCTATTTTATATACAGTAGTGTGTATCTGCTAATCTGAAACTCTTAATTTATCCCTCCCCTCCTTCCCCTTTGGCAACCATAAGTTTGTTCTCTATGTCTCTGAGTCTGTTTCTGTTTCATAAATAAGTTCATTTATATCATATTTTAGATTCCACATATAAGAGATATATGGTGTTTGTCTTTCTCTTTCTGACTTACTTCACTTAGTATGATAATCTCTAGATCCATCCATGCTGCAGCAAATGGCATTATTTCGTTCTTTTTTATGGCTGAGTAATATTCCACTGTATATATTTATATACCACATATTCTTTATCCATTCATCTGTTGATGGACATTTAGGTTGAGTGAAGCCTCCTTTAAACGTTCATAACATTTACAGTCCCTCTATCACTCTTTAATACCTGTTTGCTGTGGTGCATATTTTGCCATTGTTTCATAGGTTAGTCTTGTTTCACTATTATGGGATGAATCATGTCCCCCCAGATTCTTATGTTGAAGTTCTAACCCTTAGTATTTCAGAGTGTGGCTGAATTTGGAGATAGGGCCTTTAAAGAGGCAATTAAAGTAAAATGAAGTCCTTAGGATGTGCCCTAACCCAACATGACTGGAGTCCTTGTAAGAAGAGGGGATTGGGACACAGACAAACACAGAGGAAGGATGATGTGAAGACACAGGGAGAAGATGCTGGGAACAAGCCAAGGAGAGAGGCCTCAGACACATTGATCTCAGGTTTCTAGCCTCCGGAACTGTGAGGAAATACATTTCTGTTGTTTAAGCCTTCCAGGCTGTGGTACTCTGTTACGGTGACTCTAACAAACTAAGACATTTACTATCCTGACCAAGAGCTTCTCAAATGCTGGACCTTTGCATTTTCTGTTCCCTCTTTTTGAAATACTTTTCCCACAGATATCCTCATGGCTCCTCCCTCACCTTCCGGGCTTTCCTCAAATGTCACCTTCTTAGCGAGGACTTTCTGACTCCACTGTCTATAATTAGAGCCCACACACATTTCCTACTCCCAATTCCTTTAAAAATATTTTCCTTAGCACTTTGCCTAATCTAACATATTATACATTTTACTTATCTATCCTGCTTATTGTTTGTTTCTCTCCACTTATATTCTAGAATATCGGCCCTCCCTAGGCAGGGCTTTTGTCTGTTCGTTGTCTCTCGACATCTAGAACTGTGCCAGGAGTCAGTAGGCATTCAGCAATATCTCTGAATGAACAGATAGATGAATAATGAATGAGAACTTGTATGGAACTTCTTTTGAATCCCTCATATTGCCTTGTGCAGTGCAAAGGATATAGTAGTTGCTTAATAAAAAAAACAGGTTGATTAAATGAGTGAAATCACAGCTTCTTCCCAGGAATGTAGTTTTTTTGAAGACAGAATTCTATTTGGAATTTTAGGCAGAGACTTGCTGATAAAAGATGAGACAAATACGGGATAGTATAGGGAGGCAGAGTCTGCAGGTTGGTAATGCAAATGAGCCTGAGAAATATGGACACAGGAAATAGTGTCTGTAGGATGCATGGTGGGGGAGTGGAAAACCCACAACTTTGGGATCAGAGTTATGAAGCTTTTGGCTGAGAGTAACAGAAAACCCAACTCACACTGTTGCCTTTTAAACTGAGGTGTAATTCATATAACATAAAATTAACCACTAACTATTTTAAAATGTACAATTTAGTGGCATTAAGTACACTCACAATGTTGTGCAACCTTCACCTAGTTTCAAGACATTTTCATCACCCCAGAAGGAAACCCCATACTCATTATTGTGTTTTGTTGGTTCCCGTAACCACGGGTCTAGTGGGATTAGGCTTCAGGCACAGTTTGGTCAAGGATCCAGCTTTGTCTGTTATTCTCTCAGCATTCACCTTCCCTGGGGGTTGGTTTTGTTTCCAGATTGACTACTGTCAGGTTTGCAAGATGGTTGTTACTCCAGTTAACAATGTCCTCATTTACATCTAGGAAGAGGGGAAGACTGGCTTCCTGGGATGCCCTCTTTAGAGCAAGAAGCTTCCTTCCCAGAAGCCCCCCTTAAATCTTTCCTTGGATCATTTCGATCCTCTTTGACCTCTGCCACCCATCCATGAACCAATTGCTAACAATGAGGCTAAGGTTAACCGTAATCCACCTAAATTAACTAGCTAGGTGGCTTGGTTCTGGCCCGCTGCCTGAGATAAGCATGAGTTTGCATCCCTCATCCATCATCTCCCAGCTGTGTGAGTATGTACCAATGACTCAACCTCTCTGAGCTTCAGTTTCCTCATCTGTGAAATGGAGATCATAATGATACCTGTTCGTAGAGTTCTTAGGAGGATAAAGTGAGTGATAGACATAAAACACCCAGCACAGTTGCTGACAATTTTCCCCACAATCAACATCCTGGCAGATAAAGGCCTTTGAAATAACAGCTATCGGCTGATGCTTTGCACAACTCCTGGATCACCATTTATACAGGCTGTATATGCAATGGCGCCCCCTGGAATTGTACAGCATGACCGATTTCCAAAATGCTTTCCAAGAATTAATTTAAGTAACCTTACAACAACTCCGTGATTTAGGTACTATCATTGTCCCCATTTTGCCCATGGGGAATCTGAGGCACAGAGAGGTTAGGTCACTTGCCCTGGGTCACACAGGGCACAAGTGGCATTTGAACCCAAGCAGCCTGACTACAGATTTTGTTCCCTTGTAACCACTGAGCTGTTGGTCTCTGGTATTTGCCAGCTCTTGTGCTCAGCCCCTAGCATTTCATCTTTTACAGAACTCCAATGAGGCAGAAATCATCAATACGATATTACACAGGTACACTGAAACCACATGCCATAGTCCCCGGCAGGTCAGTTGCAGGAACTGGGATTGAACCCGTGTCTACTTGGCCCCAGTGTGCAGACTCTCAACCCCTGTGCCAGGCAGCACCGAAGGTCCCTGCAACAACCTGAGCTCCCGAGAGATGTCTGAGATGGAAATCCGAGTTATTATGGTGATGGTTGCAAAATATTTTAGTGAGTGGGTTTCAAACACTGTAAATGGGTTTAGTCTTCTTCTGCTTTTTTGCAAAGAGGCAATTTACTCAGAGCAGAGGAACCCAAGATAAATTTAACCAACTACAGCTGGTGAGCCACTGCAGGAGCCCTGAGGAAGAGCTACCTTGGCAGCTTCAGGTAAGATAGCCGGGGCAACCCAGTGCCTCGGAGAACCCTCGGTGTTGGGGTTGGGGGCCTCCCAGGACACTAGCATGGGTCGTAGTCATGCCCCCAGGCCTCCAGAGTTCAGTCCAAACCCTTTGCATCACTCCCTCCCACAACTGTGCGTTGTCAGGCCCATTTTACAGGTAAGGAAACTGAAGCACAGTGATTGTGATCACTCTATCTCCTATAGATCTCAGTTTAAAAGTTAACATCTCAGGCCGTCCCTGACCACCTTGTGGTCAATTCAGGCTTCTTCCAAACCAGCAAGCGCTCCCTTAAATGTCGCATAGGTTCAAGTACACATGCAGGCCTTCTGTGAATGGCAGAGTAGGTGAATTGAACACTTTATGCTTTTAAAGGAAACAACTGTCAGAGCCAGTTGCTGCCTTGTGCCACTATAAGCCCAGTGCCACCATATCTTATACCTTTTAAAGAGAAGCTAGTATAGTCTAACACCATACACAAAAATAAACTCAAAATGGATTAAAGACCTAAATGTAAGGACAGACACTATCAAACTCTTAGAGGAAAACATAGGCAGAACACTCTATGACATAAATCACAGCAAGATCCTTTTTGACCCACCTCCTAGAGAAATGGAAATAAAAACAAAAATAAACAAATGGGACATAATGAAACTTAAAAGCTTTTGCACAGCAAAGGAAACCATAAACAAGACCAAAAGACAACCCTCAAAATGGGAGAAAATATTTGCAAATGATGCAACTGACAAAGGATTAATCTCCAAAATTTATAAGCAGCACATGCAGCTCAATATCAAAAAAACAAACAACCCAATCCAGAAATGAGCAGAAGACCTAAATAGACATTTCTCCAAAGAAGATATACAGATTGCCAACAAACACATGAAAGGATGTTCAACATCCCTAATCATTAGAGAAATGCAAATCAAAACTACAATGAGGTATCACCTCACACCAGTCAGAATGGCCATCATCAAAAACTCTACAAACAATAAATGCTGGAGAGGGTGTGGAGAAAAACGAACCCTCTTACACTGTTGGTGGGAATGTAAATTGATACAGCCACTATGGAGAACAGTATGGAGGTTCCTTAAAAAACTAAAAATAGAACTACCATATGACCCAGCAATCCCACTACTGGGCATATACCCTGAGAAAACCATAATTCAAAAAGAGTCATGTACCACAATGTTCATTGCAGCTCTATTTACAATAGCCAGGACATGGAAGCAACCTAAGTGTCCATCGACAGATGAATGGATAAAGAAGATGTGGCACATACATACAATGGAATATTACTCAGCCATAAAAAGAAACGAAATTGAGTTATTTGTAGTGAGGTGGATGGACCTAGAGTCTGTCATACAGAGTGAAGTAAGTCAGAAAGAGAAAAACAAATACTGTATGCTAACACCTATATGTGGAATCTTAAAAAAAAAAAATGGTCATGAAGAACCTAGGGGCAAGACGGGAATAAAGACATGGACCTACTAGAGAATGGACTTGTGAACATGGGTAGGGGGAAGGGTAAGCTGGAACAAAGTGAGAGAGTGGCATGGACATATATACACTACCAAACGTAAAATAGTTAGCTAGTG
Source organism: Balaenoptera borealis (assembly GCF_965194805.1). NCBI lineage: Eukaryota > Metazoa > Chordata > Mammalia > Artiodactyla > Balaenopteridae > Balaenoptera > Balaenoptera borealis. The sequence continues at coordinate 176,063,574 of NC_138867.1, read as the reverse complement.
GGAAGCAACCGCATAGCACAGGGAGATCAGCTCGGTGCTTTGTGACCACCTAGAGGGGTGGGATAGGGAGGGTGGGAGGGAGGGAGATGCAAGAGGGAAGAGATATGGGGATATAAGTGTATGTATGACATTCACTTTGTTATAAAGCAGAAACTAACACACCATTGTAAAGCAGTTATACTCCAATAAAGATGTTAAAAAAAATAAAGACGCTAGAAATCAGATTAATAAAATAAAAAAGAAGAAGAAGAAGATAGCTGGGAGCTCTGGGAGCCTTACTGGACACCCATCTTTATCTCCCCAGCCGAGTCAGGTCTCTGGGTGCCCCAAGTGGGGAGGGGGTCAGAGATACTCTGACCATCATCTATTGCCTACAGAGGAGCTAGAACTGATTAGAAGAGCTTTCTCCCTCTTTCTCTCTCTCTCATGATCTTATGGGGACCCTTTGGGAAGCTCTCTGAGTCTCTCTCTCTCAGTCTCTCTCTCCCTCCCTCCCTCCCTCTCTCACACATGCACAGACTTTCTCTCATGCCCCCTTCACCCACCGCTGTTTTTACTGCTCCATCTGCATGACCAGACCCCCGTGACAGGTCTTAGCCACTGGAGGGGCACATTCCATGGAAAGCACATATCTTGGGTCAGGTTCCCTGAAAGCAGAGCCTAAGATGGGGATTCTTGAGCTAGAGATTTATTGAGGGGGTATTCTTTGGAGAGACCTCTAAGGCACTGCTTCTCAAAGTTGGCTGCACATTATGATTCCCTGGGGAGACTTTAAAAAATCCTGATGGCTGGGCTTTACTCCTTACCAATTAAGTCAGAACATCTGGGGGTATTTCCAGTTTGAGAACCAGTGGTCTATGGAAAATGAGGGAAGCAGGATAGGGCAGAGGAAGAAGCAGATTAAGGATGTGGGTTCAACCCAAGGGCAGCCTATGCCTGCTGCGGTGGGGGGAGCTCTGGAGCGGGAGGACCACCATAGAACTGAACCCACCCAGGGCTAGGTTACTGGGCTGGGAGCCAGTAGCAGCCCAACTCACAGGAGCCTGGGGATGGGTGCCCCAAGCCTGGTAAAGAGGTGCCAGCAGCCTCCTTTCAGGATATAAAAATAAGTTTGATAATACAGGACCACTGATATTCCAGGGTTTCCATTTCTGTTTTGGAATCTCATGCCTTTCATCCTGGAAGACATTGGCTACTGAGCAGAAAGAAAACAGCAGGTGCCAATGGAGTGAAGTTGATTCATTTATTGAGTTCCCATAACATGGCCAGCGCTTTATGAAATTTACATTCTCATAGGAAAGACAAATAATAAACAGTTGAGCCCAGCATCAGCAAGTCATTTCAGATCAGCACTACAAAGAGATGCTTTCAGGTGCAATTATACGTGGGACCAGGGAGAGGAGTGACAATGCCCAACCACAGGCAAGGAAGGCCTCTCAGAGTTGGTGGCACTGAGATCTGAAGGGAAAGAAGGAGGCAGCCACTAAAGATGCGGGGATCAGTGTGCCAGGCTGAGAAAACAGCAAGTGCAAAGGTCCTGAGGCAGCGATGAGCTTAGTGTGTTTGGGGAGCAGAAAGGAGGCAGGTGAGGATGGAGCTGGGTGAGCGGGGGTGCGGTGAGCAGTGGGAGACCAGGTTGGCAAGAATCAGATCATGCAGATCCTTGCAGACTAGCAGGAGAGGCTGGGCTAGTTTTCCTCTGTACAATGGGGAGCCATTGAAGGTTGAAGCAGGAGGGGAACATGATTTGATTTAGAATTTCCTTTTAAAGAGGTAAAGTTCAAATAAATAAAATTAGTCATTTTAAAGTGAACAATTCGGGACTTCCCTGGCGGTACAGTGGTTAAGATTTTGCCTTCCAATGCAGGGGATGGGGGTTCGATTCCTGGTCAGGGAGCTAAGATCCCACATGCCACGTGGCCAAAACACCAAAACATAAAACAGAAGCAGTATTGTAACAAATTCAATAAAGACTTAAAAAAAAAAATGGTCCACATCAAAAAAAAAATCTTTAAATAAAAAAAAAATAAAGTGAACAATTCAGTGGCATTTAGTACATTTAGAACGTTGTGCAACCACCACCCTTATCAAGTTCTGAAACATTTTCATTACTCCCAAAGTTCACCCCCTACTCATAAAGCCGTTATTCCCCATTTTCCCATCACCCCCAGCCCTTGGCAACCACCAATCTGTTTGTTGTCTCTATGGATTTATCTCTTCTGGATATTTCAGGCAAATGGACTCATATAATGTATGTCTGGTTTATTTCACTTAGGATACAGTTTTCAAGGTCTATTCATGTGCTAACATGTATCAGAGTCTCATTCCTTTTCATGGCTGAATAATATTCCATTGTATGGCTAGACCCGATTTTATCTATACACTCATCCATTAATGGATGCCTGGGCTGTTTCCCCTGTTGGCTATTGGTGCTGCTATGAACTTTCATGTACATGAACTTGGTTCAATACCTGTTTTCAGTTCTTTTGGGTATATCCCTAGGAGTGGATTTTGCATTTTTAAAAGATACCACTGGTTTCTGTGTGAAGAAAAGATTGTTGGGAGTCAAGGGCAGAGCTGGGAGGGCAGGAAGGAGGCCATTGTCATAGTCTGGGTGAGCAATAATGCTGACCTGGCTGAGGGGTACAGCAGTAGAGATGGAAAGATGGATTTGGGTTGTACTGGGGTGCCGGCACTGCCAGGACTTACTGCTGGAGATGGTGTGGGTGAGCGGCGTCTGGCTCAAGGAAATTCTCCTTAAAGGTTTCCTATGATTTTGAAGTGGAAAAGATCTGAAAAGAACGGCAGCAAGTCTTTATTGAGCCCTTTGGAATCCGCATCACTCAGCTCTTCTTCTGTCACTGAGCAAAGCTCCCCATGGACTCCTGCCCCTTTCTACTTCTCTGATCTCATCTTCCCCACAACCCTCCTTGTTTTCCACTCTCAGCCCCACTAGCCTCCCTCTTGCCCCTAAAATCCACAGGCTTATTTGCCCCAGGGCCTTTGCACATGACATTCATTCTGCCTTGAGTCCCTTTCTCTCAAGGTTCACAATGTGACCACTTTTTTTTTTAAGCTAATTTATTTATTTATTTATTTATTTATGGCTGTGTTGGGTCTTCATTTCTGTGCGAGAGCTTTCTCTAGTTGCAGCAAGTGGGGACCACTCTTCATCGCGGTGCGCGGGCCTCTCACTATCGTGGCCTCTCTTGTTGCGGAGCACAGGCTCCAGACGCGCAGGCTCAGTAATTGTGGCTCACGGGCCTAGTCGCTCCGCGGCATGTGGGATCTTCCCAGACCAGGGCTCGAACCCGTGTCCCCTGCATTGGCCGGCAGATTCTCAACCACTGCGCCACCAGGGAAGCCCCACAATGTGACCACTTTTAAGTATCAACTCTGAAGTCACCTGCTCAAAGAGACCTTCCCTGGTCCTTGTTATTCTCTATCACATGTTCCCATATTTTTATAAATTTATAAATTTATCTGAAGTTATCTTTATACATTTGAGGCCTTATTGGTTGCCCCTTCTCAACTCATTAGAATAGCAGCTCCTTGAGGGCAGGGATCTTTGTTTCCTTCACAGCTACACCCCCAGGCCTAGAACAGCATCTCACATACAGCAGGTGCTCGTTTGTTGCCTCTCTGACTGGTGCTTTGATTGAGTGATCCAAATACTTCATTAACGTGCATTGGATTCTGCCTAGAAAGGGTCCAGAAATTCTGAATTTTCAAGTGGGAGAAAACCTAAAAGTACGACCAAAGGAGCCAGCTTGGCGCATTCAGTGTCTTATCAAGACTAAGATTCTAACGAGAGATGCCTCATTGGAGAGGAAATGTCAGCTGTCCTGGGAGGGAGGCTGCTGTGTGCCGTGGAGGAGCAGAGTTGAAAATAGAGCATGATCTTTCTTGTTTCATGGGCAAGCGCAATGTGGCCCAAGGGCTTCGTGGCTCTAAGCCCAGCTACAGGGGGGACGATTGGCTGTGTGCCTTGGGCAAGGTCTCTGGTCTTTGTAAACCCATTTCCATGTCTGGAAAATGGGGACAAGAGAGTCTCCCTCCCAGACTTGTTAGAAGAACCCTAGGAAAGACTCTTGGTCCAGTGTCTCGTGCGCAGTAAATAAACTCTCTCCAAATGATGCAGTGTTGGGTTGCTATTACAATCAGCTAATAATTATTAGTAATGAATGTCCATGATGATTAATATTATTATCATTAGAATAATCATTAAGACTGTTTTAGCAACAATAGTAATAGGGGCAGCTGTAGCATGGCAGTTCAGAGAATGGACAGTTGGCCCAAATGGTTGTGTTCGAGTCCTACTTCCGCCACTTACTAGCTGTGCGACTTTGGGCAAGTCACTTCACCTCTCTGGGCCTTGGTTTCCTCATCTGTAAGGTGGGATAGTGATCATATCTGCCTTGTAAGGTGAGTTAATACATGTAAAGTACCTGGCATGTAGATGAGGCTAGGAAAGTATTTCCTATTTATTCTTATTCCTAGTCTTGTCACTACTATGAGATCTGTCAAGTTTGAACCTTCCCCGTAATTTGAGATATCTTCTTTGTGCAGAAAAGTGGGTAATATATTAAAACAGCTGTTTCCAGAATAACCTCATTGGATGGTGCCTACAACCCTGAATGTTTTCCCTCCTCTCTCCGCCTCTCCAGGGCTCCCTCCTCCTCCCCCAGTTCTTAGGAAGATTCTGATGGTCAGAGGAAGGTGAGGGGGAGAGATTCAGTCTGTGCAGCCTTCAATAGGTTTGCATTCACACAGCTGATATGCCAGGAGGACTTTGGTGTGTTTTGAAATGGTCAAAGTAAATGTCACCAAAGCATTGCATCTCAAGACACCCAATGCCATTGTTCCCACATATTATTGACCAGGGATAAAGGCTTTCCTCAGAACGTTTTTTCCATACACCAGAAGGAAACGTAAGAAGTAGATGAACAAGGCAGAGCTGGATTCGCTGAGAGTGTCAACTTGAGAAATGACAGAGAGAGCACCAAGCTTGCCACTTACACTGCTTTCTTTTTTTTTAATGATTTATCACAGGATATTGAATATAGTTCTTGTGCTATACAATAGGACCGTGTTGTTTATCCATTCTATATATAATAGTTTGCACCTGCTAACCCCAAACTCCCAATCCATCCCTCCCTGGCCCCCCTCCTCCTTGGCAACCAAGTCTGTTCTCTGTGTTTGTGAGTCTGTTTCATAGGTAAATTCATTTGTGTCATATTTTAGATTCCACATATAAGTGATATCATATGGTATTTGTCTTTCTCTTTCTGACTTACTTCACTTAGTATGGTAATCGCTAGGTCCATCCATGTTGCTGCAAATGGCATTATTTCATTCTTTTTTATGGCTGAGTAATATTCCATTGTATATATGTACCACATCTTCTTTATCCATTCATCTGTTAATGGACATTTGGGTTGCTTCCATGTTTTGGCTATTGTGAATAGTGCTGGAATGAACATAGGGGTGCATGTATCTTTTCGAATTATAGTTCTGTCTGGATATATGCCCAGGAGTGGGATTGCAGGATCATATGGTAATTCTATTTTTAGTTTTTTGAGGAACCTCCATACTGTTCTCCATAGTGGCTGCATCAATTTACATTCCCAACAACAGTGTAGGAGGGTCCCCTTTTCTCCACACCCTCTCCAGGATTTGTTATTTGCAGACTTTTTAGTGATGGCCATTCTGACCGGCATGAGGTGGTACCTCATTCCAGTTTTGATTTGCATTTCTCTAACAATTTTGCTTTGCTTTCATCTTCTCTCTCAAAAGAAACGTCTTCGGGGCAGGGGGGCAGAAAGAACAGCCTTGATGAAGGGAGAAGTGAAGCCCATGATGGCAGCAGGGGCAGATAAGAAAGAGCCCAGCTTCTTTAAACTTCCTCAGCCTGAACACATCCCTTTGGAAGGCAGAGAGAGAATATGCAGAGGTGGTTGGGGAAACTACTGGCCACAAACTTTAAATCATGGAAAATCCCAGACAAGGATTGCCTGGATAAGGATGAGGCAAGTGAGGTGTTTTCTCTGGGTGCAAAATTTAAGGGGCACCAAAAAAACTCAGCCTTCGAGATATATAACGCAATATTTGAAAATATAAAAATCAATGCAAAAATCCTTCATGAACAGGACTTCCCTGGTGGCACAGTGGTTAAGAATCCACCTGCCAGTGCAAGGGACACGGGTTTGATCCCTGGTCTGGGAAGATCCGACATGCCGTCACAGCAGCTAAGCCCAGGCGCCACAACTACCGAGCCTGGGTGCCACAACTGCTGAAGCCCGTGCACCTAGAGCCCGTGCTCCACAAGAAGAGAAGCCACCGCAATGAGAAGCCCAGGCACCACAAAGAAGAGTAGCCCTCGCTGGCCGCAACTAGAGAAAGCCCGCGCACAACAACGAAGACCCAATGCAGCCAAAACAAAACAAAACAAAACAAAAAAACTTCATGAACAAAATATCACCATTTTAAATAAAGGCTAGATCAGGATTTCTGATTTTTCCTTTGGCCTCAGGCACCAATATGGCTTGGCATGTGTTATAGGTTGACTTGTGTCCCCCCCACCCAAATTCCTATGTTGAAGTCCTAACTCCCAGGACCTCAGAATGTGACCTTATTTGGAAACAGAGTTGTTGCAGATGTAATTAGTTAAGATGAGGCAGACTGGAGTAGGGTGGGCCCTCATCCAGTACGTCCTTAGGAAAGGAGGAAATTTGGACACAGAGACATGTGCACGTGGGGAGAATGCTGTATAAAGCTTGTAAGGCTGCCACAGGCCAAAGAACTACCAGAAGCCAGGAAGGAAGCCTGGAATAGAGGCTTCCTTAGGGGTTTCAGAGGGAGCCTGGCTCTGCTGACACCTTGATCTCAGACTTCCAGCTTTCAGAACTGCAAGACAATAAATTCTGTTGTTTAAGCCACTCAGTTTGTTAGCAGGCCTAGCTAACTAATATAGCCAGGCAATGTAACTGTTAAATTTTGTGCCCAGTGAGTACCTTACTCTTTAAAAAAATTTTTTTAATTTTAATTTTTTAACTGAACATTGTTTAATTACACTATGTTGTTTACAATATTTCAGGTGTACAGCAAAGTGATTCAGTTATACATATATATATATATTCTTTTTCAGATTCTTTTCCGTTATAGGTTATTTTAAGATATTAAATATAGTTCCCTGTGCTACACAGTAGCTCCTTGTTGTTTATCTATTTCATATATACTAGTGCGTATCTGTTAATTCCAGTCCCCCCTTTTCCCTTTGGTAACCATACGTTTGTTTTCCTCCCCCCTTCTCCCTTTGGTAACCATAAGTTTGTTTTCTATGTGAGTCTATTTCTGCTTTGTAAATAAGTTCATTTGTCTCATTTTTTTAGATTCCACATATAAGCGATATCATATGGTATTTGTCTTGCTCTTTCTGACTTGCTTCACTTAGTGTGATAATCTCTAGGTCCATCCACGTTGCTGCAAATGAGTGCCTTACTCTTCTTACACTTATTCAAGCCCTGATACCAGAGGTGTTAGGACACAGGATTTAGGCTGTAGTCTTCCTTCCTTCCCTTCCTTCCTTCTTTCCTCCCTCCGTTCTTTCCTTTCTTCCTTCCTTCCTCGCTCCCTCCCACCTGTTCCTTCCTTCCCTCCTTCTTTCTTTTAAATAACAGCTTTTTAAATAGAAGTATAGTTGATTTACAATATTGTATTAGTTTCAGGTGTACAGCTTAGTGATTCAGTATTTTGGCAGATTATATTCCATTATAAATTAGTACAAGATAATGGCTATTATTCCCTGTGCTATACAATATATTCTTGTTGTTTATCTATTTTATACATAGTAGTTTGCACTGTTAATCCCATACCCCTCATTTGCCCCTCCCCGCTTCCCTTTCCCCTTGGGTAACCACAAGTTTGTTCTCTATATCTGTGAGTCTGTTTCTGTTTCGTATATACATTCATTTGTATTATTTTTTAGATTTCACATATAAATGATATCTTACAGTATTTGCCTTTCTCATTCTTTTTTTTATGTGCATGACTGAATCTTTTTTTTTTAACTTCTTATTTTATATTGGAGTATAGTTGATTAACAACGTTGTGTTAGTTCAGGTGTACAGCAAAGTGATTCAGTTATACATATACATGTAATTATTCTTTTTCAAATTCTTTACCCATTTAGGTTGTTACATAATATTCAGCAGGGTTCCCTGTGCTATACAGTAGGTCTTTGTTATTTATCCATTTTAACTATGACAGTGTGTACATGTCAGTCCCAAACTCCCAATCTATCCTTCCCCCACACCCTTCCCCCCCCAACCCCCATAACCAAAGTTCCTTCTCTAAGTCTGTGAATCTGTTTCTTTCTTGTAAATAAGTTCATTTTTATCATTTAAAAAAATTCTGCATGTAAGCAATATCATACAATATTTCTCTTTCTTTGTCTGACTTGTTTCACTCAGTATGACAATATCTAGGTCCATCCATGTTGCTGCAAATGGCATTATTTCATTCTTTTCTATGGCTGAGTAATATTCCACTGTATATGTGTACCACATCTTCTTTATCCATTCATCTGTTGATGGACATTTAGGTTGTTTCCATGTCCTGGCTATTGTAAATAGTGCTTCAATGAACATTGGGGTACATGCATCTTTTCGAATTATGGTTTTCTCCAGATATATGCCCAGGAGTGGGATTGCTGGATCATATGGTAGCTCTATTTTTAGTTTTTTGAGGAACCTCCATACTGTTCTCCATAGCGGCTGCACCAATTTACATTCCCACCAACAGTATAGGAGGGTTCCCTTCTCTCCACACCCTCTCCAGCATTTATTGATTGTGGATTTTTTGATGATAGCCATTCTGTCTCAGTCTCACTTTAAATAACAGCTTTCTTGAGAGAGAATTCCCATCCATGAAATTCACCCCTTTAAAGTGCATAATTCACTGTCCTTTAGAATATTCATAAGGTTGTCCAATGATCACCAACATCAAATTCCAGAACATTTTCATCATCCCCCAAAGAATCCCATGCCCATTCTGGGCTAGAGTTTTCTGGGTTCAAAACAAAATAAAACAAAACAAAATGACTTAGCCCAGACCTTACCTGACCAGCTCAGGTAAAGCTGATGACACCTGCTTTGGTCTCCTCACGGAGGACTCACCTCCATGATAATCAGATCGGGCACAGGCGTCAGCCAATCAGAGTTCAGGGACCATAACCCTGGAGTAGGATCCCGGGGCTTCTCTAGGTGCCCAAACCACCCCTTTAGATGCTGGTTCAAGGGGAGGTCCAGGATGGCTTGGAGGAAGCACCCAGTGTGCTCCCTGGGCCCTCAGGGAGACTAGAAATAGTGGCTATATATCAACTGGAATAGAAATATTTTACAGTAACAGCCCAGAGAGTGAACAGCAACTGCGATTATAACCTCCCAGTTGGAGTTTTCTTCTTTTAAACACTAGCTTCCCAATTAGACCTTGAACTATTTAAGAGCAGAATCAGTTATCTATGTGGCCCCAGTGCATGCGTGGCCATACCATGGGTGCTCAATACATGTTCGTCAAACGGACATTTAAAGGCTGGAGAGTAACAAGGTTTGGGGAAAAAAAAGATGGTGAGGCTGGTTTTCCCCATAATGAGCTTGCAAGGAGAGTACTTCCTTTTGTAGGGGTGCAGCTCATTGGATGTGATGTGGTTAAGAGGTGGAATCCTGCACTCAGCCATGTTACCTCCTTGCTGTGTCACCTGGAATGGCTTTGACCTTTTTATGTTAGCTGGTCTGTAAGTTGGAGGTGATAATAGTTCCTCCTCAGTCTTAGTTTGGGGTCTCTGGAGGCAGATCCTGGGATAAGAATTCAAGTGCAAATAATTATTTGGAGGTGATCCCAGGAAACACCAGGAGGGAAAGGGGGAGGGAGGTGAGGGAGAGGAGGCAGCTGGTGAATGGTATGTTATCAGGCCATTTACCGCTGTGGACAACGGGGGCTCTGTTCCACCAGTGGCCTCTGGGAGGCAGCAGAGAGCACACTCTTCAGGGTCACCCCACTTGAGTGGAGAGGGAGCTGGGGTATTTATCCACCAGTTCTCATCTGTTGTTGGTTGAGGACATTAATTGCTTCTGAGGATGTTAACCACCCAGCACTTCTGGCTGTCCTTCCTCCCTCAAAACTCACTGGGGGGATATCATGGGTGGGACACCAGTAGCACCTGGCATAGGGGTCTTATGAAAATTCATTGAAATAATGCATGAAAACCACAGGTCCTCAGTGTTGGGTGCTACTATCTCTAAAGCTGTATCTCCCAAGCTCAATGGAAAGAAGGCTGATCTATTCATTAGGGTAAGGCAAGGCTGCTGTAACAAAGAGGCCAATACTAATTCAATGCCATAAAGAGGTTAGGAGTTTATTCCTCTCATTTGTTATAGACCAGGTTGATGGTGTGGCTCTGCTCTAGGCAGTCATTCAGGGGCTCAGTTCCTTCTGTCCCGTGGCTTTGCCATTGCAGCAGATGCTATTGATGCTCTCCCATACCCCCCCCGGCACTTACCATTTCTGAATCTGCCAGCCCCATTCTCAACAGACGGCACCTGTATCTCTTTGCCTGAGAGCCTTTCCTGGCAGCTGGAGCTCACTGTGTGTACAAGCAAGGCAAGCCTGAAGTACTAGGGAGCTTACCCTCTCCAGGTAGCAGCTCCAACCAATGACTGCTGAGGCTTGGTGGATAAATGCAACTCCCCGCCCCCCCGCCCTTGGATGGGGTGGCTCTAAGGTGTGTGTTATATGTTGCCTTCCAGAACTCTCCAGCAGGATTGAATTCCAGGCACCCATGGTGGTAACTGGCTGCTTTCCCTACTCTGTCTTACTTCCCCACTCCCCTGCTATATTTTTTTGTCTGGAATCACTTCACAAATAAATATTTACACTTGAATCCTTGTCTCAGGATCTCCTTTTGGGGAACCCAAGCCAAGATACCATCCTCTAGGTATTGTCATTTTCTGGCTCACCACGGATTACAGCCAAATGAGAAGAGATGCCCCTTTCCTTAAGGTCCAGAATAGGCACCTAAAAGTTCTGCTTGCATTTCACTGTTCACATGACCATACTGAACCACAAGGGCAGCTGGGAAATGTAGTCCATCCTTATGCTAGGATATTGGTGAACATGACTAATCTCTTCTGCAAAGGTGATTGATCGAGGATGAAAACTAGACATCCTTTATGCATAAAGGGCGGAATTCACTTGTGGATAATGTCATGTTCATAATCATGTCTTCCTCCCTGGGTTAACCTAAAAGTTCCTTTTTAGGCTCATTTCCAGGAGCAAAACCAGTTCCCAGCCCTGAAATCTTAGTATTATAGCACCTGAACAGAGCAACACAGAGAAATCTGCCTTTTTTTTCTGATTAGATGATACATCTATGGGTTAAATGTCTGGACCTTAACTTACCTGCTCCCACCCACGCCTGCCAACCAGACAGATAGTCACAGAGCCCCAAAATATGTATGCGTTTTTTAACTTAGGTTGACCTAGTATTTGTACCCAATTTTCTTGGGAACACTTTCTGGCTAAATATTCTTTAAAAGGCTTAAAAATATTTTTAAAGTGAGCTCTATTTTCATTTTTTCTCGGGGGAGGGGAGGTTGCTGGTGAAGCTTAAACACTGTACCTCCTCTTTTCTCTAGAGGAAGCAGGTATGGGTGGGAATGTCTCCAGCCTGCCAGACAATGCATCCAGAGCCCAGAAAAGCTGGTTCTTCATCCTTTTTGCCTTGGAAGCATTTTTTCCCCACCACCGCAGCATCTTGCCAGCCAGTTCTTCCATGCTCTTCTTTTCCTGCCCCGACTCAGAGCCTTTTTCCAAAGGTCTCAGATTAAAAAAGTGCTGAGGCCAGTGTCTCTAAGTGCTCTGCCCTCCTGTTGTCACAGCCAAGGGAGCTGGCAAAGATGTACTAATTCATTCCTCCTCAGGGGGACTAGCAACCTGGGACCATGGTTCAACCTAGGGCTTTAGCCCCTCATAATTCCCAACAGCAGCCCTCTACCAGCTAACACATCATGCTCTTTTATTATTTATTTATTTATTGCATTAAAAAGTCTTTAAAAAATGAAATGTAAGATGCATTGGGCAAGAAGTGCAAAGCACATATACTTTAAGGTTGCCTGCATTGGCAGGCGGATTCTCAACCACTGCGCCACCAGGGAGGCTGGTTGAATTTTTACCAAGGTATACAACAATGTCAACATCACTCACATCCAGGTGTAGAACAACCCTGCCCCCGACAAGGTTCCTCAGTGTCCCTTCCCAGTGTCCCCCATTATTCTATTACTATTGATTAGGTTTACCTATTCTTGAACTTCCGATAAATGGAAACCCCCACTGTGTTCTTTTGCACCGTGTATGTGGGATCTTAGTTCCCCAACCAGGGATGGAACCTGCTCCCAACCATCCCAACCAGGGATGGAAGTACAGAGTCTTAACCACTGGACCACCAGGGAAGTCCCGCCCACTATGTTCTTATTCTTTGCCATAGACAATTGCCATTTTCCCAGTTGTAACTGTGACTAAAAACATCTTTAGGAAACTTTGCTCTTTTTATTGACTTATGACAACAGTAGCAAGCTTTTACATAGTGCTTACTATGTGCCAGACACAGGTCTGAGTGTCTTGCATATTTCAACTCTTTTAATCCCCACACAACCCTGCAAGGTAGGTACTAAGATCATGCTCACTTTCCCAATGAGGAAACTGAAGTACATATAGGTTAAGTGACTTGCTCAAGGTCACACAGCTGAATTTGGCAGAGCTGGGGTTCAAACCCAGGCAGTCTGGCTCTGGGATTAACCATTAAGCCTTACAGCCTCTCGAGTTAGGTGTGGTGGCCCTTGAGATGGTCCCAAGTATCCCACCTCTTGGTCTTCATGCCCTTGTGTAACCCCCATCCCCTGAGTGTATACTGACCTAATGATTCACTTCTAACAACTAGAATACAGCAAAGTGATGGGATATAACTTCCCATCAGGTTACAAAAAGATGGTGGCTTCTGTCTTGCTTTACTTTTGTGCACTCTGGTTTGCTGGCTCTGAGTAAGCAAGCTGTTGTGAGCTGCCCTATGGAGAGGCCCATGAGGCAAGGAACTGAGAGTGATCTTTGGCCAGCAGCCTGGGAGGAGCTGAATCCTATCAACAACCACATGAGTAAGCTTGGAAATGGAGCCTTCCTCAGTTGAGCTTTCAGATGAGACCTCAGCCCTAGATGATGCCATCTTGATGGCAGTTTCATGAGAGAGCTTGAGGCAGAGAACACCCTCTCAGCTGTGCCAGAAACTATGAAATCATAAATGTTCACTGTTTTACACTAAGTTTTGGGGTAGTTTGTTATGTAACATTTAATAACTAAATAAGCCAAATAAAAGCATGAGGTTGTTATGCAAATGTGACTTCAAGACACAACCACAGTCCCAAATGCAAATCCAGTCGATGCTCCTAAGCCTTTTCAGTGTAAAAATTCCAGAGCTGCTTAAGCTTCAAGGCCCAGTTTAATACAAAAGTCCAATCCCACCCTTAACCCCAGTGGCTCGATCCAAAATTGCTAAAAATCTGGCTGTGATGGTCTTGTGCTTAGAGTGGCAGGAAGTACTGCACACGCTATCTTTTTCCCCCTTCAAATATATGCTTTACTATGAAATCAAAGAATTCTCATTTTTTTAAAAAAAATCAGTGCTTTTGAAATGACTGAATTTATCCTTTATCCCCCACCCCCACCTCAAGATAATCCCCATTAATGGTGGCAATTGTCCTTTAGAACTTTTCCCGTTTGTGTACTAAAGCAAAATTAGCATAATACATACCTATTGTTTTGGAATGTGTTCTTTTCCACTTAGTAAGGGATGATGATGTTGTCTTTTTGCTGTGGGCTAGGATTTCTTCCAAAACTTCACTCCACATTATTGAATGAGCACCTACTATGTGCTAATCTGTGTTCCAGGGCTTGGGATCCATCAGTGCCTTCCTTTGAAAATATTTTTTTAAAAATCCCTGACCTGTTTCTGCTTTGTTTTTGCTCCCCTTTCTCATCTGTATAACGGGGATGATGCTAGGACCTTCCTCACACAGTTTTGAGAAGGATGAATTGAGTTACTCTATGTCAACTTGTCAGCCAAGTGCCTGGCATAGAGTCAGAGCTATACTTATTAGCTATTGCTATGATTGTTTCTCCTTTATCTTTTCCTTCTTTTCTTCCTCCATCCATTTCTCTTTTGCATGCCTTCTCCCTTTTCCTTTTCATAGGGAGGAAGTGTGGTTGAATTCCGACAGTGTTTTGTGTGGGTCCATTACCAGGGGCTGGGAAAAGAAGAATGACCTAAATTAGAAGATGCATTTGGCTAGCTCAGGGAGCAGTGATGGAGAGCTGGAGCTGGCTGGAATGAAACGGACACATCTTCCTCCCTTTTCCCATCCGATCTCCCCCGCCCCCTCCTCAGACAAATTATTTCTCATTGTTTCCGGGGATCCAGAGCAGTTGGTCATGGCAGGTGGGCACTGGGGGCCATGGCTGGACACACACAGCAGAAGAAGAAAGAAAGGCAGGCTGCTGGCAAGAGCCACCCACTCCTTTATCTTCCTGTCTCCGAGGTCCCTCTGTTCCCTTCCCACACACCTTGCCTGCTATTTAATCGGAGGAGAGAATACACGCATGAGCCCTGAAGCCACCATCAATAGTACAGCCTTTGCTTTTCTTTCCCTGTTTAAAAATAAATCCATTGTCAGAGGAAGGTGACACTTTACTATTTAATCATTCACTTACTCGTTCATTCAACACAACAGCTATTTACCAGGTGTCGCTGGGGTCACAAACATAAAAAGGCCCTAGTGCTTCCTCGCCAGGAACAAAGGGTCTAGTGCAGCGGAAACACAGATCAACAGTCATCACGGTGTTAGACAAATGCTGCAGGGGGGGAACATGCAGAGTGCACTGGGAACCCCTAGGTTTGCTCTGGGGAATCACGGAAGCCTACCCAGTGGAGGAAGCATTGAATCAAGGTGTGAGTGATGAGCCGAAGTTTGTCAGGCTGATAAATGTGTTGGTCTTGAGGAGGGCATTCCCGATGGATGGGGTATCAGTCAACATTCTTTTAGTGTAAGAGATGGAAACACAACGTAAACTGACTCAGGTTAAAAAAAAAGGGTGGCAGTGGTGAATTTATTGACTCAAGTAATTTTAAAAATCAGGCTTCAGGAATGGTTGCGTCCAGGGACTGAAGTAAAGTTAGGTTTAAGGAATGCCTGCATTTGGGGGCTGAAACAGGTCATCAGCCTGTGGTATAATAAAAAATATTTGGGCTTTGTTCCTAGGTCCCAGCACTCAGCTCCTAAAACCCTTGGAATCTCTGAAGTGATGAGTGTCTTTGGTATGCTAATGAGGTGACTTCTGGCTGAGGGGCTCCTGTCTGCCAGCAACTGTTCTAGATGGAAGGGGGGCAGAGATAAGATGGAATCCCTCCTCTCAAAGGGCTTATGTTCTAGATGGGGTAGGCAACCCTGGTAAGATAGGGATACACAGGGACTCTAGGGGGGGACTGGTTGATTCTATTGAGAAATGTTAGAAAAGAATTTACAAAGTGTGTGATTCTTGATGTGGGTTGGTGTGTGTCAAACACTCAGGGAGTGAAGGGGTTTCCAGAGAGAGCTTGGTACACAAAGGCCTAGAGGTACAAAATATCTTAGGTACCAGAGGAATGGAAAGTGATTGAGCATAGATACCTGTGCTTCTCCAAAAAGCCTGCTCACCTGATGCTCTGGGGAACTTAAATGCTCCGAGGGTAGGTATTTTTAAAAGCCCCCTGGGGATTCTAATGGGCAACCAGCATCTCTGGGCTAGAATTTATGGTTCAAGAAGGAAGCAGCAAGATAGGGATCTGGTAGACAGAAGTAAAATCAAGGCTTTTGACTTTATCCAGTCGGCAAAGGGCAGCCTCTGGCAACAGTGTAGATACTGGGTGGGAGGCATGGAGGCCTAGAGCAAAGGAGTTTAATGTAGAAGCAAAAGAGAGTCATTGAAAGAATTACCATATGACCCAGCAATTCCACTTCTGAGTATATACCCATAAGAATTGCAAGCAAGGTCTTAAAGAGATATTTGTACACCGTGTTCATAGCAGCATTATCCACAATAGCCAAAAGGTGGAAGCAACCTACGTGTTTATCAATGGGTGAATGGATTAAAAAATGTGATATAGGCCCTCCAGCCCCGCTCTCCAGCGGGCCGAGCGCGTGCGGCCGCCGAGCACAAGGGCCCGCGGGCCGGGCGGACTCCGGGAGGCCGGGACCCGGAGGACCAGCGAGGGGCCGCGAGTGAGGATGGGCCCCGGCACGCGCCCGGAACCCCCTGAGTGGATTTCCACGCCGAAAGGCTGTTGGCGGCCCCGGTGACCTGCGGAGACACGGTTGGATCCACCTTCCAGAACAGAAGAAACTTGGAGGCCTTGGCCACGTCCCACCTTCCAGGTGTGAAACCTTCCCTGGCGACTCTAGCCACAGCTGAGCTTTTCCCTTCTGGAACGGTCCTGATTCTTAGCCTGGCAGTCTCGCTCTGGGCTTCCTCAGTCTGCGTTCCACAGCTTGAGCCCATGTGATGTGTAGCACCTACAGAGCCTGGCCCGTGGCCGAGGGGCAGCCCAGGATCTGAAGACAGTTCACAGAAGGCGAATCTCATCGAATGGCACCTGAGCATAAGCTCATCTACCCCATCATAAAAAGGGAAATGTCAATGAAAAATGCCACTTTTTCCTATGAAGGTCGCATAATGCACAAGTTGGTCATGTCCTGGATAGCGGACAGAGCTGCCGAGAGGCAGCCCCGCGTGCGTGCGTTGCCGGAGGGAATCGCGCTGGTCCAGCCCCGTCGGGGGCCACTTCGGCGTTCCTTATCCAAACTGCACATGCGCGTGGTCTTTGACCCAGCAGCCTCACGTGGGGATGCTTTTTCCTGGAGATGTACCTGCAGATATTTGTGTGAAACGAACAATGCACAAGATTATTCACGGTATGTGTATAGGAGCATTTATATGGACTCTCTATATAGAGGACTAAATGTAAATCAAGTGTCTGTGAGTCGGAGACTAGTTCATTCAGTGAACGATGGCCCTGGCACAGTGGAACGGGTGTGGAAGAGTGAAGAAGTGCTGTGTGCATGACGCGGGCAGATCTTGGGATGTGTTGTTGAGAAAAAAAAAGCAAGGAGCAGAATAGTGAGCTGTGTAAAACGTGTGCGTGTGTGGCAGGGTTGTAAGAGTTTATATTTGCCCCGATTCTGTAAGGAGACCCCAGAAACTAACACAAGTGAAAGCCTGTGAGTGTTGAGAGGGGGAGGCTGGGCAGAGAGGGAAAGGGGCACGCAGGTGACTTTTGACTGTGGATCTTTGGGCATCATTTGAATTTTGAACCATATTGAGTGTATTATCTATCATACATTTTATTTTAAAAATTCATGACCTTGTTAAGGTGAGACTGGGGTTATGGGTTTTGGGGAGGAAGACCACAGAGGTAAAGTGCCATTTCTTATCCATTCACATCAAGGGTATGTACTATCAGCACAAGTTATACAAATCCCAATGGAGGGACATTTACAAAATACTTGACCAATATTCTTTAAAACTGGCAAGGTCACCAAAAATAAGGAAAGTCTGAGAAAATGCCACAGCCAAGAGCAGCCTAAGAAGAGAGGACTAAATGTAATATGGGGTCCTGGATGGGATCCTCGAACAGAAGATGAATATTAGGAAAAGACTAAGAAAATCCAAATCAAGTGCAGACTTCCGTTCATAATATTGTATCAGTATTGGTTCACTGTATGAAATGTATCATCTAATACTAATATGAGATGGTAGTAGGGGCGGAGATATATGATAATATAATTTGGTGTGAAGTATATGAGAACTCTCTGTGCTATACTCAGATTTTTCCATAAAATCTAAAACTGTGCTAAAAACTTAAGTTTATCTAAAAGTAAGCAGAAAAACAAACAAAAAAAATGTGATATATACATATAATGGAGTATTATTCAGCCTTAGAAAGGAAGGAAATTCTGACATATGCCACAACATGGATGAACCTTGAGGACATTATGCTGAGTGAAATAAGCCAGTCACAAAAGGACAAATACTGTATGATTCTACTTATATGAGGTCTCTAGATTAGTCAAATTCATAGAGACAGAAAGTATGAGTGTCCTTAATGCCACTGAGCTGTACACTTAAAAAAAATTAAAATGTTAAATTTTATGTTATGTGTATTTTACCACAATTTAACAAAAAGGAGAGTCATTGAAGAATTTTTGAACCAGAGAGTTCCTTGATCAGACGTATGAGTTAGAAAGAGCCCTCCAGGGGCAATGTGAGAGATGACTGAAGGGAATTAATAGGGAGGATACTGCAATGGTCCAGGCAATTGATGTTGCAGGCCTGAACTGAGTGGTAATGGGCTAGAGGAGTATTTGACAAGTGGCTGGTTGATTTATTGAATAGTGGTGGTAAAGAAGGCTTTGAATCTGTTTAGTTCTATTATTAATGTTTGTAAAAACTTGTATCATCTGGACTAGGATTCCCAGCAGGGCCTAAACTGGGATTCTGAGTTTGACAGTTTCAAATGAACTATTGCACTCTTGGCCTACCTTTCTGGCAAATCTGTACAGATATGCTTAAACTGATGCACGTGGAGCCTGCGTGAAGAAAGTTTTATATGGCTGGACCAGGTTAGGATGGTGGGTTGCAGGTCACAGCAAACTCAGGCTGATTGAGCAGCAAGGGAAGGTACTGGCTTTCATGACTGGAAATACAGAAGTGGTGTGGGCTTCAAGATGGGATCGATCCAGCACTATTTTTGTCTCTCAAGGTTCCAAGATCTTAGGGTGGGTGCCATTGCAATTGGGGCTACCTGCTTCCCTGTTTATGCCCAATGGAAGAAAGAGGGTAGTTTCCTACAGGTCTTTTAAGAGACAAGGATTCCTTGCAGATGTCCCCAGGAAATTTTCTTGTGGGCTTTATTGTCCAAATTAACATGTGTGGGGCAAGTTGTGGTCACTGCTGATCATTCAACAGGGCTTGAGGCAAATTCTACGATGTCACATGGAGTTGGTTAGGAGCTAGGTTGGGTTGGGGGAACTTAGCAGCCCCAGGGGTCAGACACCTACATCATCCCATCATTCCCCGGAGAGGTGTGCCAAGGCCCAGGCACCCTGTTGGACTGCAGTGGGGAGCCTGCAGGTCAGGACACATGGTCTAGCTGGTGGAGAGTGGCACTTCAGGTGAGATGAAGGTTCTCCTTCCTCCAGGCAGATACAGTCTACTCTGGGGAGCATGTTTAGGAGCATGTAGGTTCAACTTTTTTAATTTTCAAAAAACTTTTTAGGGACTGCCCTGGTGGTGCAGTGGTTAAGAATCCACCTGCCAATGCAGGGCACATGGGCTCGAGCCCTGGTCTGGGAAGATCCCACATGCCGCGGAGCAACTAAGCCCGTGTGCCACAACTACTGAGCCTGCGCTCTAGAGCCCACAAGCCACAACTACTGAGTCCACGTGCCACAACTACTGAAACCTGCGTGCCTAGAGCCCATGCTCCGCAACAAGAGAAGTCACCGCAATGAGAAACCCGCACACCACAATGAAGAGTAGCCCTGCTCGCTGCAACTAGAGAAAGCCCGCGCACAGCAACGAAGACCAAACGCAGCCAAAAATAAAATATAAATAACTAAATAAATGTATTAAAAACAAAACAAAACTTTTTATCATGAAAATGTTCAAACTTACCAAAATTGGGAAGAATCATAAAAACAACCTTCATATACTTACTTCCTAACTTCAGTAACTATCAACATTAGGTAAATCTGGTTTCTCTATAACCCCACCTACTGTCTGTACTTTGCTGGATTATTTTAAAGCAAAGTCTAGGCATCATATCATTGTACCTGTTAATCTTACAGCATATATCTCTAAGAGATATAGAGTCCATTAAAACATAAAAAACAAACTTATGGTTATCAAAGGGGAAAAGGCGGGGAGGGATAAATTGGGAATTTGAGATGAACAGATAAACACTACTGTATATAAAATAGATAAACAACAAGGACCTACTGTACAGCACAGGGAACTATATTCAATATCTTATAATAACCTATAATGGAAAAGAATCTGAAAGAATATACTTATATATATATATGATTCTGAAAAATATATATATTCTGAAAAAGATATATATATTTATACATATATATTCTTTTTATATATATGACTGAATCACTTTGCTGCACACCTGAAACATTGTAAATCAACTGTACATCAAGAAAATAAATAAATAAAAATAAAAACACATGGTAAAAAAAAAGAGTCCATTAAAAACTACAATCACAATGCCATTGTTTTAAAATAAACCTTTAATAATTTAATTTTTTTAACACCTTTATTGGAGTATAATTGCTTTACAATGGTGTGTTAGTTTCTGCTTTATAACAAAGTGAATCAGTTATACATATCCATATGTTCCCATATCTCTTCCCTCGTGCATCTCCCTCCCTCCCACCCTCCCTATCCCACCCCTCTAGGTGGTCACAAAGCACCAAGCTGATCTCCCTGTGCTATGCGACTGCTTCCCACTAGCTATCTATTTTACGTTTGGTAGTGTATATATGTCCATGCCACTTTCTCACTTTGTCACAGCTTACCCTTCCCCCTCCCCATATTCTCAAGTCCATTCTCTAGTAGGTCTGTGTCTTTATTCCCGTCTTGCCCTTAGGTTCTTCATGACCTTTTTTTTTTTTCTTTTTTCTTAGATTCCATATATATGTGTTAGCATACGGTATTTCTTTTTCTCTTTCTGACTTACTTCACTCTGTATGACAGACTCTAGGTCCATCCACCTCACTACAAATAACTCCATTTCGTTTCTTTTTATGGCTGAGTAATATTCCATTGTATATATGTGCCACATCTTCTTTATCCATTCATCTGTCTATGGACACTTAGGTTGCTTCCAAGTCCTGGCTATTGTAAATAGAGCTGGAATGAACATTGTGGTACATGACTCTTTTTGAATTGTGGTTTTCTCAGGGTATATGCCCAGTAGCGGGATTGCTGGGTCATACGGTAGTTCTATTTTTAGTTTTTTAAGGAACCTCCATACTGTTCTCCATAGTGGCTGTATCAATTTACATTCCCACCAACAGTGTATGAGGGTTTGCTTTTCTTCACACCCTCTCCAGCATTTATTGTTTGTAGATTTTTTGCTGATGGCCATTCTACTAGTGTGAGATAATATCGCATTGTAGTTTTGATTTGCATTTCTCTAATGATTAATGATGTTGAGCATTCTTTCATGTGTTTGTTGGCAATCTGTATATCTTCTTTGGAGAAATGTCTATTTAGGTCTTCTGCCCATTTCTGGATTGGGTTGGTTGTTCTTTTGATATTGAGCTGCATGAGCTGCTTGTATATTTTGGAGATTAATCTTTTATCAGTTGCTTCATTTGCAAATATTTTCTCCCATTCTGAGGGTTGTCTTTTCGTCTTGTTTATGGTTTCCTTTGCTGTGCAAAAGCTTTTAAGTTTCATTAGGTCCCATTTGTTTATTTTTGTTTTTATTTCCATTTCTCTAGGAGGTGGGTCAAAAAGGATCTTACTGTGATTTATGTCATAGAGTGTTCTGCCTATGTTTTCCTCTAAGAGTTTGATAGTGTCTGGCCTACATTTAGGTCTTTAATCCATTCTGAGTTTATTTTTGTGTATGGTGTTAGGGAGTGTGTTCTAATTTCATTCTTTTATGTGTAGCTGTCCAGGTTTCCCAGCACCACTTATTTAAAGTGCTGTCTTTTCTCCATTGTATATTCTTGCCTCCTTTATCAAAAACAAGGTGACCATATGTGCGTGGGTTTATCTCTGGGCTTCCTACCCTGTTCCATTGATCTATATTTCTGTTTTTGTGCCAGTACCATACTGTCTTGATTACTGTAGCTTTGTAGTATGGTCTGAAACCCAGAGCCTGATTGCTCCAGCTCCGTTTTTCTTTCGCAAGATTGCTTTGTCTATTCGGGGTCTTTTGTGTTTCCATACAGATTGTGAAATTTTTTGTTCTAGTTCTGTGAAAAACGCCATTGGTAGTTTGATAGGGATTGCATTGAATCTGTAGATTGCTTTGGGTAGTATAGTCATTTTCACAATGTTGATTCTTCCAATCCAAGAACATAGTATATCTCTCCATCTGTTTGTATCATCTTTAATTTCTTTCATCAGTGTCTTATAGTTTTCTGCATACAGGTCTTTTGTCTCCTTAGGTAGGTTTATTCCTAGGTATTTTATTCTTTTTGTTGCAATGGTAAATGGGAGTGTTTCCTTAATTTCTCTTTCAGATTTTTCATCATTAGTGTATAGGAATGCAAGAGATTTCTGTGCATTAATTTTGTATCCTGCTACTCTACCAAATTCATTGATTAGCTCTAGTAGTTTTCTGGTAGCATCTTTAGGATTCTCTATGTTTAGTATCATGTCGTCTGCAAACAGTGACAGCTTTACTTCTTCTTTTCCGATTTGGATTCCTTTTTTTTTCTTTTTCTTCTCTGATTGCTGTGGCTAAAACTTCCAAAACTATGTTGAATAATAGTGGTGAGACACCCACAAGGTGGGCAACCTTGTCTTGTTCCTGATCTTAGTGGAAATGGTTTCAGTTTTTCACCATTGAGAACGATGTTTGTTGTGGGTTTGTCATATATGGCCTTTATTATGTTGAGGTAAGTTCCCTCTCTGCCTACTTTCTGGAGGGTTTTTATCATAAATGGGTGTTGAATTTTGTCGAAAGCTTTTTCTGCATCTATTGAGATGATCATATGGTTTTATCCTTCAATTTGTTAATATGGTGTATCACATTGATTGATTTGCGTATATTGAACAATCCTTGCATTCCTGGGATAAACCCCACGTGATCATGGTGTATAATCCTTTTAATGTGCTGTTGGATTCTGTTTGCTAGTGTTTTATTGAGGATTTTTGCATCTATGTTCATCAGTGATAGTGGCCTGTAGTTTTCTTCCTTTGTGACATCTTTGTCTGGTTTTGGTATCAGGGTGATGGTGGCCTTGTAGAATGAGTTTGGGAGTGTTCCTCCCTCTGCTATATTTTGGAAGAGTTTGAGAAGGATAGGTGTTAGCTCTTCTCTAAATATTTGATAGAATTTGCCTGTGAAGCCATCTGGTCCTGGGCTTTTGTTTGTTGGAAGATTTTTAATCACAGTCTCAATTTCAGTGCTTGTGATTGGTCTGTTTATATTTTCTATTTCTTCCTGGTTCAGTCTTGGAAGGTTGTGCTTTTCTAAGAATTTGTCCATTTCTTCCAGGTTGTCCATTTTATTGGCATATAGTTGCTTGTAGTAATCTCTCATGATCCTTTGTATTTCTGCAGTGTCAGTTGTTACTTCTGCTGTTTCATTTCTAATTCTATTGATTTGAATAGAATCTTCTCCCTTTTTTTCTTGATGAGTCTGGCTAATGGTTTATTAATTTGTTTATCTTCTCAAAGAACCAACTTTTAGTTTTATTGATCTTTGCTATTGTTTCTTTCATTTCTTTTTCATTTATTTCTGATCTGATCTTTATGATTTCTTTCCTTCTGCTAACTTTGGGGTTTTATTTTTGTTCTTCCCTCTCTAATTGCTTTAGGTGTAAGGTTAGGTTGTTTATTTGAGATTTTTCTTGTTTCTTGAGGTAGGATTGTATTGCTATAAACTTCCGTCTTAGAACTGCTTTTGCTGCGTCCCATAGGTTTTGGGTCGTCGTATTTTCATTGTCATTTGTTTGTAGGTATTTTTTCATTTCTTCATGATCTCTTGGTTATTTAGTAGCATATTGTTTAGCCTCCATGTGTTTGTATTTTTTACATATTTTTTCCCTGTAATTGATATCTAGTCTCATAGCGTTGTGGTCAGAAAAGATACTTGATACGATTTCAATTTTCTTAAGTTTACCAAGGCTTGATTTGTGACCCAATATATGATCTATCCTGGAGAATGTTCCACGAGCACTTGAGAAGAAAGTGTATTCTGTAGTTTTTGGATGGAATGTCCTATAAATATCAATTAAGTCCATCTTGTTTAATGTATCATTTAAAGCTTGTGTTTCCTTATTTATTTTCATTTTGGATGATCTCTCCACTGGTGAAAGCGGGGTGCTAAAGTCCCCTACTATGATTGTGTTACTGTTGATTTCCCCTTTTATGGCTGTTAGGATATGCCTTATGTACTGAGGTGCTCCTATGTTGGGTGCATAAATATTTACAATTGTTATATCTTCTTCTTGGATTGATCCTTTGATCATCATGTAGTGTCCTTCTTTGTCTCTTGTAATAGTCTTTATTTTAAAGTCTATTTTGTCTGATATGAGAATTGCTATTCCAGCTTTCTTTTGATTTCCATTTACATGGAATATCTTTTTTCCATCCCCTCACTTTCAGTCTGTATGCGTCCCTGGGTCTGAAGTGGGTCTCTTGTAGACCACATATATATGGGTCTTATTTTTGTATCCATTCAGCCAGTCTATATCTTTTGGTTGGAGCATTTAATCCATTTACATTTAAGGTAGTTATCAATATGTATGCTCCTATCACCATTTTCTTAATTGTTTTGTGTTTGTTATTGTAGGTTTTTTCCTTCTCTTGTGTTTCCTGCCTAGAGAAGTTCCTTTAGCATTTGTTGTAAAGCTGGTTTGGTGGTGCTGAGTTCTCTTAGCTTTTGTTTGTCTGTAAAGGTTTTAATTTCTCCGTCGAATCTGAATGAGATCCTTGCTGGGCAGAGTAATCTTGGTTGTAGGTTTTTCCCTTTCATCACTTTAAATATGTCCTGCCACTCCCTTCTGGCTTGCAGAGTTTCTGCTGAACGATCAACTGTTAACCTTATGGGGATTCCCTTGTATGTTATTTGTTGTTTTCCCTTGCTGCTTTTAACATTTTTTCTTTGTATTTAATTTTTGATAGTTTGACTAATATGTGTCTTGGCATGTTTCTCCTTGGACTTATCCTGTATGGGACTCTGCGCTTCCTGGACTTGGTTGACTCTTTCCTTTCCCATATTAGGGAAGTTTTCAACTATAATCTCTTCAAATATTTTCTCAGTCCCTTCCTTTTTCTATTCTTCTTCTGGGACCTCTATAATTCGAATGTTGGTGCATTTAATGTTGTCCCAGAGGTCTCTGAGACTGTCCTCAATTCTTTTCATTCTTTTTCTTTATTCTGCTCTGCAGTAGTTATTTCCACTATTTTATCTTCCAGGTCACTTATCCATTCTTCTGCCTCAGTTATTCTGCTATTGATTCCTTCTAGAGAATTTTTAATTTCATTTATTGTGTTGTTCATCATTGTTTGTTTGCTCTTTCATTCTTCTAGGTCCTTGTTAAATGTTTCTTGTATTTTCTCCATTGTGTTTCCAAGATTTTGGGTCATCTTTACTATCATTACTCTGAATTCTTTTTCAGGTAGACTGCCTATTTCCTCGTCATTTGTTTGGTCTGGTGGGTTTTTACCTTGCTCCTTCATCTGCTGTGTGTTTCTCTGTCTTCTCATTTTGCTGAACTTACTGTGTTTGGGGTCTCCTTTTCACAGGCTGCAGGTTCATAGCTCCTTTTGTTTTTGGTGTCTGCCCCCAGTGGGTAAGGTTGGTTCAGTGGGTTGTGTAGGCTTCCTGGTGGAGGGGACTGGTGCCTGTGTTCTGGTGGATGAAGCTGCATCTTGTCTTTCTGGTGGGCAGGACCACATCCACTGGTGTGTTTTTGGGTGTCTGTGACCTTATTTATGACCTTAGGCAGCCTCCCTGCTAATGGGTGGGGCTGTGTTCTTGTCTTGCTAGTTGTTTGGCATAGGGTGTCCAGCACTGTATCTTGCTGGTCGTTGAGTGGAGCTGCGTCTTAGCATTGAGATGGGGATCTCTGGGAGAGCTTTGCCATTTGATATTACATGGAGCCAGGAGGTCTCTGGTGGACCAATGTCCTGAACTTGGCTCTCCCACCTCAGAGGCTCAGGCCTGACAAACGGCTGGAGCACCAAGACCCTGTCAGCCACACGACTCTTTCTGTTCTATTTTCACTGAGAAGATATGGCTATAGAGGGCCTGAGCCACGTCTTCTTTGAGTTGGCAAAAGAGAAGCGCCAGGGTGCCGGGCGTCTCTTGAAGATGCAAAACCAGTGTGTCAGACATGCCCTCTTCCAGGACAAGCAGACGCTGTCCCATCATGAGTGGGCTGAAACCCTGGACGACATGGAAGCCGCCAAGGCCCTGGAGAAGAACCTGCCCTATTACTTTTAAAAGCATCTAGTTGGAAACATTATTAAAAGTTAGCAAAAGGGGAATAAGTAAATACGTAAATGTAACCATTAAAATGATGGTTGTAATATGATATTAAGTGAGAAAGTGATAGAGGAAATCTCCATTCCAGAATACTTACTACTGGAAAAATCTTCTTAGAGTGAATCCAATGAAAGTAGGAATCCAGTTGGGACTTTGTCTGGTAAAAGGAATCCCAACTTCGTAAACCTAAGTTTGTTTTTAGATCCCACTTAACAATATTTAAGTACTAATTGCAAATATGCTCTAATTCTTCAAATTAACAAAGAATGAGTCAAAAGTTGATATTTTGCATGTATATAATTTCCTACTGAAAAATTATACGAATGGAACATCTTTCGTTTTATCTTTGGCTCTTGTGATGTATTCCTACAGGGGGTCATTTTTTGCATACGTTTGCAAGATCTTCATCAATTTCCCCACAGGGCTTTTAAAATCCTTTGCTCGTCAGTTTTTGCTCTTTTGAGCATTACTGTTATCTGCTTGTTTCCTGTTTTTCCATTGTTAACCAGTCTAACTCTTCAGGTTCCTCACTTGTCAGTGGAGTCCTCTGTGCTGCAAATGGTTCTCCCACATCACTTTCACTGACTTTATGGAATCCTGCTGTCCTCTGCAAAGATTTCCAGTTTTCATGTTGCAATCGATTCGCATCATTGAGAATTGTATTGTTAAATTTCAAACATCCATCAACATTGAGAGATAAACATTGGCAAATATATTGATCTGATGGGCTCCAAAGTGATATTTGTATTACTCCAGAATGGATAATTGTGAAGTTGAAGTTCATTTGTGAATATATTTATGTTAGGACAACTTTTGCTTCTCTAAACTCATAACTGTGTGGATATCTGGGTAATAAAAAATATAGGGAATACTCGGATGTTGAGGAACGATTATATATAAAATATCTTTGCACTATAATTACCTCTATATGTAAAATAAAAACACGGGGGTGGGAGAGAAACTAGACAGAAATACTACAAAATTCTCACAATGTTTGTGTTTGGGGTAGTCCTGGGATAGAGGATTAAAATTTTTTTAATATGAAAATTATTTTACTTTTGAAAAATATTTAAAAACAAATCATCAAAAGCTTTAAAGAAAGCCTCAGACTTATTTGTGAGGATGGGAATCTCTTCAGTAACAAAAAAATGACTCCAGGTTGGAGGCAAGGAAAGGTAGCAACACCAACACCCAGGCTCTGAGTCTGTCTAACACGATCTGTGGATTATCTCATTTAATCCTCACAACCACCAATTAAGTGAACATTCTAATTTCCCTGTTTTACAAATGAACACACTGAAGCCAGAGAGGTTGAGCAACTTGCCCAAGGCCACACAGCTCCACCCCAGTCACGTTGCCTTGAAACACATCTGTGAGCCCAATTAAACTTCTTTTCCTTGCTTCTGGTCCCCACAGGGTGATTTGGGTTTTTTCTTGATTTGAGAACTCGAGACACTTTGAGACATGTTCTTAAGCAAGCGTCTCAGGTATGAGAGTGAAGTAATTTCTGTTGGCATGGGATGAAAGCATTTTCCGCAACAAAAGACATGGATGATGCTGGAGAAGAGAATAAAAAAGACCGAGGAAAGAGGCTTAATGTCAAGTCAATCCATTAGGGTCTCTCTGTGAGACAACATGCATTCCAGCAGCCTGAACACAAATACAGTCATGTTTCCCTCTGCATGTGATTCTTAGATGGAACTTTTATTCCCTTCCAGTGAATGTTGTTGGGATATCTTTTCCATTACCTTTATTTGTCTGTGTATCTGGTGGGTCCTCCCCTGCTGCCTGCCTTGTTTCTGGGGCATCAGATGCTTCCAGGGAATACTTCCTTTGGACACAAGATGCAATTTCATCTGCACACAGAAAATATTATCATCAATGCAGCCAACACTCATTCTCTACTATCCTGTGCCTGGCCCATCACATACAGTGTGTCATCCCTTTATGATCCCATAGGGTGCATACTGCCCTCATCCCCATTTTGCAGATGAGGAGACTGAGGCTTGGAGAGATTCACTGATGGGTCAAGCTCACAGTAGAACATTGTTTGGACATTAGTGTGGAGGGGTGATATTATTACTCTTTGTTACTGTTGCTGTGTTGTTCCTAAGTGAGGAAACCATCTCCATGGGATTAAATGTCTTGCCCTAATTCATGGAGCTTGGAAGTAGAGAACTGGGTAATCATCTAGACCAGCTCTGTCCAGTAGAAATACGACATGGTCCCATATGTAATTTTAAACATTCCAGCAGCCACATTAGAAGAGGTAAAAAGAAACAGGTAAAGTTAGTTTTAATAATGTATTTTATTTAACCTAACATACTGGAAATGCTATCATTTCTACCTATAATGAATATAAAAATTATTGGCTATTTCACATATTTTTCTTGTACTAAGTCTTCAAAATATGGTGTGTATTTTATTTTATTTTATTTTATTTTTTAATTTTATTTATTTATTTATTTATTTATGGCTGTGTTGGGTCTTCGTTTCTGTGTGAGAGCTTTCTCTAGTTGCGGCAAGTGGGGGCCACTCTTCATCGCGGTGCGCGGGCCTCTCACTATCGTGGCCTCTCCCGTTGCGGAGCACAGGCTCCAGACGCGCAGGCTCAGCAATTGTGGCTCACGGGCTTAGTCGCTCCGCGGCATGTGGGATCTTCCCAGACCAGGGCTCGAACCCGTGTCCCCTGCATTGGCAGGCAGATTCTCAACCACTGCGCCACCAGGGAAGCCCTGTATTTTAATACTTACATCTCAATTTGGACCAGTCACATTGCAAGCACTCAGTGGTCACATGAGGCTTGTGGCTACATTTGAAGAGTGTGAGTCCAAATCTTTTGACAAGTAGTTCTGCGTTTTTTTTCTATTACACAATGAGGCTGAGATAGCACATATATTTGGGGTACCTGATTTATATTCAACTTTTATTGTACAAGCCCCTTTAGACTCTGTTTTGAAGAAGGAAGAGGAGAGAGAGAGAAGAGAAGAGAAGAGAAGAGAAGGGAGGAGAAAGGAAGAAGAAGAAGGAGAAGGAAAAGGAGAAGGAGAAGGAGAAGGAGAGGAGGAGGAGGAGAAGGAAAGAAGGAAGGAAGGGAGGGAGGGAGGGAGGATCTTCTTTCTGCCTAAAGATTTTGAAATAGCTAACAGAATCTGTCCAAATCCATTGTCTTAGTTTGGGTTTCCCCCAGAAGCAGATATGGAAGCAAGGATTCAATTGTTTTGGGGTGGAGATCCCAGGACACACTGGCAGAGGAGCGGGGAAAGGAAGAACCAACCAGTAATGGATGTGCCCTCAGGCAAGTTACCATAGTGAACAACTGGGACTCAGTACCGGTGGAGACCTCCGGGGGGCAGCAGAGAGCACATTGTTCAGAGTTCCCACACCCTAGGACCAAGGGAGCTGGGGTATTTATCCACCAACTTCCATCAATCACAGGTTGAAGTGTTCCCAGGAGCACTCATTTCCTAGCATCCCAGCCTGTCGAGTCGACACTCTGGTGGCTAGAGAAAGCCCCCTGAGGGCTGGCAGTGGGAAGCCAGTCCTGTAGGCACTGAGGTGGCCAGATCAAGGCTGGGCAGTGCCAGGCACACCCATGACACACCTACCTTCTCATAATTCAAAAGGTTTTTATTTTTTTCACAAACTCTCCTTAACTTTAAGTGCGTTAACTTTGTGACAGTCGGGGTGCCATATGGGACATGAGATTATTTAGCTGTTGTCGTCTCAGTGACAGAAAAGCAGAACAGCTATGGAAGGACATCACAGATGTATGCATATATTTACGTGTAACCTCGCGAACACGTGTGTGTGTTTCCATTCGTGTTGTCACTAAGCTTAACTCTTACCACATTCTCTGTTGTGTGTGTGTGTGTCTGTGTGTTTCCTGCTCTTTTTTAGTCATTGGGGAAAACAGAAGAAAATAAAAGGAATAAGTCCACATTTTCCAGGGAAATAATTCTGCTCTGATTCTAACCAGGTGTTAGGATCAGATTTCCCCTCGGTTCTTCCTCCAGCTCCATTCTCTCTTTTTCCCTATTGGGAAGTCATTTGTATTGGTCTCTGGTTTATCCTTTGTTTCTTCTTAAAGACATGAACGAACACTTTTATATTTTCATGCATTCTGTCTCTTTCATAAAGATCATTCATGTTGTGTACTTCTCTGTAACTTGCCCTTTTCACTTATCAAGACAGTAGGTTTCTATTTTGACATTTCTCAGTTGCTGAGGCTGGAGCAATGAACAGGATAGGCAGGACCTTGAGGTCCCAGAACTCAAAACATCTTAAGGGCAATGATGTGACTTTACAAGAGGAAAAGTCTTTCTGGCAAGTGTCATAAGATAAATGTATTAACCACGTATGTTGGATGCTTTGGCATCTGGGTGACCCTGAAGGACTGCCTCTCCCAGGGTTAGCCAATCCTTTGAGATAGTAAAGGATTCAGCCTTGAGCACACATTTCAAACACAAACCAACCAATCCAGAGCCTGCGTCTCCACGACCTCCTCTACCAGGCTCTAATTGCAAATATGCTCTGCCACTGCCCTGATCACCCCAGGGCCAGGTACCAACTAGGGAGAGCCCCTACACCCCACAGCCTGCTAAAATTATTAAAGCCAGCCAATCCTAAGGCTGCTTACCCTGCTTTATCTTTTCCTTTCTGAGGAAACCACAATAAAGGATCTTGCCCACTTTCTCATCCTGCTCCCACTGCTTCCTGACCAACTGACCCTGGTGCTTCCCTGGGTGGTCCTGCATGGCAAGATGTGCTCCTCCTCCTGGGGTCTTTGAGTAAAACAAGCTGTCTTTTCAATGGCAGTTGTCTCTCGATCTGTTGGCCTCACCACCCCTGAAAAATAATAAAACCTACATTTTAAAACAATAAAGCCCTTACAGGGGATGACAGCCCTGTCATCCCCGAAACCTCCCTTATCTCATCCACTCTCACTCCCTTCACTCCTGCCACATGAGCCTCTTTGCTGGCCTTTGAACACACCAGGCTGTCTTCACAAGCCTTTGCTGTTGATGTTTCCTCAGTCTGCAACATTCCTCCCTCTGATATCTGCATCTCTGTTCCTTTCTTTCCTTGAGTCTCTCCATCAATGTCACCGTCTCAGAGAGGTCTTCCCAAAATAACTCCCCCTCCTCTTCTAGCTGGCCCAATGCCTGCTCCATTTTTCTTATAAAAACTATCTCTACCTGACATATGCTAGATCTATCCAAGCTCACTCTTTTTTTCTGGTTTCTCTGCCCTAAAACATGAGTTTCTTATTTGTTCTATTCATGGCTGTATCCATCCCCAGTGCCTGGGGTAAGGCCTCATATTGAGCATAGATGCTCAATAAACACTTGTCAAATGCTCACAGATGTAGAACTTATGGTTGCCTAAAGGGAAAGGGGGAGAGGGATAAAGTAAGAGTTTGGGATTAACATATTCACACTACTATATATAAAATAGATAAACAACAAGGACCTACTTGTTGAGTAGAGTACAGGTTACTCTACTCAATATCTTATAATAACCTATAATGGAAAAAATCTGAAAAAGAATATATATGTATGTATATATATACATATATACATATACAGACACACATATATATATCTGAATCACTTTTCTGTACACCTGAAACTAACACAACATTGTAAATCAACTATACTTCAATAAAAAAATTTTTTTAAATTACTACAAACTAGGTAGCTTACAACAACAGAAAATTATTCTCTTTTCATTTTAGAGGTCAGAAGTCCTCGAAAGGGTAATTGGGTTAAGGAGTGGGCATCAGAATTATAGCTACAGTCATTTTAAGGCAGAGGCCAATAAAGAGATTTGCTGAAATCTGTGAATGGCATGCTACAGATTACAACCCCCAAGTCCCGTGGCTTTAAAATGAGAGATGTTGCTTCCTTACTCACCCAGCACAACCTCACAGTTCAAACTGGGGCTGTGCTCCACATTATCCTCACTCTGGGGCCCAACCTTAAAGAGTAGTCACCATCCGAAGCTCTGCTTGCTCCTGTGCAAAAGAATGCTCCAGAGCAAAGCTGTCCAATAGAACTTTCCAGAAGATGCAAATGTTCTTTTTTAATTGAAGTGTAGTTAATTTACAATATTGTGTTCGTTTCAGGTGTACAGCAAAATGATTCAGTTTTATATATATATATATTTTTCAGATTATTTTCCATTCTAGGTTATTACAAGTTATTGAATATAGTTCCCTCTGTTCATACAGTAAATCCTTATTGCTTATCTATTTTATGTGGAGTAGTTTGTATCTGTCAATCCCAAACTCTTAATTTATCCCTCCCCGCCTCCCTTTCCCCTTTGGTAACCATAAGTTTGTTTTCTATGTCTGTGAGTCTGTTTCTGTTTTGTATATAGATTCATTTGTATTATTTTTTAGAGTCCGCATACAGGTGATATCATACAGTATTTGTCTTCTTCTGCCTGACTTACTTCACTTAGTATGATAATCTCTAGGTCCATCCATGTTGCTGGAAATGGCAATATTTCACTCTTTTTATGGCCGAGTAACATTCCATGGTATGTATATACACCAGATCTTCTTAAACCAGTTGTTTGTTGTTGGGCACTTTGGTTGTTTCCATGTCTTAGCTATTGTAAATAGTGCTGCCATGAACATTGGGGTGCATGTATCTTTTCAAATTAGAGTTTTCCTCTTTTCTGCATATATGCCCAGGAGTGGGGTTGCTGGATCATATGGTAGCTCTATTTTTAGTTTTTAAAGGAACCTCCATAGTGTTTTCCATAGTGGTTGTACCAATTTACATTCCCACCAACAATGTAGGAGGGTGATGGAAATGTTCTTGATTTGTGCTGTCTCATAAGGTGGCCGCTAGACTCATGTGGCTTTTGAGTTCTAGAAATGTGGCTTGTACAACTATGGACCAGGTTTTCAATTTTGTTTAATTATAATAGTCACAGGTGGCTAGTCACTGCAGCTCTCGAGAGATTCGCACTGACAACTAAATGCTCCAACTTGGAAGCACACACTTCATTCCCACTGAGAGCTCATTGGCCAGAACTAGTCACATGGCCTCAGCAAACACAAGGGGACCAGGGAATGCCATCTTACCATGTGCCTGAATAGGGAGAAAGGGAAATATTTGGTGAACATCTATAATGCCTCTCTCAGAGAATAAGTCTTTTTGGGGGATCCAGAAGGAGAAAAACAGCTATTTTATTTTAGGAGGAGAAATATGGAGTCTTCATGTAATAGTTACCTCTTGCTGTGTAACCAATTACCCAAAACTTAGCAGCTTTAAAAGCAATCATTTATTACCTATAGTTTCTGTGGGGCAGGAACCAGGGTGCAGCTTACTTGGGTCCTCTGTTTCAGGGTCTCTCATGAGGCTGCCAACAAGGTGTCAATGGGGACTTCATTCTCATCTGAAGGCTTAACTGTGGAAGAGTTCCCTTCCAAGCTTAAACATGTAACTGTTGGAAGAATTCAGTTTCTCATGGGCTGTAGGGCTGAGGGTCTCTGTTCCTCACTAGATGTTTCTTGGAGGCTGTTCTTGGTTCTTTGCCACGTGGGACTCTCCATAAGGCAGCTCACAACATGGAACCTGGCTTTCCTCAGAGTAAGCAATAAAGAGAGAGATAGAGAGGGCATGCAATGTGCAAGCCAGTCTTTTTGTAACTTGATCTCAAAAGTGCCATCCCATCACTCTTTCATCTTTTATTCATTAAAATGAGTCATGGACTTCCCTGGTGGCGCAGTGGTTAAGAATCCGCCTGCCAATGCAGGGGACACGGGTTCAAGCCCTGGTCCGGGAAGATCCCACATGCCGTGGAGCAACTAAGCCCATGCACCACAACTACTCAGCCTGCACTCTAGACTGAGAGCCACAACTACTGGGCCCGTGTGCCACA
This sequence comes from Balaenoptera borealis, assembly GCF_965194805.1. Lineage (NCBI taxonomy): Eukaryota > Metazoa > Chordata > Mammalia > Artiodactyla > Balaenopteridae > Balaenoptera > Balaenoptera borealis. The sequence goes on along the minus strand of NC_138867.1, from coordinate 176,029,298 downwards.
ACTACTGAAGCCTGTGTGCCTAGAGCCCGTGCTCCACAGCAAGAGAAGCTACTGCAGTGGGAAGCCCATGCACCACAACGAAGAGTAGCCCCCCACTCACAGCAACTAGAGAAAGCCTGCATGCAGCAACGAAGACCCAACGCAGCCAAATAAATAAATAAATAAATTTAAATCAACTATACTTCAATACAATTTTTTAAAAAAGTGAGTTACTAGGTTCACAGATATAGTGGAACAAACTAGTGGTTACCAGTTGGGAGGAGGGAGGGGCAATATAGGGGTGGGGGAGTGAGAGGTACAAACTATTGGGTGTAAGATAGGCTCAAGGATGTATTGTACAACACGGGGAAAATAACCACTATTTTGTAATAACTGTAAATGGAAAGTAACATTTAAAAATTGTATTAAAATTTTTTTAAATTTTTAAAAAGGCAAAGATTTTTAAAAGGTGAGTTACTAGGTCTCACCCACTTTCAAGGGGAAGGCATTACACAAGGGTGTGAACACCAAAAGGCAAGAATCATTGGAGGCCTTGTCAGAAGCTGCCTTCTACATTTAGAGATCAGAATTTAAGTGATATTTAATTGACACGTTTTTATTGAAAGCTAATAGTGTGTATTGTCTGCACTGCTTTGTATAACACGCCCCAAAGATCTATTTAACTCTTAATTCCTAGTGGTTGCACTCTCTAGTCCCCTCTCCTGCTTTGTTCTTCTCCTTAGCACTTAACACCATCTGACAAACTATGCATTTCCGTCTGTATTCCATTTTTTTCCTGTTTCCACCCAGCTCCACAACAGTAGGAATTTTTGTCTGTCTTGTTCTGTGCTCGGAAAAATCACTTGGCATATAGCAGGTGCTCAACAAAATGAAGGAATGAGTGAAACTTGTATATATGTAACTTTTTGTAGCCACTTGTTTATTTATTTTAACATTTTTTTTTTACATTTAGTATTTTTAAAAATTTTTTTTTAACATCTTTATTGGAGTATAATTGCTTTACAATGGTGTGTTAGCTTCTGCTTTATAACAAAGTGAATCAGTTATACATATACATATGTTCCCATATCTCTTCCCTCTTGCATCTCTCTCCCTCCCACCCTCCGTATCCCACCCCTCTAGGTGGTCACAAAGCACAGAGCTGATCTCCCTGTGCTATGCAGTTGCTTCCCACTAGCTATCTATTTTACGTTTGGTAGTGTGTATATGTCCATGCCACTCTCTCTTTGTCACATCTTACCCCTCCCCCTCCCCATATCCTCAAGTCCATTCTCTAGTAGGTCTGTGTCTTTATTCCCGTCTTGCCACTAGGTTCTTCATGACCTTTTTTTTTTTTTTCCCCTTAGATTCCATATATATGTGTTAGCATACTGTATTTGTTTTTCTCTTTCTGACTTCACTCTGTATGACAGACTCTAACTCCATCCACCTCACTACAAATAACTCCATTTCATTTCTTTTTATGGCTGAGTAATATTCCATTGTATATATGTGCCACATCTTCTTTATCCATTCATCCGATGATGGACACTTAGGTTGCTTCCAAGTCCTGGCTATTGTAAATAGAGCTGGAATGAACATTGTGGTACATGACTCTTTTTGAATTGTGGTTTTCTCAGGGTATATGCCCAGTAGTGGGATTGCTGGGTCATACGGTAGTTCTATTTTTAGTTTTTTAAGGAACCTCCATACTGTTCTCCATAGTGGCTGTATCAATTTACATTCCCACCAACAGTGCAAGAGTGTTCCCTTTTCTCCACACCCTCTCCAGCATTTATTGTTTGTAGGTTTTTTGATGATGGCCATTCTGACCGGTGTGAGGTGATATTTTAACTTTTTATTTTGACAAAATTTCAGACTTACCAAAGTGTTGTAAGAACAGAACTAAGAGTTCCTGTATATTCTTCATCCAGGTTCTCCAAATGTTAACATTTACTACTTCCACTTTATTCTCTGTCTACCCACCACCCTTGAACCATTGAGAATAATTTATAGATATGATGGCCCTTTAACCTTATATACTTCAATGTTTTCTGAAGGGCATTTTCTTATATAACACAGCACAACGGTCAAAATCAGGAAATTAGCATTGGTACCTATTATTATCTAATCTACAGACCTTACTCAGATGTCACCAACTGTCCCAATAACATCCTTTATAGCAAAAGAAGATTCTGGCTCCCTTGTTGGGTTCAGTCGCCATGTCTCCCTTAATCTGGAGAAGTTTCTCAGTCTTTATTTGAACTTCCTGACATTAACACTTTCAAAGAATATAGGCAAGTTGTTTTGTAGAATGCCCCTTATTTTGAACATTATGGAATTCAATTTATTCAAATGATACAATCATGGCACGAAGTCATGTTGTATCCTTCTTGGTACATCATACCAAGAGGCATGTGATGTCAATTTGCCCCATTACTGGTGTGCTATTTTTGATCACTTGCTTATCTACCAGGGCACTCCACTCTACAGTTACTATATTTACCATTAAAATGAACAATTGTGCGTGGGGAGTAACTATATAAATCTGTTACTCCTTGCACTTTTATCCATAAGAGTTCTTGTAAGTTTTATGGTGATTGCCAAATTGCCTGCATATACAACTTCCACCAAAATAAAAACTAAAAATGCAATATTGCACCCAGTCCTGAGATCATTAAATACCATTCTCCAATGAAAGCAACCAGGAATCCTCGGAGAAATGGCTAATTCTAGGGCAGGGCAGTGAAGGATGATCCTGGAGCCTCTTGCGGTGGCAGAAAGTAAGGAAGCTTAAAAAAAATGGGAGCTTATCAAAGGAACACAAGAACCAGTCTGAAGGAGCTCCCAATGGCCAAAGGGAACATTTCAAGCAACAAAATAAATAATACAGTTTGAGTGGGTAATCCAAAGAATAAAATAAATATATGAGTCTGTACTGTTATAAATAAAAGATTAAATAAATGAATAAATGAATAAGGGAGAAGAGACAAATTTCCCTTACAAAGTATTCTAAAGAATATAGAGCTACCACATGATACTGCAATCCCACTCCTGGTCATATATCCAGAGAAAACCATAATTCGAAAAGATACATGCACCCCAATTTTCATTGCAGCACTGTTTACAATAGGCAAGACATGGAAGCAACCTAAATGCCCATTGACAGATGAATGGCTAAAGAAGATGTGGTGTGTATATACAATGGGATATTACTCAGTCATATAAAATAATGACATAGTGCCATTTGCAGCAACATGGATGAACCTAGAGGTTATCATACTAAGTGAAGTAAGTCAGACAGAAAAAGACAAATATCATTTTTTTTTTTTTTATCATAAGAGCCTCATCCAGTGATAAGTTTAATTTTGTCATATTTACAATCTCTGAATTCTTAATTTTTTTGTTGTTTTTGTTTTTAAATTAATTAATTAATTTATTTATTTATGTTTTGGCTGTGTTGGGTCTTCGTTTCTGCGCGAGGGCTTTCTCCAGCTGCGGCGAGCAGGGGCCACTCTTCAACGCGGTGCGCGGGCCTCTCACCATCGCGGCCTCTCCCGCTGCAGAGCACAGGCTCCAGACGCACAGGCTCAGCAGTTGTGGCCACGGGCCCAGTTGCTCCGCGGCATGTGGGATCCCCCCAGACCAGGGCCCGAACCCGTGTCCCCTGCATTGGCAGGCGGACTCCCAACCACTGCGCCACCAGGGAAGCCCGACAAATATCATTTGATATCACTTATATGTGGAATCTAAAGAAAAGATACAAATGAATTTGTTTCCAAAACAGAAACAGACTCACAGACATAGAAAACAAAATTATGGTTACCAAAGGGGAAAGGAAGGTAGGAGGGAGGGATAAATTAGGAGGTTGGGATTAACATATACACATTACTGTATATAAAATAGATAATCAACAAGGACCTATTGCGTGGCACAGGGAACTACACTTAATATTTTGTAATAACCTGTAAGGGAAAAGAATCTGAAGAAGAATATATATATATATATGCTTCTTTTATATAAGAAACATATATATATATATATTCAGTTATATATATATATATATATATAACTGAATCACTGTGCTGTACACCTGAAACTAACACGATACTGTAAATCAACTATACTTCAACAACAAAAAGAATATATGTAGATACTCTTCCCTCCAGGAGATGGAGCTTAATCTTCTCCCCTCTCCTAACTAGTGTGGGGTGGGCTTAGTGACTCATTTCCAAAGAGTAGAGTAGACAAAGGGAAAAATAGTAACTCGACAGTGGAGAAAGCTGGTAGGCATTGTTTTAACCAAGTGATCAAGGTCAACATCATAGTGATAAGTCATATGGATGTCATGGCTTGCTGATATGATGCAATGAGGATGGCATTTCACCTCTGTGGTCTTCTTCCCCCAAATCCATCATCATATTCTAATCATGAGAATACAGCAGGCAAACCGAAATTGAGAAACATTCTAAAAAATACCTGACCAGTATTCCTAAAAATTATCAAAATTGTGAGAAACAAGAAAAGAAACTGTCATAGACCAGAGGGACTACGGAGAAAAGATGACTCAAAAGAATGTAGTATCCTGGATGGGATCCTGAAACAAAAGGATATTAGTGGGAAAACCAGTGAAATCTGAAAAAAGTGTGCAGTTTAGTTCATTGTACCAATGTTGGTTTCTCAGTTTTAACAAGTGTACCTGTCCCAACACATGCATAGCCTCTCCATTGTCAACATCCCTTTCAGAGTGGTGAATTGGTTACAACTGATGAACCTACATGGACACATTACAACCAAAGTCCATAGTTTACATTAGGGTTCACTCTTGGTGTTGTACATTCTATGATTTGGACAAATGTATAATGACATGTATCCACCATTACAGTCTCATACAGAGTAATTTTACTGCCCTAAAAACCCCCTGTGCTCTGCCTACTCATCCCTCCCTCTACCCTAACCCCTGACAACCACTGATCTTTTTACTGCCTCCATAGTTTTGCCTTTTCCAGAGTGTCGTATAGTCGGAATCATACGGTACGTAGCCTCTTCACATTGGCTTCTTTCTCTTAGTAATTTGCATTTAAGTTTCATCCATATCTTTTCAGGGCTTGGATAGCTCATGTCTTTTAGTGCTGAATAATATTCCTTTGTCTGGATGTACCAGAGTTTATCCATTCATTTACTGAAGGACATCTTGGTTACTTCCAAGGTTTGGCAGTTACGAATGACGCTGTTATAAACAACTGTGTGCAGGTTTTTGTGAGGACATAGTTTTCACCTCCTTTGGGTAAATACCAAGTAGCGCTATTGCTGGATCTTATGATAAGAGTAAGTTTAGTTTTGTAAGAAACCAGTAAACAGTCTTGCAAAGTGGCTGTACCATTTTGCATTCCCACCAGCAATGAATGAGAGTTCCTGTTGCTCCACAACCTCACCAGCATTTGGTGGTGTCAGTGTTTTGTATTTTGGCCATTCTAATAGGTGTGTAGTGGTATCTCATTGTTGTTTTAGTTTGCATTTCCTTAATGACATATCATGTGGAGAATCTTTTTCATATGCTTATTTGCCATCTGTATATTTTCTTTGGCAAGGTGTCTGTTAAGGTCTGTGGCTCATTTAATTATCAGGTTTGTTCTTATTACTGAGTTTTAAGAGTTCTTTTTATATTTTGGATAACAGTCCTTTATCAATATTGAGTCTTCCTATCCATGAACATGAAATATCTCTCCAGACTCTGGTGATTAAAAAAAAATCTATTTACCATCATATTTAAAAAAAATTGTTTTTGTTGTCGCGCCAGGTCTTCATTGTTGTGCTCAGGCTTTCTCTAGTTGCATCGAGCAGGGGCTATTCTTCTTTGTGGTGCACAGGCTTCTCATTGCAGTGGCTTCTCTTGCTGCAGAGCACGGGCTCTAGGCATGTGGGCTTCAGTAGTTGTGGCTCGCGGGCTCTAGAGCGCAGGCTCAGCAGTTGTGGCACACGGGCCTAGTTGCTCCATGGCATGTGGGATCTTCCCAGACCAGGGCTTGAACCCATGTCCCCTGCTTTGGCAGGCGGATTCCTAACCACTGCGCCACCAGGGAAGTCCCCCTCCTGTCATTCTTGTTTGCTTATTATATACTAGTCATTGTGCGTGCTTACCTGCTTGATCTTAATTAATCCTTACAGCAGTCTGTGGGGTAAGGAGTCATGTCTCTATTTTACATAAAAAAACGGAGGCTCAGAGAGGCTAAGCACTTTTCCAAGAGCACACAGCTAGGAGGTATTAGCGCTAGGATTTGTCCCCAGGTCTGCATCCAGAATTTGACTCTGTCTCATTTGGTTTTGGAAATTTGCAGGGCACACACTGCTGTGCAATATTACGCCTGGAGGGACAGCCACAGTCCATCTCTGGATTCACTCTTAAGTGCCTACATCATGATCTGCAAATATCTGGCTTATCAGATTTGGTTTTTGTTGTTTATACCCTCCATCTCCCAAAGATCTTGGCACTCATTCTCAATGGGTATCCAGACTAGAAGGCAGAGACCAAATGTCTTTTGGCTGATCCATTCTTGCAACTCAAAATGACTGGATTAGTTGTTAATTGTTTTAGCAACCAAATGAATGTGATTTGCAGCTATTTAGTTGGGGCATTTATTTCAGAGTTGCTAGCCCTGTTCAACTGAATATAATTCTCAGAGCCAGTATGGTAGTGCTGCTGCTGATTGATAAATTAAGTCTCCAGCTGGCAGATGTGTTAAAGATTAGAACCAATGGCTGAGGCTGATTTCTGGAGGCCTCTTGTTAAACTGCTTCTGTCTGCAATGTTAATGAGATTCTAAATCTTTCTACCTGGTCAACATTACTAATTTGGATTAATGGTGGAAAGAGGGCAAGGAACTACCTACTGCAGTCATTTGAGGAGCCTATGAAGATTTCTTGCCCATCCATTTCCATCTGCTAGGTGATATGTAAGATTCCAATATTAGAGATTCATTCCTTTGGCTATATAAAATTTTCATTCTCTGTAAAGTGAATCCACTAGGATAATGCACCTGGGTCCCTGACACACTTTAGGGTACATGAGTTGAGTTCTTTCCAGAAAAGGGAAGTAGAGCAATTGAGAGGGTTGGAAGACTTTGGAAGATTCTGAGGAAAGAGAGGAACTCCAACATGTCAAACTTCAGGGTTAAGCAAGCTTTGGGAATGGCATTTGGTGAGAAGAAAGCATAGATTCTTCTGCCACCCTGACAGGGGGCATTTGGAAATATGTGTGGGTATCTTTGCTTTTCACAAGACTGGGAGTGCTCCTGACCCCCAGTGGGCATATGCCAGGGGTGCTCAACAGCCCACAATGCACCAGACAGACTCAAACAGCAAAACTGTTCCACCAAAAATGCCAACACCACCACCATTGATAACTTTAGAGAATGCCAAGATACGGATAATAAGTTTGTCCCTTCCAGAGCAGTGATTAGCAAACCTGGATGTACCCCTCACTGACTTGCTGAATGAAAATCAGGGGAGAGGGAGGGCCCAGGAATCAGAATTTTTACAACACTTTGCAGGCGTTTCTGATATACAGCCAGCTTGTCTGCTGTCTAGGCTTGGGTTAGGGTGTCTTGGAAGATTTTCTTTGTCTTCTGGTAAAAAGGCGGCCAGAGTTTGTTGTAGAGACTTCATGGTTAAAGTCCGCAAGGAGAATTATCACAGATCACTATGACAAGTGGTGCTACCTGGGATCTACATTCAGAAGCATTACAAACATTTTCTGTTGAAGTAGAGAACACCCAGAAAACTGCACAACTTATAGGTGCACAGCTCAATGAAAACTTTCAAAATGCACAACTTTTACAAAGTGAACTCACCTGTATAATTACCACTTAAATCGAGAAGATTCCAGAAGCATCCCCCACCCCTTGTGCCAATTACTCCTCTACCCTCAAGGGTGATGGCTACTTCAACTTCTAAAGCATAGATTCATTTTGCCCATTTTGAAGTTTATATAACAAAAATTACACACCATGTTCTATTGTATGCCTGGCTTCTTTGGTACAGAATCGTGTTTGTGAGGTTCATCCATGCACTTGTGTGTAGCTTCTGATCGTCCATTCTCATTGCTGCAGAAGGCTCTTTGTGCAAATGCTCTGCAGAGTATTGATCTATTCTGCTATTGATAGATATTTGGGAAGTTTCCAATTTTTAACTAGTCTGAATATGATCCTGTTCACATTCCAGGGAGTGTCTTTTAGTGGACCTATGTACTCATTCCTCCTGGGTTTATACCTAGGAGCGCTGATGCTGGGTCACAGGGTATTCACAGGGTCCAGCATTGGAAGAAATGGCCAGTTTTCCAAAGTGTTTGTATCCAATTACCTCCACCCAACAGAGTCAGAAGTAGTTTCAGACCCATGTCAGTGACCTGGGCATGTTTTAAAATCTCTCTCAGCCTCAATGTTTTCACTTGTAAAGTGGGGCGTCTATGAAAACTTGTAGATGCTTTATCTTGGTAAGGACTTTCCCAGTGAGAGGTTACTCTTTTCTGAAAAGCTCTGGGTCTTTAGAAATCTCTGTAGGTGATGCTTATGCTATATGAAACTCAACTGTCTTCTTGGGAAAGTCCATCATAACAAGTTACATGTAAGTTCACTTTGCACAATGCAGCCTTCTTATATGACGGGCTGTTTGTAGCCATGAACATGGGATTACTTCTTGATTCATATTAACTGTCATTTGCCTTTGTAATCTGAAACATCAAGTACAAAAATCATTAATATTTATTGAGAATCCTACACATCCCATTTCCTTGCAACTCTGATCACTCTTGGTTTGATCATCTTGTCCATACCTTGACAAGTTAGGAAATCTCAAAAGTGCTATAGGTAACCTGTAAAGGCTTACCCACAGGCACAGAATGGGGAATATATGTAAAGACATATCATCTTTTCTAGTATGTTTCAAATGAACACATATACTGATGGGGGAGGGCATGAAATAGGATTCAACCAGCTAAGCCTTGAAAAAATATTTGCCTTCTTCATCCTCTTCCCCTTCCTCTCTATCACCCCTGCCTTCTAGTCAATATATTGCTTTTGTAAAAATTCAACAGTTTCTTGGTACATCCACTTTGGAAGACAGTTCGGTGATATCTTACAAACCTTAGATATGCTACCTTGTGACCCAGAAATTTCACACTTAAGGCTATTCCTACAGAAATGCATATTTATAGGTGCCAGGATTATTCAAGGCAGGAATGTTTAAGAGCCTCAACTGGAAACAACTTAGATGTCCATCAACAAGATAATGGATAAACAGATTGTGGCTTACTCGTTTATTGAAATACCATACAGCAGTGAAAGTGAATCAATCGCAGGGACATGTGACAACAGCAGATGAATCTTAAAGACATAATGGTTTTTTCGATTTTATTTTATTGAAGTACAGTTGGTTTACAATGTTGTGTTAATTTCTGCTGTACAGCAAAATGATTCAGTTATACACATATACACATTCTTTTTCGTATTATTTTCCATTATGGTTTATCACAGGATATTGAATATAGCTCCCTGTGCTATATTCCTTGGACAAACAACAGGGATACCTTGTTGTTTATCCATTCTCTATATAATTGTTTGCATCTGCTAATCCCGAACTCCCAATCCATCCCTCTCCCACCCCTCCCCCGCCACCTTGGCAACCACAAGTCTGTTCTCTGTTAAAGACGTAATGTTGAACCAAAGAGACCAAACATCATAGAATATATACTGATGCTTATATTCATGTAAAATCCAAAAAGATGCAAAGTGGAACTGTATTGTTTAGGAATGCACACTAAAGTAGTAAAAGTATGAGGAATAGCAAGGCTATTAGTACCGTGAAGTCAGGATGTGACTATTGCTGAGGGAAATGGGCATACGTGTGTTTCCAGGGAGACAGCTCTGGACTTGGGTGTTAGTTCCATGAGTGCCAGTTTCACAGCAAATTCTTACACTGCTGTACATTTATGCTTTGGGTATTTTTCTGTGTGTTTTCACTTTCACAATATAAAAAGGGGAGTGGGAAATAAAAACTGTAGTGGCTCTGGAGAGAAGCGAACACCATGCAACATATATAAGCCAGAAGCTTTATCCAGCCAAGTAGGACCTGGTTAGTTATCCGCTCCTGGCAGTTAAGATTTGCCACCTCTGGCGTTTTTCCGACGATGGGGGTCAATCTTTCATTCCAGCTTGCAGGGCCGATTTGAAACTTTCACAGAAGTACCACCAAACCATTCTCCCAGTTTTTAAAATTTGTCTTTTGCTAAATAGAGCAAATTTGTGCAGAGGACTCACTGCACCTCTAGACTTGAATCTCCTTCCTTTTCTACCTTTAAGTTTCTTCCTCTCTTCCTCCCTCCTTCTCCTTGCAAGGTGCTGGGAGCGTCCGGCTGCCTGCAACCGAAATGGAACCCGCTGAAAAGCAAGGTTTCCTCCCAAGGGAGGAGGAATCTGTCGTCCCAACTTCCCCCTTGCCTCCCGACCATCCGGCTCTCCCCTCTCTCCCCCACAAAACTCCGCTGAGACAGGTCCCTTCGCGCCTCCGCGATTGGTCGCGGGCCATCATGTGCCGACACTTTGGGTGGGTCTTTCTCCCGTTAAACTCATCAATCGCCCCTCTTTTGGAGCTTCGCTGGCCAGTGGTTCAGACCTTTGCGCCCATTTCCCCCACCCCCACCCCCCCACCCCCGCTTACTTCCTCTTCCCCCCACCCCTCCACATCAGTCTTATTTTAGCAAAACCTAGAGGAGAAGGAAGAGGAGGCATTGGGGGGCGGGGGGGGGGATGGACGCTAGGTACTGCAGCATCTGGGAGCAGCTATTGAGTGGCTAAGGGAACGGCGCATACCTCGCTCCCTCTCTCTCTCGTTTTTTTCCCCTCCTGTTGGGAATTTTCAGGATTTCATTGCTGCAATTTAACCCCGAGATGAGGCACGGTTGAGCGAAACGCTGCGCGCACACGCACACTCACACTCCTTCGTGAGCAGAAGAGGCAGCCGCTGGTGATTCAGGAAGAAAAAAAAAAACAAAACAAAACACCCGGACCCTGCGGCTTCAAGACTCCTTAAGAGCCCTTCGGAGCGCTTCCCTCCCCCCTCCCCTTCTTTCCTTAATACTCTTAATTTTCATTTAATTTAATTTTTTTGGCTACAGATCTTCCAGCATTTTTAAGGTCTAGGAACTCAAGCAAAACAGAAAGGGGGATTTTTTTTTAATTTGGGGGGCTGCCTTCCCCCCACACCCCAGCAAAGACTTGGTTTTTATTTGTATCTTTTTAACAAAAAATGTTTTTAATGAGCCGGGCGCACTCCTTTTGCAAGATGCCAGCCTGACCCGGACCTCGGAGGAATTTGAAGCTTTCACTGCGTCCCGGGGGGCGTCCTTTGCAAACCGTTCGAGTCTTAAAGGGGTGTGCGCTTTTGTTTTTTTTTTTTTTTAACTGGTTTTTTTTTTGTTTTTTGTTTTTCCTTCCGGAGTGGGTGGACTGGGGATTGCCTGGATTCCTTCCTCGGTTATTTTTTGCCTTGCTTCCCTCTCCCCTCCCCCCGCTCCCCGGCCCCCGCGCCCCGCCCCCGCACCCTCCTCCAGCCCCTCCTTCTCTGGGGTCAGCCAGGAAGATGTCCCGAGCTGCTATCCCCGGCTGGGGCCGGGCAGCCGCCGTGTGAGCCCCCGACCCGAGGCGCCGAGCCGCCGCCGCCCGATGGGCTGGGCCGTGGAGCGTCTCCGCAGTCGCAGCTCCAGCCGCCGTCTTCACAGCCCCGGCAGCATCGGCATCGGCATCGGCGGCGGCGGCGGCTGCGGCGTCTTCCGCATCGTTCGCCGCAGCGTAACCCGGAGCCCTTTGCTCTTTGCAGAATGGCCCGCTTCGGAGACGAGATGCCGGCCCGCTACGGGGGAGGAGGCTCCGGGGCAGCCGCCGGGGTGGTCGTGGGCGCCGGAGGCGGGCGAGGAGCCGGGGGCAGCCGGCAGGGCGGGCAGCCCGGGGCGCAAAGGATGTACAAGCAGTCAATGGCGCAGAGAGCGCGGACCATGGCCCTGTACAACCCCATCCCCGTCCGACAGAACTGCCTCACGGTCAACCGGTCTCTATTCCTCTTCAGCGAGGACAACGTGGTGAGAAAATACGCCAAAAAGATCACCGAATGGCCATATCCTTTGCCCAAACCCCGGCAACTGCGCCTCCCCCTCCTCCCTCGCTTCCCCTCTTCCAGGCTGGGAGAGACCCGGGGGTTGATGGGAGGCGGAGGAGGGGGGGTCTTCCAGGGGCTGGGAGAGGGGGCACCGGGGAGGAGTGTGGAGCATCTCTCCAGCCCGAGCTGGGTTGAGGTACCGTGGAGGCTTGGGGTTGTGGGCGCCGGGGGAGTGGATTCCTCCCAAGGACCGATTTCAGAATGAGGGCTGGGCCCTGGGGTCGTACGGGGGCCTTTAGAGCCAGTTCCGGATGGGTCAGACTTCTCCCCGAATGAGCGTAGACCAGGCCGGGGCCTGAGCACTCTGACCAGGGCAGGGGAAGCATGGGGTCCTTGGCTGGGTTTCCTTAGCCGCCCCTCGCCGGAATCCACGGTTGCCTCCAGAGCTGGAGCTCAGTCCCAGCTCTCAGGCCTCTCCACCCCTGCTTGTCCGAGGTTGGGGGCTCCCCTCTCAAGGAGGGTGCCTAGGGGTTCCCAGGGCCAAGAGCCGGTGGGAGAGCATGTGGTGTTCACACTGAGGGGCCAGCACTGACCAGAATTAATATCCCGGGATGGGCCGCTGGCCAGGAAGGGATGGGGGGCATTTTATGACTCCCCATGTCTGCAGGTTCCATTTCCTTCCACCCACTGATTAGGGACCATCATCATCTTTTGAGGTGTAGAAAACATCCCGTTTGCCCCATCTGGGGCCCTGACCTGGAAGACCCAGGATGAGCTACTTCAATAAGAAAGATAGGACAAGAGAAAATGAGGTGCTGGGTCCTTCCTAGGGTGCCGTGTTAGGCCTTGGGTTGGAATCTGCTTCTTCCACCCTAGAGACCCGGGAGGGGACACCAGGAGAGACAGCATCCGTGTGGACATCTTGGGCAGGTAAATGCCTTTTTTTTTTTAAATTAAAGATCCAGAGGAAGAAAGTGGAGTACACATTTTCCTCTGTTGAGATGCTATCAAAATCCAGATCCCCTTGTGTTTCTTTAAATTCATGCCTGCTTGAAATAAACCTTGAGGAGGGCTTAACATCTGTTGAGATGTAGGGAGGCAAGGATGGGTAATTAGTTGGGCTTTCTAGCAGTTATCTAAGCATGACCCAGATTCCAAGTAGGGTGACGAACCCTGCTTCCCAGGCTGACTGGCCAGGGTGCCATGCCCAAATGTGCCTCTCCTCGGCTCGGTTCCAACTGGCTGCCCTCGGAGTAAAAACGAATGGGGCTGGTTGGGCCCATGGGCTTCATTGATGAGCCCCCATCCTTTTTGTGTATGGTTTTGACAGTTAGATACTCAACAGGGCTGAGCCCCAGGTGGTCCTGGGATTGCTTATTTGAGGAACACGTTGGCTGGTGGATTCACTTTTAGGGGGGATCAGAATTGAGCGAAATTTTGCCTACTGGGTGAGGAAACTGTAACAGAGGGCTCTGAGGTTTTGGAGTGTGTGTGAGCAGTCTACTTCTAGGGTGGTGAAAATTAAGAGGTTCAGCTGCTGTCTTTTTGGAGGGGTGTATCCCTAATCACGATGTCATTTTGATTGATGCCCAAGGCAGGAGCCAAGTCTTTGCCTCCTAAGTTTCAACCTTGTGATGATCTGTTGAAATGCTCAGGGGTCTTGTAATCACTCTGCCTGTCTCCCCCCAATCCCTGGAGGAGTGGGGGGAGGCATGGAGAATGGCACTGTGTCAATGTGTGCAAGATCAGATAGCTCGGGGGTGTCCAGGAGCGATTCACTGGGCTGACAGGTTTCCGTGTTGAAAATGGCTTTGGATCGCCTTCTGGAGCCTGGATTTGGAGTCTACTAGGAGGAAAGGAAGAAGGTGGGAATCCTAATATGTCCTTAGCTCACCCCGGTCCAGCCTGAATCCTGCAGATCAGAGGGCTGTTGGGGAGGGAAGGGATGGCAGCAGTCCCTCGGAAGGAGGGATGTTAAGAGAGGGATGCAGGTGAACTGGGAGTCCTTTGGAGGTTTTCTTTGGCTTTCTTGCTCTTGGGAGCTTTGTGATGAGTTTGTGCATTTTGCTTTTTGCAGCCAGTTTTTGTTCTCTCTTTGGCCTGAGGCAGCAAACACATTCTACAGCCCCACTCTCAAAGGGAAAGCTCTCCATCCCCCAATCTGTCACCAACCAGAGACATCCAGGACTGAGCTTTCTCTGGGGGGGGGGGGGGGAGGTGATGAGAGGGGAGGGGACAGAGAGACGGGGGGCTGGATAAGGGCATTGGGGCCAGTGCAAAGAAATGGACTGTGGAAACACCACAGAGTCAGGGTACCAGGGCAGAACATGGACTTGAGTATCTAAATATTTCTGCCATTAAAAAAAAAATTGTTTAAGTACTTATTTAGAACTTTTAAAATAAAGTCTAATGTATATATATATATACACACATGGGAAAGTACACAAGTCAAGTCCAGATTAGTAAGTGAACATTCATGCCGCTGGCACCCAGGTCAAGGAAAAGAATGTAACCAGCTCCCCAGAAAGTCCCCTCCTGCCCCCTCCCGGTTACTCCCCCGATAAGGGTTACCACTACCCCGACTTCTGACCCCATGGGTTCATTTGGCCTCCTTTTGAGCCTCCTGTAAATGGAGTCAGAGGCTGTGTTCTTTTGTGCCGGGCTTTTTTTTTTTTTTTTTTTTCTCAACAATCTGTCTGTGAGATGCGTCCATGTCACTGTGGGTCGTTGTTGGTTGTTCCTTCTCATCGCTGTGTGATATTTTATTGTTTGACTCTCCCACAACGTACTTCTCCGTTCTACAGTTGAGGGCCATTTGAGTCATTTCCAGACTGTGCATGTCTTTGGTTGAACTTTTTGGAGAGTCGTTTCTCTTGAGTTTATACCTAGGAGTGGAATTGCCACTGCCGTTCTTTGATGTGCATGTCGCGGAACATGTATTTGGAAATGGCATTTACTGAGGGTTGCAGGTGAGTGGGCAAAGCAGGTTCTTCACCGTCACGTGGAGGAGTCAGTCAGTGGCTGTTCCATGAACTTGGCCGTGTGCTCCGAGGGCCTAAGAGTGTTACTTCCAAATGCAGATTCCAGCATGGTACGCTGGTGGAGGGAGGGTGCAACCTTGCATTCCCCATGGTCACGGGCACTTTGCCACTGTGATTCCTTCCCCTTCTGCACCCCACTTCCCTCGGCAGCTCAAGCTTGAAGCCATCAGTGAGAATTAAGGGGTTCTCATGAATTTCATTTTTCTCTAAGTCAGAAAACCCAAATGGAAATCTTTGATGTTCAGATTTCCATTGGTGCTTTTCACTCTTGGAGGATTCCAGGCAGCAAAGCTGTCTGGATCACACACCTTGGTTCCGTGTTCTCCTCGATTGGAAGTCTGATTTAAATATGGCTGTGACGGGCTCTGATGATGGCTTCTAAAGAGCTCAAATCTGTCAGCTCGATAAGGCGCATCTGTCAACCTTCCTAGAGCCCCCACTTAATGCCGCTTGCTCCTTCTGACGCGCTACCAAGCGCCAACGTGAATGTCATCTTTCCCCAGTCCTGCTGATGCCAGCAGATCTTGCGCTGAGCATGGTGTAGGAATTTGGGCCACGGACTCAGGTCTGTGTTATAACGCTCCTTCTCCTGAAGTGCTTGCAGGATTCCGGGCTTTCATACCCTTGTTTTCGGGACTCTTACCAAGAAACCCAGAGTCTCAACACATCAGGTAACCCACGGACACTGGCTGATTGGCACTCACCCCCTTGTTGTTGTTTTTTTTAAATCAAAGACTCTCTAAAGAGGAACATTCTGCATGGGAAGCAGAGGGAGCCCTGGGAGAAGTTGGAGCATATTATCAGAGTCTTGGCCCACCCTGAAAAGTAGCTTGTGCTAGAAGGGCAGGAAGGAATGACTGTATAATTCTTCTACTAGATCAGCGTGGCAGGTACTTCCGGAAGGGCAAAACTCTGGGAAGTAGGAATTAGCATGTTTTTTTTTCCCTTGGGGTTTTTTTTTTCTCCCTGCAAAGGTGCGATTCCTCCTCCGCAATCCCCAAATCTAAAAAGCTCTGAAAACCGAAAGATCAGCTCATTTAGGGGTTAAAAACCTACCTTGAACTGACCCAAATTTATAAGCTTAATTTACAGTCTTAAATTTATCCCACTTGGTGTGCATTTTGGTATATTTCGCTGAAGAAACAGTAGATATGCTTGATTATGGGGTGCTGCTCCCGGAGACCCAGTGGGAGTGTTATGTATACATTGTAGCACTTTCCAAACTTTCCTGAGTGTGAGGCTTGCCTTGTTAAAATGATGATTCTGGTCCAGCAGATTTGGGGTGGGGTCTGGGATTCTGCTTTTCCAACAAGCCTCTAGTTACACTTGGAGTATCCAGGTCACATCATAGATGCATCCTGTTATCTTTTTTTTTCTTTTTCTCAAAGACCGGGTTTATTGCGGTATACATTACTTCCAGCAAAATTCACCCTTTTAAGCGTAAAGTTCTCAGAGTTTGACACATGCGTGCAGGCATGTAACCACCACCCAAGTCAAAATGTGGAACTGTTCCATTACCCCACAATATCCCCTAGTGACCCTTTGAGTCAGCACCCCCCTACCCAAGTGCCTTGCAAGCACTGATCTGTTCTCCATCCTTATAGTTTTGCCTTTTCTAGGAGGTCGTATAAATAGAATCATATCGTATGTAGTCTTTGGATTCTGGCTTCTTTCATGCAGCCTTTGAGATCCATTCATGTTGCTGTGTGTATCAGTAGCTCATTCTTTTGAGTGCTGAGTAATATTCTATGGGACGCCTGGACTGTTCATCCATTTCCCAGGAGATTTGGGGTGTTTCCAGGTTGGGCGATTATGAATAGAGCTGCTGTAAACATTGGTGGATGGATTTTCGTGGGAACTTTGGGAACGTACATTTTATGTCTCTTGGGGAAATAAATACCCAGGAGTAGGATTGCTGGGTTATGTGGTAAGTATGTGTTTATAAGAGACCGCCAAACTGTTTTCCAAAATGGTTGTGCCATTTAACATTCCCATCCCTGTGATTCCCTTTAAAAACACCAAGTTCTAAGCTCCAGAGCATGTCTGGCCTCGAGGGTTTAGCGTAAAGGATTGTGGATGTGTAGAAAGTAGAGGAAGTGGTAGCCTTAAGTGCCAGTCAGAGAAATGAGAAAGGGTGAGGATGTCATTTGTAGCTCTGTTGCTGCCCTGATTTGAGGTCTAGCAAGGGAGGGGGGTCTCTAGTGTGGGAGAAGGGGGTCTCTGGTTGGGGGGTGCTTTGGTCCTGCCACTCGGCAGTAAAAAGCAAGCTCCCCGAGGCCATAAGACCTATACCCATCATGCTACTCACTACTGCCACCCCATCACGCCTGGCATACAGTAGGCACTCCATTAATGTTTGTCCAGTGAGTGACAAAAGTGCTTCTCTTCACCCAGTTGCCAAATCTTCGAGATCTGATTCCCCTATGTACCCATGTTTTAGCTTTTCAGTGGGTTTTAGGTGTGGATCTTGGAGTGATAGGAGGGCTGTGTGTGCATGAGGGTATCAGACCAAAGGAGGTCTCTGAAATGTTAGTGCTTGAGAAATTGGGGAGCAGTGGCTCCTTGAGAGTGGAGTCTTCCTTCAGGGAATGTTTGGGGGACATCTGTTGGGTACATCTGGGGGGATTATGTACACACCGCCTCCATTGCTTCCCCAGTAGCAAGCACACAACATGCACTCCTTCAACAATGGAAGACGCCACCAGGAAGGTTCGAATGGCTCACACTAGCCAGGCTGCCTTGGGCATCAGAGCCTGTTTCCTCATGTACATGATGAAGATGTTGCTTCTGATAGCATGTTCCTTGGAGGACTTTGGAGGAGGTCACGTGGGGTCATGCGTGAGAAATGCCCAGCACAGTGTCCGGCATGGAGAAAGCTCCAAAATGCATGAACCATAATATTGGAGAGTACTTTTTGCTCCTTATGTTCTATTTTGGAAACTTTTTGACTAGAAACCAGGCTCTCTGGGTAGGAGTGGGAGCAAAGGGCCCCTCTGTTGCCTGGCCAGTTTGGATTTATTAATCTGAGCGTGGCACTCTTTTTTTTTTTAATTGAAATATTTGATTTACAATGTTATCTTAGTTTCAGGTGTACAGCAAAGTGATTCAGTTATACATATACACATATATATGCTTTTTTTCAGAGTCTTTTCCCTTATAGGTTGTTATAAAATATTGAGTAGAGTTCCCTGTGCTATACATATATGTCCTTGTTGTTTATCTATTTTATATATAGTAGTGTGTTTATGTTAATCCCAACCTCTTAATTTATCCCTCCCCCTCTTTCCCCTTTGGTAACCCATGTGCATTCTCTTTTCTCTCTGGAAGCTTTAAGGGAGGAAAAATGTATGCCCACTTGACCTATTTTTCTGTTCTCTTCGGTCTGAGATAAAATTGTCTTCCTCTCCCTTGATCCCTTCCTCTGTGGGTGACTAGGTAAAGGAGTTTTAGAAAGTATAATTAGCTTCCCTGCCCACCGCCACCCCCCCCCCTCCTTCTTCTGAGCCAAAGGGTCCAGCCCAGGATGGAGGCTGCAGGCCTAGGACAGCTGCTGTGGCCGCCCCAGGTGACTCCTGAGAGTTTAACAATAGATCCCTGCTCAGCTTTGGGGTTAGAATGCATCCCCCTCTTCCCCCAGTTTCTGTCTTTCTTCTTTCTCCCCTCTCCCTCACTTCCTGGGAGAATAGAGAAGGCAAGGAACATTCCAGGAGAGGAATCCAGGTGGGTGGGCTCAGCAACTTATGTTTCAAAAACCACTGGGCTTTAGTCCTTGTCTGGGTAGGGTGACCAGATGTCCCAGTTTGCCTGGGACTGTCCTGGTTTTAGCATCTTGAAAAATCCAGCAGTTCTGGGCAAACAAGGAAGTTGGTGACCCTACTGGTGAGTTCTTAACAGTCCAGAGAGGAAGGGAGCCAGAGATGGTGCCAATGCCCAGGAAAGGAGAAGATAGGTAGCTTTTTCCCTCTGAAAAGCTGAGACTTTATCTTGGAATGAATTGTGCTTTTGGAAGCTGCTTATTTAAGGCAGCTAATGCGAGAGAGATCCGGGCTCTGAAGCGCGAAATTCCAGAGTTAAATACGGATCAAGTTTTGTCGTCTCTCTTGGGTCAGAAGCGGCTTTATCTTCTTTTCAGCCTGGGAGTATTTTTGGGTCTTCCTTTAAGGTGTTCCCTGCTCAGGTTGGACCTGGAACTTGGGATTAGCAGCCCTCCCCCCATAACACTATTTAGGAGGCCCGCACCCCACCTCCTGGGAGCAGTGAGGGAAACTCAGTTTCGTCACCCACCTGCCAGTAAATAATAATCACACTGTTAAGTTCTGTTCTCATTTTAGGCCTGTGCGTAAAATATTATATAGTTTTAAACCGATTTTAAGAGTAATTTTATAAAGCGGCATTTGCAGGAGGGCTAAGTCTGATCTTAAGAATAAATGGACATATTCGTCTTAAATGAGACATTGGTATAGACCTAGAACTTGCTCTGTGTGGGGTTACACAGTTTCTGACCTGCCATATTCTTTTATGTCATTGACCTTTATTACTTCCTTTATTAAGAATGATGGGCATGGGCACCTCTGCTGACCTTCACTTTCTGCTATGAAATGTTTGTGGCGTCCATGGAGGGATGTGCTTGTCTGAGCAATAGCACCAGGGGTGGAGGCTAAAAGGAGGAGAAGAGGTGGGGAGGGGAAGTAATATAGGGTGGAGATGAAGCAAAAGGCTTGGGGGACAGGTGACCCTGGTTGCAAATCTCAGCTGTAGCTCCCAGTGGCTGTGCCTCAGTCTCTTCATCTGTAAAATGGGCGTAGTAGTCCTCCATCCAGGGAATTGGAGGATGAAAAGATACTGAAAGCATGTGGTGTATATGATCACTCTGTAAAAAGTATAAGAATGGGGAAAAAAAAGTATCAGAATGGACAGACTGTATACTCCCATGCGGCAAGGGCTGGGTCGGTTGTGGTCACCACTCTGGCGCCGTGCTTGGCACCTACAGTGGCTGAATATATCATTGTGGGGCGATTTCTTTCACCTCAGGTTAACAGCCAGTTGCTTTAATCCTGTTCTGAGTTTACAACACACTCTCAATATCGTCTCTCCTTTTACTTATTTTTCCTTATTTATTTTACTTCTATATGGAAACACTGGTAGACCCGCCACTGAAGTCAAGAACTAGAACAGTGGTCCTCAAAGTGTGGTCCCCAGCCCGGCAGGGTCAGTATCACCTGCTCTAGGGCAGAGACGCTTACACTTGGACATGCACCAGTATCCCCTGGAGGGCTGCTGAAACACTGGTAGCTGGGCTTCGCCCCCCAGAGTTTCTGATTCAGGGGGTTTAGGGTGGAACCTAAGAATCTGCACTTCTAGCAAGTTCCCAGATGCTGCTGATGCTGCTGGTTTGGGGAGAACCCTGAACTAGAACATGATCCATAGCTTACCTCTACCTGTAGCCTCCGACCCTGCCTTTGCTTCCTGCCCCTCCCCCACTTCACTCCCCCAAAGGCAACCACTCACGCTTGGATTGTGTGTGTCTTATTCTCTTTCTTTCTTTCTTTTTAAAAAAGCTTTATCACATATTTATATATGCCTTAACTCTGTAAGTTTCACTTTCGTGGTTTCTGAGATTTTTAGCCTTCTGGAACTTGCACTGGCTTTTTTTCACTCAACTGTATATTTCTAAAATTCATCTCTCTTATTTGAGTATAGCTGTAGGTTATTTATTTTTCTCTGTATAATATTGTATTCTGTGATGATACAACAATTTGTCCACTTTCCTGAGTGATGGACATTTGGGATGTTTCCAGGTTTCTTGTTTTTTGCTATTATGAACGGTGCTGCAGTACTGAATAAATAATTTTTGAATGAATGAATTCAAGGTGTTAATTTTAGTCTGTGTACTTGGGAATGTCGCTTCAGCTAGAATCAGCTGAGATTCATCAGCATTTCTGGAACACCAGCCATCTGACAGGCACTGGCTAAGCCATTTCACAGTCTACCCATTATTCTCTCTGAGGGCTGGGCCAGCCAGGCAGCCCCTGTTCTTCCTTGTCTTCTGAAAGTCAGCCTGTGTTTTAGGCATTGGCAATTGCTACAGTAGTAGAGAAGCAGCAGGGCTGAGTTGAGAGCATGGACTCTGGAGCCAGGGGGCTGGGGTTCAAATCCCAACTCTGCTGGTCACTAGCCGTGTGACCTTGCTCAAGTCATTGAAGTGTTCTGTGCCTCAGTTTCCCAGTTTGTCCACTGGGGATTCTAATAGCACCTATCTTGGAAGATTAAATTAGTTAATACATGTTATGCTTAGAAAATAGTGCCTGGAACTTAGCACTATATGTGTCTATATGTGAGTGGATGGATTGATGTATCAACGGATTCATGGATGGATCAATAGGAGGAAAGAAGAAAGGATGGGTTTATTTGGGTGACCTCTCTGACCCAGTGCTTGGAATAGTGTGTGACACATAGTAGGTTCTACATAGTATTAGTTATTATTATTCTTCCTTTTCTTGCCAAGGCTCTCAACTCCCTTGATCTCTGTTATTCTCTGGCATCTATCTTGTTAACCCATTCTCCTGGATGATTAACTAAACGACCATCGCTCCAATGTATAATCCAAGGGGAAAACAATCACAGGGTCGTGTTGATTGTAGATACTAGAATTCCATGATTCCAAGGCCCAGGCAAAATTTTCCTCATCTCAGAAATCCTTGTCTATATTTCTAATCAATTCCTCTTCCATTCTCTACATCCCACTGCCAGGTTCTCTCCAGTGCCAGACTCTCCAGTCTGCCCACAGCTCCCCCTTCCTCTAACCATACCCTACTTTCTAGCCTTGCTTTAAGAGCACCATCTTTGAAGACATCAAAGACTTCAAACCAGTGAGAATAGGCCGGCTTCTGTGCAGTTCTAACAAGGGCTTGGAGCATTTGGGTCTTGCACAAATTGGAATAGTCAGAAATGTTTGTGGATTTGAATTATTTTTGGAAGAGTTGTTAGGATGTAAAATTTTAAAAGTTTGGCCTGTTCCTAATCACAGTGGAGTCTTTTAAGTTAAGGATCATCAATGGGTATTTGTGGTTTAGAGAAGAGAAGTATCTCCTGTAGTTAGTGTTGAATGCGTGGGTGGATGGAAAGATCTGTGGATGGTTTGACAGATGGACAAATAGGTGAATAGGCTAGGTGGGATGAAGGAAGGCAGGATGGATAGATGAGAGAAAGAAAAGATGGACATATTGGATGGATGGGTGATTGGGTGGGTTATAGGTGGGTGGATAAGTATTGATTGGTGGGTGGCTAGATGAGTGGTGGACGGATGGATGATGAAAGAAAGAAAGGATGGATGGGTGAACACATGAGTGGATGAGTAGATGGCAGATGACTGACTGGACTGGATTGACAGGTAAAAAGATGGCTGGGTGGATGAATGGATGGATGGACGGATGGATGGATGGATGTTAGATATAAGGGTATATGGAAGGGTGGGTGTCCATGTCTGGATCTCTCTGATATTTGTTGTTCTTATTGGCTTGGGAATGACCAAGTCCCTCCACTTACCACGCTCAGTGTCAAGTGAATCTTGCATGCTTTGTGAAAAGCAGTAAGATGGTATGCTTATGTCTTACTCTCTACTTAGAAAGCTCCTTGAGGGTAGGGAACAGTGATTTACCTTCCTCACATCCCCCACCAGTTCCCACACTATATCATGCATGTGTGTTTGTTAATTGAGTAGTGATGAGGAAAATAAACAGTGTTCTTTACAAAGACTATTAAAATTCTGGAAACACTCTGGTTTTGTTTATTTCAACACTGGGACTAAAAGTGGAATTCCTTGGATTTTGCTTCATTGGTGAAGAGTGTTGGGCTAGTGGAATATCTCTCTTCCAAGTAGGTTGGGTAAATGTCCCAGATGCTTACTCACTGCCAGAGATTGCAGATTACAGATGTACTAGGTTCTACAAGGCCCCTCATGATCTAGTCCCTGTTTTGTCTTTGATCTCACCTCTTCCATTCTCTACCCCTTCCACTCTGTCTCAGCCCCACTGGCCCTTTTTGCCCACAGCTAGCTTATTTGCATCTGTAGGCATCTGTGCTGGCTCTTCCCTCTGCTTGCATCACTGTTTCTCCAGGTCCCCCCATGGCTGATTCCTTCTCTTCATTTAGGTCTCAGCCCAAAAGTCACATCCTCCAAGAGGCCTATCCTCTTCATTTGTTGAACATCTGAAATACAAAGAAGAACATAAAAAATATGTATACTCTCCTACCCAGAGAGAATCTCTGGTGACATTTTATTTTTTTTTATTTTTTGTATTTTGTTTATTTTTGGCTGCGTTGTGTCTTCGTTGCTGCACACGGCTTTCTTGAGTCGCGGCAAGTGGGGCTACTCTTCTTTGCGGTGCACAGGCTTCTCATTGCGGTGGCTTCTCTTGTTGCGGAGCATGGGCTCTAGGTGTGTGGGCTTCAATAGTTGTGGCCCGCGGGCTCAGTAGTTGTGGCACACAGGCTTAGTTGCTCCACGGCATGTGGAATCTTCCTGGACCAGGGATTGAACCCGTGTCCCCTGCATTGGCAGGCAGATTCTTAACCACTGCGTCACCAGGGAAGTCCCTGGTGACATTTTTATTTATTTATTTATTTATTTATTTATTTGGCTATGTCGGGTCTTCGTTTCTGTGCAAGGGCTTTCTCTAGTTGTGGCAAGCGGGGGCCACTCTTCATCGCGGTGCACGGGCCTCTCACTATCGCGGCCTCTCTTGTTACGGAGCACAGGCTCCAGACGCGCAGGCTCAGTAGTTGTGGCTCATGGGCCCAGTTGCTCCGTGGCATGTGGGATCTTCCCAGACCAGGGCTCGAACCCGTGTCCCCTGCATTGGCAGGCAGACTCTCAACCACTGCGCCATCAGGGAAGCCCCCCTGGTGACATTTTATCATTACATTCCATACATTTTTATGGATATAAACTTTTCTGAACACATTTCCATGCCACTAGATATCCTTGGACAACAACATCAGGGCTACCATGTATAGTTGTACAGAGTTCACACTGCACAAGGGTATTGTATCTCATATCATAGGCATCATAGAGCTGTACATTTATTATTTCAATTTCTCAGATAATGAAAGCTTCAGTATCTTGTTCTAGCAAAATGAAGATATTATGACAATCTTTTGACAGATGGACCTAACAACTTGAAAAAGGGGAGTCATTTAAATTCACACAGTGGTGCTATATAGGTTGGCAGCAACCCCAGAAAAGACTGTTGTTAATATCTGATGACATTCCACTTTATGGATATATCATACTTCTTGTAATCCTCCCCAGTCGTTTGTTTTGCTTGTAAACAACAGTGCTACAAACATCTTTGTGCATAAATCTCTGTCCAAGGTGCTGATTGTTTTCAAAATAAAATTCTGGTCTGGAGATGTCACTCAAGTCTTAAAACTGTTGCCACCACTTTCCTTGAATATGTAAAAGAGATTTTGAGACCAAGTGACTTGAAATTTAGGAAGCTGAGGAGGAGTATGGAAAGAACAGTTGATTGGTTTGGAATTTTTCCTAGGCTGCATGTAAAACAGTGCTTTTGAACTGGGGGTGATTTTTGCCTTCCAGGGGACTTTTGGTAATGTCTGGAGATACTTTTGGTTGTCACGAATGTGGAGGGTGGGGTGCTACTGGTACTTAGCAGGTAGAAGCCACGGATGTGCTAAACATTCTAAAATGCACAGGACAGCACCCTCATCCCACCCCCAATAAACAATTATCCAACCCAAGATGTCAATATTGCTGAAATGAGAAATCCTGATGTAAAAGATATCACGGATTCCTTGGAGGAGAGTGGGTGGATTTAGAGTTTGGGGGTTACTTAAATTTTACTTACAGTTTCTCTTCCTATCTGGGTGTCTAAGCCAGCTTTCTCTGAACTTTAGATCCCACACTATCAGCAACAGGCTTGCTACTGACAGATTCGTTGATGTAAATATAGATGAGTATATAGAAGGAAATCTCAGCTGGAAAATGTTGGAATGAAAGCTGCTGCAACCTCCCTTTCTCCCTCCTTCTCCTTCTGTTGCCCAGTTTTTAAATCGTGTCTCACTTTCTTTGGGCTCCTGGCATGGTGAGCACTGCTGGTAGAGACAGTGGTTCTCTGTTCCTTTAGTCCCCACACCCAAGGTTGGCCTTGGGCATGTCCAGGACACCACTGAGACAGATTAACTTAGAGATGTGAAGGGGGAAAGGAGTGCATTCTGATAAATTCATTCATTCATAAATGTTAACTGAGCACCTACTATGTGCCAGGTGAGTGAGGGGAGATGAGGGCAGGAAGGTGACAAGGGTAGATTGTGTGGGCCACAGTGAAGATTTTTACGCCAAAGGAAATGGCATCATCATTCCCATTTTCCACCTGGCACACCTATACTTTGTTTTCCATAAGAAAATAGGGCCCTTTGTGTCTACACAATGTTTTGAGGGCTGCTGTTTTTCCTCCAGTACTAGCTACACTGCAGTGAACTCCGCTGTGTTGATGTCTTTACACACGTCTGTGACTGTTTCCTTAGGACAGATTCCTGGAGGTGGCACAGCTGGGTCATATGTCAGGCTTTGGGGCCAGGCTGCAAGGAACAGTTAGTCTGTGCCTTTTCAAACTCCGAGGTCCCATTTCCCTGATTATGTGGCCCAACTAGATTGCCCTTGATTTTATATCTTCAGCAATCAGGTAAGTGAAAAGTGGGATCTATTTGTGGTGCAATGTGCATTTCTTCAGTTCCCAAAGATGCAGAGCATTTTTCAAATCCATGCGAGCTGTCTGTATTTCCTTCATGATGTCCCTGGTCACACCCTTGGCTCTGTTTTCTCTAGGGCCATTCTTCATAGATATCTTTCGGGGAGGTTGCACCAGGTTCTATAGACACTGAGGGGTTCTGTGGCTCTGTGTTGTGTTCGAAGCAGTATAGTGGTTAAGAGGGAGGGCTGTAGAACCAGGCTACCTGGGTTCAAATCCGAGCTCTGTTTCTTTCCAGCTGCATCATCTTGGGCAAGTCACTTCACCTCCCGGTCCTCAGTTTCCTCATCTGTAAAATGGGCATAAAATGAGTTCCTGCCTCGTGGGGTTGTTATAAGGCTCAAGCAGCACTTAGAACAGTGCCTGGCACACAGTGGGTCATGAATAAGAATTTGCCCTCATTATTGTTATGGGCCAGGCATTAGCTTCCTCTCTCCTCCATACAATAGTGTGCGTGTTTCTGTGTGCCTTTGTTGGTGCACCTTTTATTTCAGGGTGCAATAGCCACCACGTGATTAAGAGCAAGCTCTCCAAGAATTAGTGCCAGCCATGGCTCTTTTAACTGACCAAACAGGATCTCCCGCGCTTCCCCCCCCAAAAAAGCAACTGGACCATTTTTCACATTCATGATGGGTTTCCTTTCCTTGGCCCCTGTGCTTGTTCATGTCTGGGATTTCACTAGACCTCCAGTAAAGACGAAGTGTCATATCCCAGGAGAAAATGGAAACTGACTGCCTTTTCAAATCTACTTAGTAGCTCCTCTTTATGGAGAGCTTATGAGCCCTCAGACTCTTTGACTGATTTAATATCAGTCCCAAGGGCTCAGTGGGTTTATTTTTGCCCCCATTTGACAGATGTTCACACTGAGGCTCAGAGAGTAAAGTCACTTGCCAAGGTCACACATCTATCATATGGGGAAATTTCATGGAACAGGTAATGGCATGGCAGGAACAAAGACCCAGAGGGGCAGGTGCTCAGGTCCTGCCTGGGAAAACATCTGTGCTCCAGAGAGGTTGGCATGCCTATGGGAAGAGATGGTACAAAGGAATAGTTAAGGGACAGAGTGAAGGGACATTGAGGTCAGCCAGTCCTAGGTTCCTCTCTGACAGTGATGTTGCCTTTGGGAAGTTACTTAACTTCAGTGATCCTCAATTTCTTCATCTTTACAATGGGCAGAATAATATTTTCCACCCAGAGATGCTGTAAGGATGAAATCAATGGTGAATGACAAAAATCATGCTCGGCACAGAGTAAATGCTCGACAGGTAGCTGAAGCTCTCTGTTTTCTCCTTAGTACAGGCACTGGGACACAAACACACACAGACAGACACAAACCCCTGCCCTGGTGTGGCTAACATTCTAGCTGGGGAGACAGACCAGGGACCAGTTAAAGGTTACAGTTTGTGTGGTTGGTTAAGTGCTGTGGTGCAAAAATAAAGCAGAGATAGGAGATACAACAGGGTGGTGAAGACAGAGGGTATTGGTGCTGAGAAGCTGAGCTAGGAGGAGACCTGAGGAGAGCTGTGGGCTTGAGTTGGGTCACTCTGCGTAGCACAGAAGTGAGGGGCAGCTGTAGTGAGGCTGGAGGTCTCTTTCATAGAGGACTCTTGTCTAGAGAATGAAAGGGGTAGGTTGGGGAGACCCAAGGTAGGGCTGCTGAAGGGAACCGATGAAGTTTCCAAGCAGGTTAGCGATGCTAAAAGGAAAAAAAAAAAAAAAAGGAAGAATGGAGAAGAGCCAACTTCCTTGCCCCTCAAGATGTCTTCTCATCCTTTATCCCTTTGGGTCACTTAAAGACATAAGCAAAGGGACCGAGCTCAGGGTTATTTTCAAGACTCTAGGTTATTTATTAAAGTTCGAGGATATCATTTTTTTCTAACCTGTTGGATGTCTTGTGCCTTTCTTCCCTGGGAGGTTGTCTAGACCTGCTATGCCCCAGTAAGGTAGCCACTAACCACACATGGCTATTTCCACTTAAGAATTCGCTAAAATTAAATAAACTGAACAAGTCACTCCCTTAGTTGCAGCAGCCACATTCCAGATGCTCAGTTGCCACATGTGACTAGTGACCATTATACTGGACCATACAGATGAGTACATTCCATCACGGCAAGTTCTATGGGACTTGCTGCTGCAGAACCTTCCAGCAGCAACATCATCTCCTGGAGGAAGCTTGCTGGAAATGCAGAATCTCCATCCCTCATCCCAGACCTGCTCAGTACCAATCTGTATTTCAACAACACCCCCGCCCCCCAGGTAAGGTTGGCTGTACTTAGAATCTACCTGAAAGTTTTAAAAATGCTGATGCCCCTAGAGTTCCCTGGTGGCCTAGTGGTTAAGATTCCAGGCTTTCACTGCCATGGCCAGGGTTCAATCCTACGTCAGGGAACTGAGATCCCACAAGCTACGTGGTGTGGCCAAAGAGCAAAACAAAATGCTGATGCCCCAAGCCTCACCCCACAGATGCTGGTGAGATTGGTCCAGGGCTGTCCCTGGGCACGGGGACTTTTGAAAACTCCCCAGTTTTTAAAATTCAATCCTAAGATTCAGCTAGAATTGGCAGAGAGCACCGAGTAGTTAAGAACACTCGGAAAGCAGGTGAACTGGAGTTGGAGCTGTGTGACCTAGGACAAGCCACTTACCCTCTCTGAGCCGCAGATTCCCTCTCTGTAAAACCAGGAACCTGATGGCACCTCCCTCCCAGGACTGTGGGTGTAAATGATGTGATGGTTCAGAGTGCTAAGCAGGGGGCCTGAGATGTGGATAGTAAGCCCTTCCTACATAAGTGTTACGTTTAAGAATTGAAATCAGCAGCTTTAGAGCTAACAGCTGGAGTAGAGGAAACAAAACTCTATTTTTTAATGGATTTTTTTCTTTTTTAAAAAGATTGAGGTAAAATTCATTTAACATAAAGTTAACCATCAACTATTTTATCTTTAAAATTTTTATTTTATGTTGGAGTATAGTTGATTAACAATGTTGTGTTAGTTTCAGGTGTACAGCAAAGTGATTCAGTTATACATATATATGTATCTGTTCTTTTTCAAATGATCTACATCAACCATTTTAAAGTGTACAGTTCAGTGGCATTTAGTACATTCACGATGTTGTACATCTGTCACCTCTGTCTAGTTCTAAGACATTTTCATCACCCCAAAAGGAAACCCCGTACCATTAAGCAGTCACTCCCCATCATCTCCTTCCTTCCCCTGGTTGCTAGTCTGCATTCTGTCTTTGTGGATTTACCTATTCTGGTTTTAGACTTTTTTAAGTGTCCTGCCCCTGGCGCCATCACCTCTCAGCATCCCGAGAGAGACTAGGAAAAGGCCCAGCTCTTTTTATCTCTGGGTCTTTCCACCTCTGGGATGAGGGCGGCCCCCACCGGTGTCCCCCTCCGGCACCCTGGGCTTCACCCGTCAGCTGCAGTTAATCCCAGCAGCAGGCCCCGTGTTCTGCTCTCCTGAGGCTGCCACAAATGAGAGGTTTCATCTCAGCTGGGTTTCTCCTAGTTAAATATTTAATAAATAAGACCTACAACTTGCGATGCTGAGAGTGTTTGATAGTGAAATTAATGAGGGGGAGAGAGTCACAGGCAGCCCACAGGTCCATCCATGCCTGAGCCTGGCCGTGGGCACCCTGGTGGCACAGACCTGGGCAGGCATCTGGGTCACCACGCTGGGCCATGCCATCCTGTGTCCCCTGGCTGTGGCCTCCCTCTCTAGCACTGTGTCTGGCAGAGAGTAACCACATGATACATATATGTTAAAAGCGAGATTGTGTGTATGTTTGTGTGTATGTGTAGAGGAGATGGAGGAGAAAAAGGCAGGAGACAGACGAGGGAGAAAGAAAATGGAGACAGAGGGAGGGAGGGAGAGGTGGAAGGGGAAAGAAAAAGATCTGGAAGGACCTGGAGGGAGGCAAGGAAGACAATGATGGGGGAGGGAGAGAGAGGCACAGAGAAAGATGAAGAGGGAGAGAGATGGAGGGAGAGAGGAAGAGGAAGAGAAAGAGGGAAAATACAGAGAAGGAAAAAAGAGGAACAGAAAGAAGAAAGAGAATATCATTTCAAGTATCTTATCCCCTGCTCATTATCCTCGACAATCTTTTCCCCCCCTTTTCCCTCTGTCTCTCCACTTCTCATTTCCTTACTCACGCCTTCTTGCCAGCCCCTCATCCCTTTTCATTTCCTGTGTCTCTGTTATCTTTTAATTTTCTGTCTCAATGTTTGTCCCTTTTCTCTTTCTCTTCATAAACCATCCCTTGGCGTATGTGCCTTATTCTTTCCTAGTCAGTCTTTAGCCTAGGACTGTGTGTGTGTGTGTGTGTGTGTGTGTGTGTGTATTGGGGGGAGTGAGGGAGAAAACAAACCTAGAAAAGAGTGTAGGAACATAGATGAACATTTTAAAAACCATGTTATGATACAAATGAACTTATTTACAAAACAGAAGTAAACTCACAGACACAGAGAGCAAATTTATGGTTACCAAAGGGGAAGGGGGGGATAAATTAGGCATTTGGGGTTAACAGATACACACTACTGTATATAAAGAGATAAACAACAAGGTCCTACTGTATAGCACAGGGAACTATATTTAATATAACCTATAGTGGAAAAGAATCTGAGAAAGAATAGATATATATTTATATGTATAACAGAATCAATTTGCTGTGTACCTGAAACTAACACAACATTGTAAACCAACTATACTTCAATTAAAAAAAAAAAAACCTTTCATCCAGGTCAAGGGCCAGAACACGGCCATCTCCTCAGATTCTCCCATATGCCCATCCCCCATCGCAACCCCCATCACAATCCCCCATCACAACCCCTCCCGGATGAACCACTATTGAGGATTTTATGGGAATCCTTAGCTTGCTTTTCTTTGTGGTTTTACCACCTAAGTATGCAATATAGTTAAATGTTTCGTGGTTTTGAACTTTATAAATTAAAAATTATGTGATATGAATTGTTTTGTATTTTGCCTCATTGGCTCACAATTACATTGGTAAGATCCATTCTTACTGTGGTCGCCGCGGCTCCTTCGTGGTCATATTTGTTCACTGATGATGAACATGTGAGTCTGTTCTCTTTTGGTTGCTGAAAATAAGCAACGTTGCTAGTTGTTATGGGTTTTGCTGCACGTGTGCAAGAGTCTCTTAAAGGTACATGCCTCGATGCAAAAGTGCTGGATATTAAGATTAGTGCGTCTTCAATTTGACTAAATACTGCCAAACTGTTCTTGCAAAGTGTTTGTGCTAATTTACACTCCTGCCAACAGTAGCTGAGCATTCAAGTTGCTCCACATCCTTACCAACACTTGGTGGCTTTTTAACTGCAACCTTTCTGGTGGATGTGTGGCGATTTCTCATGGTGATTTGAGTTTGTGTTACCTGACTGCAAAAATGGGTAAACATATTTTAATACATTTATTGGCTATTCAAGTTTCTTCTTTCATGAAATACCTCTTCATGCCCTGTTCACTTTTTTTTATTGGGTTGTCTGATTTTTTTTCTTCCTATTGATCTGTAGGTGATCCTTATGTATTCTGGAAACTGGTCCTTCATCATTATATGCTGTGCAATATCTTCTGTTAACTTGTCTTTTGATCTTTTTTATGACATCTTTTGATCAATAGCAGTTCTTAATTTTATTGTGGTTGAATTTAGAAATCTTTTCCTTTACAGTTTGTGGGTTTTGTATCTTATTTAGTAAAATTGTTTCTACCCTGGGGTCATATTATTTCCAAAACTTCTACAGTTTTGCTCATTGTATGTCTTTGATCAGCATGAAATTGATTTTTGTGTATAGTGTGAGGTAGGGGTCTGATTTCCTTTTTATTCCATAAGAGTTGTCCCAGCACCATTTATTAAAAAGTCCATCCTTGCCTCAATGATCTGCAAGACGATCTCTCTGACTATTTAACTTTTACCTCTTTTGGTCTTGTCTGTTTTCATGCTCAGCCAGTCAAACCACGCATATTTATTGAGTGCCAACTATATACAAGGTACTGGGTTACAATGATGAACATGGCAGATGCAGTCAGTGCTTTTGTGGAGCTTACAGTGTGGCAAGGATGACAGGTAAATAGCTATGGCCACTTAAGTTACAATTGTAAATGCCGTAAGGTTTTAGGAAGGACAAATCCAGCTTGCTCTGAGAGGAACACATAAAACAACCTCCCCTGGGACTTCCTTGGTGGTCCAGTGGTTAAGACTCTGCGCTCCCAATTCAGGCGGCCCAGGTTTGATCCCTGGTCAGGGAACTAGATCCTGCATGCCGCAACTAAAAGATCCCGCATGCCACAACTAAAGATCCTGCACGCTGCAACTATGACCTGGCACAGCCAAATAAATAAACATTGAAAAAGAAAACCTCCCCCAAGGAAGTGGTGATAAACCCCCACTGTGGTGATAAGTGGTGATAAGACTCACCAGTGGCGAGTCTTTAGTGGAACTCTGATATAGAGAGGGCAGGAGTGGTGGGAAAGATGTTCTTCCCGGAGGGAACAGCATGTGCCAAGGTCCTGTGGCGGATGATTAAAAATTTGGTATTTATCCTAAAGGCACTGTCTGGTCACTGGAGCAGCAATGCCATGAGATTATATCTGTGAACAGCCCCACTGACTGCTGTGTGGAGGGTGAATTCTATGGGAGCAAGAAAGAAAGCCATGAGACCTGTGAGGATATCATTGTAGTCCTTCAAGGAAGAGACAGTGTGCCTTAGATTGGGATGGTGGCTGTGGAAATAGAATTCACTGGTCAGATTGAAAGATATTTTGAGCTGGCATAATTTTCCCCCCTCCCTCTCCCCTCTCTTTATCTCTGTTCCTTTTCTGGTTGAGTTTTCTGGGTGAGGAAAGCAGTTTGTGTTCCTGCCAAGGATATTTGCTCTGAAGGATATATTTGCCACAGATGGTCTTTGGAAATCTAGCCGAGAGAGTCACTGGACAGCCCCTGGCCCCCAGGGTTTTCTGGATTTAATTCAACAATGGCCACTTGTTAATAACAATATGTTATTTATGAACAATGAGTTGATAGTTTTTCCTTCAAAACACTGATTAGCTGTTGCATCATGTGTTACCCCAACTAACCCTAATGAGATGAGTGAGGGAGAGAGACAAGGGTTTTTATGTGTTTTACTTTGCATTAGGGCATACTTGAGATCTCACCAAAAAAATGTTGGTTTTGGGATTGGAATTCAGTACCTTGACTTCTGGCCCAATTCTGTTTTTATAAGATCACAAAATACTCTTTTGCAAACCATTTCCTACTAGAGTGCTCCTGGGTAATATACAGGGCTTCAGGTTCCTTGACTGTAAAATGGGAATTAAAATAAAATACCTATCTCTAGACTTTGTGCCTGACACATAGTGAAGACTCATTACATTTACCTACATGAATTCGTTAGTGCCCTTCAGCTGCAAAGAGCAGAAAACTCAAAGGGACTTAAGCAAGAATAGAGGAGTTGACAAGCCTATGAGACAGAAGAGTGTAGAAAGTGACCCACTTCTGGCTTGTCTGGATCCACAAATCAGATGACATCATTAGGCTTTGGTTTCTGGGCTCTGCTTTTTGAAATTGTCTCCATTCTCCATGTGGACAGGACATGCCTGAAGATCCAGACCTTTGGTCCTCTCCAAAGTGATTCTCTTTCCCAGTCATCCTCCCAGCCTTCTCATCAAATGATTTATTGATTTTGATTGGCTGTGCTGGGGTGATCTGCTCATGCCTGAACCAATCACTGTAGGGGAAGGGGTGCTCTGATTGGCTTAGGCTTGAGTCACATCATCGGGTCTCTGGCATTGGGGGGTGGAGCCAACTCCATGGGAATGGGGAAGAGGAATAGTCCTTTTAAAGGTGTATTAGGGTGCACTAGCTGGTGTAAGAAACAGCCCTCACATCTGCAGTGGCTTAGTACAGCAAGAATGTACTTCTCACTCACCTAAAGCCCAGTCGGATAATCAGCAGGTGGCCTTCCACACTGTGATTCCAGGGCCCAGGCTCTTTCCATCTCATGGCTCTACTATCCCGTAAGCACTTGAAAGTCTTGCTTCTAGCCTGTAGGGAGATTAGGAAGGCTCACACAGGAGGTGTTGGTGGGTCACATCTAGAAGTAGTGAACCTCATTTCTGCCAGCATGCTAATCGACCAAAATTTTGTCCCATGGTGTGTACCAGAGAGGGCTTCGGAAGGAAACAGAAGACACATCAAGAACTGAATTAAGATATGTGGGTGGGCAGTTACCAAAGCAGAGAGGGAGGGAGGAAGGGAGAGAGAGGGAGGAACAGCTGCCCCACAGGAGCTGTAACCTGAGGAAGCCAACAGAATAAATGCCCCAACTTCATGCCCTCCCCCCATATCCCACCAGGGATCCCCATTGTCCAAACCCAACTGGAAGCCAGAGGATAAGGAGCTCAATGAGGCTGTCTGCACAGGTCGGCCTCCCTGGGCATAGCAGAGTAGAGAAGGAGGAGGAGTGGATTCTGAGTAACAGAAGACAGCCCATACCATGGCTCACCTAACTGCAGAGCGTACCTGGACATTGAGTCCATGTGTGCATCCAGGAGGAGGAGGTTTGGTGGACACATTACATTGTCTTTTACACAAGGAGAAATCAGGTTCCCAGATGGCAAAAAAAAAAATCTTCTCTTCTGCTATTATTATTGTTGCTGGTGGTAGTGTGATTATTGGTTCTCTCTGCATGCTAATATCTCCTTTACTCTGTCCTCGCCCTGAGAGTTCTTTCCCTTTCAGAGGAAATTTTTTGGTGTCCTTGAAAGTTGTTCAGTTTTATGCCAGGCTTGAGTGTGGGGCCCTCTGCTCAGACAGCGGATCGTTTGGGTGTCAGCAGGGAATCTGTGCCCCTGGCGAGGCCCTTGGCTTAAACCAAGGCTGTGGTGGGGGAAGGTGCGTGGATGGGGTCAGAGAGGGCAGCTTCCTGCCCAAAGAAAGTGACTATCTTGCTGGAGGTGAAACCTAGGAGAGGCCCTTCAGGCTGAGCCCAGGAAGGTGGACTCTGGTCCTACCGGCAGGAAGCAACTCTCCAACCCCACATCTGCTCCCTCCTCTCTTTGGCCACCAGAAGTAGGTGCACAAGTGAAACTGCAGCCCGGATGTGCTAACAATGGCTCGCGCCCACCCCACCCCAATCTGGTCCGGCTGTGTTAGCGGTGGATCCCCATCTCCAGCCTCCTGCGAGGTCAGCCCAGCGACTGTAACAATGGCCTGTCCCCTCCCAGCCTCACCTACTTCTTTGAATCCCCCAAGGCTCTGTGACGATGAGGGCAGCACTGTCTTGACTTCCTCCATTCAAGCTGAACTGGCCTCTCCTCCCCTCCACGGAGAGCAGAAGAGCAGCCCCTCATCGCCTCTGGCAGCCAGCCGGCCAGGTCCCCTCCTTCCTCCAGTCACTCCGAGATCCAGGACAACAATGGGAAGAGAGGTGGTCAGACCCAAGTCCTCCAGGGCGGTGTGTGGGGTCCACCTCTCATGAGCTCCATGGTTCCTGGTTTTCATCACCTTCTTCCCAACTTTGCCGCATCCCTGCTTCTGACAGTAATGGCAGCACAGATTCAAATCTCGACTGGACCACTGGCTGGCTTGGGCAAGTGACTTCCCTTCCCTGTGCTCCAGTTTCCTCATCTGTCAATAAAGACAATCTTAGTAACAAGAGTCCTGGACAATAGGGTAAGCACTTCACTTGTATCGATTAAATTCATCCTCTCAACGCCTTAAGGCGTGGGTACCATTGGCATCATCCCATGTAGCAAAAGAGAAAACCAGGACAGAGGGAGGTTCAGTAGCTTGTCTGAGGCCTCCCACTCCACGAGCAGCGCAGGTGGGGTTTGAATCCAGGCAGTCTTGGCTCCAGAGTCTGTGTTCTTCTTAATCAATAACAGCAGTAATGATAATGTCCTAATTCAATGTGCTATTGAACAGATTTAATGCAATAATGTAGGCAGAAGAGCTTCATCCAGTGCCCAGCACATAATAAGCACTTAATATAGATGTTAATTATAATTGTAATTACATCATTTTATATTATAGAGTTATATATTAAGATATAAACACATGCTGTAAATACTTAACGTATTAATATGTAGTTCTGTGTTATTGTTATAGTACAGGGGCCAGCAAACTTTTTCTGCAACAGGCCAGATAGTAAAGATCTGAAGCTTTGTGGGCTATAAATCTCTGTCGGGGCCATGCAGCTCTGCTGGTGGAGCAGAGACACCCATGGACAATATGTAAACAAACAGCTGTGGCTGTTTTCCAATAAAACTTTATTTATAAAAGCACACCATGGGCCGTAGTTTGCCAAGACCTGATATAGTAAGTATTAATATATGTCAGCAATTTCTTTTCTGTGTTCCTCTGTTTAGATCCTTCTTTTCCCTTCCTTTCTCACAAGGCCAGACTTTCTTTTTCTTCTTTGTTCTGGTCTTTTAGGAAAGCGTGTCAGGCCCAGGAATGTATACTCTCCTAACACCAGGCTGGTTTGTCCGATAAGACATGCAGAGTGAGGGTAGCAGGAACTCCAAGCTCAGGCCTCTCTTCTCTCCCCCATTCCCAAGGTCTAGAAGCCACCATGCTCCTTGCCCATTACTTAGTTTCTCTGCCTCAGGGAAACCCATGAGGATCTCCAAGCTCCTTTCCACACAGCAATTCCCCCCCACCCCCGCCACACTCACCAGCTCCTGCCACACTGGCCTCTTCCCTCTGCCTGGATCCTCCTTCCCCCAGACAACCTCATGGCTTCTCCCTCACCCACTCCAGGTCTTTGTCCAAAGCCCACCTTCTCAGCATCCACACGATTTTAAATTGCCCACCCAGCACTTCCCACCCACTCCCCTGCCTTATTTCTCCCTTTGGCATCCTCTAGTTGTCTGTCTCGCCACTTTACCGTGACCTCCACAACGGCAGGCAGTTTTATTGGTTTTGTCCTCCAGTGTGGACTAGAACCTTCTAGAACAGCACCTGGCACATCATAGGTGGCCAATAAATGTGTGCTGGATGAGTGAGCACTACAGCTTCATTCATTTTTATTGCTGAGTACTATTTCATCATATAGAAATATCTCAGTTTGCTTATCCATTGATCTGGTGATGGACATTTGGGTTTATTCTTGTTTTGTCCATTATGAATAAAGCCACTGTGAAATTCTTGTACCTTCCCCCAACTCTTCACTTGGAGAATCCTTATAAATCCTTTAGGTCTCCCATTAAATGGTACATCTTCAGAGAGCCTTTCCTGACCCAGTCGCCACCACCCCCAAGTCTTAATTAGGTCTCCCCCTCATCATTCCTCAGAGCACTTATCACAATGTATGTTATTTTGTAGGGGTGCAGGTGGCATTCTGGCCAGGACTCTCTACTCCCAGGAAAATGGAAGGAAAAAACCCACAACAACACAAATATTTGTAAAACAGCTCCAGGGACGTGCTTAGTTAGGTTTCCAAGGACAGAGAGATGAAGAGGAAAAATCAAGGGCTGCTTCTTGAAGGAGGCAGCTCTCCGCGCTCCATTCATCCATAAATCAGCAAACATGGGATGAAAAGAAAATTGTCTTGAGGTCTCTGAGCTCACGGAGTTCGCAGTTGATCATAAAGATGGCGAGGTTGACAAATCACTGTCATACAGTGTTATAAAATATCATGTGGTGTCATACAATGACAAATTGTCATAAAAGCCGACACAGAAGCACTGTGGAGAGCTGGTGTAGATCACACGGACAGTCTATTTCTTAGGGCATCTCTGACCATGTGGTCCAGGGGCCGCTGTTGGAGCCAAACGTGAAGGCAGGTGAGAGTTTGGGCAGGAAAACGCTAAGCTGGGTTCTATGTCGCCTCCACGAGAGATGAGCTTTGTCTGTTTTGTCCTCTGTCGTATCCCCAGCACTTAGGACACCACCTGGCATATAGTAGGTGCTCAATTGATCCTTGCTGCATGTTTAATAATAAAAGTCAATCATTGTGGTTGAGAACCTGAGCTGTGAACTCAGACTGAGTTTGGTAATGAGCAAAATAATAAGTAAATTGCCTTGTACTCTAGAAGATTATAAGGGCAATGGAGGAGAACAAGGAAAAGGGGTGGGGATACCAGTTTCTATATTAGATAAGGCCTCACTGAGGAGGTAGCATTTGATCCAAGGCTCAAAAGAAGTGAGGAGGAAGCCATGAGGATGTCTGGGGGAAGAGGGAACAGCAGGTGCAAAGGCCCTGAGGTAAGGTCATGCTTGGCATGTTGGAGGAATAGCAAGGAGGCTGGTGTGGCTGAAGGGAGTGAGCAAAGGGGAGAGTGGGAGGAGGTAAGGGCAGGGAGATGACAGGGCAGGTGGTGCAGGGCCTTGTGGGCTATAGGGAGGACATTGGCTTCTGCTGTGAGTAAGGTGGGAGCCATGGAGAGTCCTGAGCAGAGGAGGGACACGACCTGACTCAGATGTTCACAGGCTCCTCTGGCCACTGTGCGGGGAGCAGACCATGGTGGGGGAAAGGGCAGAAACTGGGGATTAGGGAGGAAGTGACAGTGCTGGTTCAGGCAAGTGGGGGCGGGACTAGGCTATTAGCTGTGGAGATAATGAGTGGTTGGATTCTGGCAACAATTTTAAAAAAATTTGTGGTAAAATATATATAACAACATTTACTATTTTGAGGTGTACAATTCAGTCGCCATTAGTACATTCACAATGTTGTGCAACCATCGCCTCTTTTAGTTTCACAACACTTGATCACCCCAAAAAGAAATCTTATACCCGTTACTAGTCACTTCCCATTCTCTCTCCCCTGCTACCCCACAGTTCCTGGCAACCACCAGTTCTGGATATAATTTGAAGGTTGATCTGTAGGATTTTTGGATAGATAGGTGGTGAGGGCTCAATGAATTAATGTGCAGAAAGCACATAGGTAGCACATACTAGGTGCTCACAGCTGAAATGGCTATGATGTGTTGGCAGTGCTGGTGAGTGCTTTCCAGAAGCCTTGCTCTAATGCTAAACTGGCCTACCCATCTATTTAGAATTGCCACTTGCTGGCTGGGTGTACAGTAGAGCCAGATCTTTGACACCTCCAGTCTGGCTTGGGTATGGGTGGGGGAGGAGTACTCAGAAGGGCCAAGCCAGCACCATCCGTTCTGGAACACCATCCAACTCCGGTGCAGATTTCCCAGAACCGTGCAGGAAAATGTCCAGGGAGGGACAATGCAGCTGATGGGAGTTCTGGCAAGCCCTGGCCTTGGCTTCCTGAGGCTGTTACACAAACTAGTGTTTAGAGCTTCAACCAAGATGGCAGCTTTCAGGGCAAGAGCAAGAAGCATACTCGGTCTCTCCATGGTTGTGCCCCCACTTCCTTGTGGCTTCATACAAATCCCTACTCCATTCTCTGTTGCTGTTGACCTCTCTAAGTGTGAGCTCTTCATCCCTTTCTTTTTTTTTTTTTTTAATAAATTTATTTATTTATTTATGGCTGTGTTGGGTCTTCGTTTCTGTGCGAGGGCTTTCTCTAGTTGCGGCAAGCGGGGGTCACTCTTTATCGCAGTGCGCGGGCCTCTCACTACCGCGGCCTCTCTTGTTGCGGAGCACAGGCTCCAGACGCGCAGGCTCAGTAGTTGTGGCTCACGGGCCTAGCTGCTCCGCGGCATGTGGGATCTTCCCGGACCAGGGCTCGAACCCATGTACCCTGCATTGGCAGGCAGATTCTCAACCACTGCCCCACCAGGGAAGCCCTTCATCCCTTTCTTGATGTTTGTGATGTGTTTTGGTTTCTAAAGATGAGACCTCTTTACTTATGCTCTGGTGTTAGCTTTCTGTCTCCTTCCATCTCTCCCTCACTCAATGCATTATTTTCCCTTGTCCCTTCTCCCCGCTGCGTGCATTGATATTTATCCTCACAGTTATCTAGACTTTATTCTCAAGTCTTGTCATGTGCAGAACATGGCCCATATGGTTCTGAATTCTGATCCCACTTCTGCCACCTTTGAAGCTGTTTTGACTTTGGGCAAGTCATTTAATCTTCCTGAGTGGAAATCCTTCACCTTGCTCAGCTGCTGTTTGTGGTTCTTCTCTGGTTACACAGTAGAGTGTCTCTTCCCCACCTCCTGGAAGATAGGCGTGGTCATGTAACTTGCTTTAGCCAGTGGAATGTCAGGGGAAGTGACAGGTGTCACTTCTGGGTAGAAGCTTTAAGAGCCAGTGTATGATTCACCATGTTCCCTTTTTCTTGCCTCCACCATCACACATGCACAGAGAGGGAGCCTCCCTCAGACTAGATGCTGGAGAGAGGATTGCCTAGAACAAAGTCCCCATCTCATCTGCAGTGGACATATAGCATGAGCAAGAAAATAGACCTGTGATGTTTTCAGTCACGAAGATTTGGAGGTTTTTTTGTTACTGCAGCAGGATGTAGAATATTCAGAACGTATATTCATCATCTGTGCACTGGGGCTAATATCTAAGCACAATTTTCTGATGAGGGGTATGTATACTCATTTAAATTTCCAGCTAACAAAGATTATTTCCCTTTTGCTTTCTTCCTATGGAGACTCTATTTCCTTTCCCTGTTTTTCAATCTTGAATAAAAATAGAGAAAGAATGGTTTGACTTTTCCTTTGGGGAGATGAATGGTTTCTAAACCCCTGGCCATTGATTCAGACACCCTCAACCTCCTTCTTCCTATGACTTTTTTTTTCTCTCCTTCCCGGATCACTTAGTATCTGCTGAGGGATGAAGGAACCCCTGTTTTAACTCATTTAGTTTTAACTCTTGCCGTCTTCAGCTTCCTTTTCCCCACCTCCCCTTTGCCTGTTCTACTCCTGCTCACCCCACCAGGGAGTTTATACTCAAGTTCTAGAACCTGTAGTGTTCCTCCATTATCTTTGGTTTCTTGCTGGCTTAGCACCCCCTGGGAATCAGCTATAGTAGCAAATTAACAGATAACTCTGAAGTGCCTCGAGCTTGAAGACGTTTCCTTTTGCTCACCTAAGCAGGATCCTGGAGCAATTGCAAGTATCCTGTCCCCTACTGTAAATCCTTCTTCATCACTGTGAGAGATTCAGTCAGGATCAGTGAAGACCCAAGCAGAAGATCTTGGCTGAGTTGTTCCTCGCTGTTCCGGCTGCGCTGGGTGTTGTCATATTGATGAAGCTCCTGGGACTCTGCTGCCAGCAGCCTCTAGGATTAAATCAATAGAGTTTGCAAAAGTAAAAGCTTCTTTTGGAGGCAGAGAATATATTGGTTTATTTTTTAATGATAAAGCCTCAAGGAGAATCTTCATGGATGGCAGGGCCAGCAGAGGAAAAGGCTGGGCAGACCCAAATATTTGAAGAAGTGTATGGGGGAGCAAATGAAGGGGGTTTCATCTGGGACTTGGGGCTTTCCAGAAAATCTGTTTAACTCGGGTTGCCAATGCAACAGCTGGGAGAGGAGAAGCTGGAAGATTTAGAAAGGACTGCTGTTGAGATATAGAGAGAAATGAAATAGATAGGGATTCATTCGCTCACTTGACAGACATTTATTGGGATCCTGCTACGTGCTCAGCACTGGGATGGGTGCTGAGGATGTCATGGTGAGCAAATTCTATGACAAGTGTTTTTAGAAGAGATGAGGAGGAGAGAAGACCCAGGAGAAGGTCATGTGAATATGGGGGTAGAGGTTGGAGTGATGTTGCCACAAGCCAAGAAACACCTAGAGCCACCGGAAGCTGGAAGAAGCAAGAAAGGATCCTCCCCTAGAACCCTTTGGAGAGAGCTTGGTCTTGCCGATACCTTAATTGTGGGTTCCTGGCCTGTATAACTGTTAGGGAATAAATTTCTTTTATGGGTTTTTATGGGTGGGCTTTAAGCCACCCAGTTTGTGGTAATTCATTACAGCAGCTGTAGGAAATGAATACAGATTTGCCTATGAAGTTTGAGATGTCTCTGAGAAGGTGCAAAAGGACACATCCATAGCCAGAACCTCACTCTGGAGCAGGGAGGAAATGGGATGAAGAAATATCCCAACTCCCCCTCTTTTCCTTCAGTCATCTTGCTGGTGCTTCTCATTGGCCAAACCCACCCAGAAGGCAGGAGACGAGGAAGTCTGGGTAATGCCGTTTACCAGAGTCAGTCCTGCTTTTCCCAAGACACAGAGCAGAGCAATGAGTAGATATTTGGGAGGCAAGGGCAGCAAGAGATGACAAAACACATCAAAATGCATGAGACTCCCTAGAAAGTAGATGCAGAGAATGGAAGACTGCCTAGGATTGAGCACCAAGGAAGACCAACATTTAGAGATTTAGTAGAAAAGGGGGAGTGAGAAGGGGAAACAGAGAAATAGTGACAAGAAGGATAGTAGGAAAACACAAAAGGAGGGCATGACCAATTAATCTGAGCACAGAAAAGTGGTCCTGGGATTGGGCAGCCTGGAGGTCTTTGGCGATCCTCACTATAAGAGTTTTGGTTACGTGATGGGGCTAGAAGCCAGCCTGGAGAGAGTAGAAGAAGAATCTGAGGTGAGGAAGTGGAGGCAACATGTGTAGTCAACTCCTTCTTTACGAAGGGGAGTAGTGAAATGGTTTGGTGGCTGGAGGGAGATTTGAAGTCAAGGGTGGGGTTTCTAATGATGGGAGGATATTTATTTCTCTAAATTGGGTTATTCCCAGCAGTGTACCAATAGGTGCTGGTATCTTTTCCACCTAGGATGCTCTAATTCTTGATGGCTGTTCGAGGTTTAGGATCATGAATTCAATGTCATCCTCCCAGATCGTTGATCTCGTTCAGGAATGTTACTCTGTACAGACCCCGGGAAAGCAACTGGT
Organism: Balaenoptera borealis; assembly: GCF_965194805.1. Taxonomy (NCBI): domain Eukaryota; kingdom Metazoa; phylum Chordata; class Mammalia; order Artiodactyla; family Balaenopteridae; genus Balaenoptera; species Balaenoptera borealis. Next base: position 175,986,576 of record NC_138867.1, on the reverse strand, counting down.
GGGGTTCATCCAAGGACAGGCTTTTTCCAGGATGGAAAGGGAGGCAAGGGAGTGATATATAACCAACCTACGTAAGGTTGACAAGGAAGGAGATGAAGGCAGGAGAGAGTGCTGAGAAATGGTGGGGTCAGCAGGTTGTGGGGCTTCATAGGATGGATGTTGGTTTGCATTTAAAAAGTTAGTTAGCTGGGAGGAGGAGAGTGGTACTTAAAGAGAAAGATGATGGGAAGGGGCATTCTGGAGGTAGCTGGTGTCACTACTGGGTGTGTGTGGCTTGGAGTTGACATTGGTCATTGATGAGGATGTAAGGATGTCCTCCAATGATCAGGGATGGAAGGGGCCAGCACGGACAGTGGTCTCGCCACATGGAAATTGAAGATCATAGTTACAGGCTCTACCGAAGTCTTACTCCCAGCTTTTTGTTTTCCTGTGGACCTCAGCATCTTGGCTGCTGAGGCTTGGACCTTGGACGACTTCCTGCTGAGCCCAGTGGCACTGGGAGAGACCTGTGTGGCCTTGTGTGGTTTGGGAGAGGGAATTTCTTGGCCTTCCTGCCTTTCTTGGGGACCTTCTCCTTGGCTGCACCTGGGTTTGAGGGGGCCTTACTCACCTCATCTGGGTTCTTACATACCTTTTTCACCTCACCTGGATTGGGAGGGTCCTTCTTTGTCTCTCTTGCTTTCTTGGGGCTCTTCTCCTTGGCTTCACTGTTTACTTAGGGCTATCATGGCAGATGTCTCCCTGGGCTGGATTTTCCTATTGTTTGGGGAAACTAATCTGAAGCTGCCAGTGGCCCCCTTGGCCTTGGAGTTGATGGTCTTCAGGGAATTTTCAGGTTTGAATTTAAGCCAAGGGGTAGATGAAATATATCGAGAAGATGCTGAGGAAATGGAGGGTTTCGCTGACCACTGCACAGGGGTGACAGTACAACGAGACAGGAGAATGACTTCGCCTTAGTAGAGTGAATATGCCAGGGGACATGGTTGTAAATGTCTCTCTGACCAGGAGACAGAGATCTCACATCACTCAGATGTCTCCAGGGAACTCTACTGTCCTGAAAAAAGAGAGAGAGAGAAACAAAGAGAAGTATTCAGTCCTTATTTGGAGCCTCAGACCCCAAGAGTTTAAAATTAACCAATACCTCCTGCTCAAAACTTGTTTTGGTACTTCTTTCCTTTCTCTTTTTCATTAAGGGAACTTCATTTTGCTGTGTGTGTGTGCATGCGTGTGTGTGTACGTATGTGTGTTTTCCATGAGTCATGTTAATTCTTCCACATTTAAACTTTTTGTTACAGAGCAATTTTTACATTTAAATCAGGGATTTAATTTCAGAATGAACACACATACTCACCTCACTTCCTAAAACACTGTAAAATATAGCCCTGTGAATCTCAGGGTTGATTTGGCAGTATCTATGAGAATGTCAAGCGTGCACCCTGCACCCGCTCTAACCCAGCAATTCCATGTCTTGAAATTTATCCCACAGAAAAAGTCCTCACAGATACACAAGGATGTGTGGTCAGATTATTCATCACAGCTTTGCTTGTAATAGAGACAAACTGGAAGCATTTAGGAGAACAGTAAATAAATGATGATGCATCCATTCACAATAATACTGCACAGCCTTTTAAAAGGGGGAAGTCCAATGTACTGATATGGAAAACGTGTCCATTGTGGTGAAGGGCACAGCAAATCACAGAACGTTATGTATCACGATCCCAATTTTGTAAAAGGAAAACACGATTTGGAATGCTTGTTTTCATGCATTTGATAGTATTTATTGAGCACCTATTATGTGTTAGTACTGTCCTAGTTGCTGGGCATACAATCAAGAACAAGTCAGACAAATCCTTAGCCCCCCACCTCCCTCCAATTAGGGTGGACATTCCAGTGAGGGAGACCAACATAAATAAGACAAATAAATGACCTAATTTGTTTAATGTGAAAAGTTGCTAAAAACTAACAAACAAGCAAAAAACAAACAGGGCAGAGAGGTGGAGATGTTGACAGGGTTGGGATTTTAGATCTGGTAACCAGGGAAGGCCTCAGTGGGAAGACAATGTTTTTTTTTAATTGAACTATAGTTGATTTACAATATTGTGTTAGTTTCAGGTGTACAGTAAAGTGATTCAGATATATATATGCATATTCTTTTTCAGATTCTTTTCCACTATAGTTATTACAAGACATTGAATATAGTTCCCTGTGCTGTACAGTAAATTCTGTTGTTTATCTATTTTATATATAGTGGCATGTATTTGTTAATCCCATACTCCTAATTTATCCCTTCCCCCACCCCACTTTCCCCTTTGGTAACCATAAGTTTGTTTTCTACGTGAGTCTCCGTGAGTTTTGTAAATAAGTTCATTTGTATTGTTTTTTAGATTCCACATATAAGTGATAACATAGTAATATTTGTCTGTCTAACTTATTTCACTTAGTATGATAATCTCTAGGTCCATCCATGTAGCTGCAAATGGCAATATTTCATTATTTTTTATGGCTGTGTAGTATTCCATTGTATGTATATACCACATCTTTATTCATCTGTTGGTGGGCACTTAGGCTGCTTCCATGCCTTGGCTATTGTAAATAGTGCTGCCATGAACATTGGGGTGCATGTATCTTTTCGAATTAGAGTTTTCATCTTTTCTGGATATATGCCCAGGAGTGGGATTGCTGGATCATATGGTAGCTCTATTTTTCGTTTCTTAAGGAACCTCCATACTGTTTTCCATAGTGGCTGCACCAATTTACATTCCCACCAACAGTGTAGGAGGTGTTTTAGTACAACCTGAAGGAGGTGAGAGAGTAAGCCCTGCTCCTAACTAGGGGGAAAGTAGACGAGAGAGCAGCCAGTGCGAAGAATGTGTGTAGGGGAAAATCTGAGAGAGAAACACCAAACTGCTAACATTGATTATCTCTGGGAAGCGGGGTGGTGTAAGGGCTTTTCACTTTTTAAATGATATATTATACATTTTAAAAACTAAAAAAATACAATAAGCACATATTCCTATTATAATTAAAACCATTTATTTTTTTAAAAAGGGATCTTGAGGGCTGTCTGAGGAAAAAGTTACCTGCAAAAGTCAGTGAATAAAAGCATATGAGGTGAACTCTGAGAATCAAGGGGGGGGAAAAGGAGAAGGATAAACAACAGGGATTTTTTAAAAATAGAGGTGAGATTCGCATATCATAATTACCCATTTTAAAGTGAACAGTTCAGCAAATCAGCTATACCTCAATAAAAAATAAAGTGAACAGTTCAGTGGCATTTAGTACACTCACAATGTTGTGCACCCACCACCTCTATCTAGTTCTAAAATATCTTCCTCACCCCAAAAGGAAACCCTGTACCCATTATGCATTTCCTGCCGCCTCCAGGCTCCTGGCAAACACAAATCAGCATTCTGTCTCTATGCAGTAATCTATTCTAGATAAACAAAATGTCGAAACAGCCCCAAAGTGGGTGAATGGTTAAACAAATTGTGGTATATCCGTACAATGGAATATTATTCAGCCTTAAGAATGAGTGAAGTATGGATACATGCCACAATGTGGACGAACCGCAAGAACATTATGCTAAGTGAAAGAAGCCAGACACAAAAGGTCACGTATTGTAGGATCCCATTTGTATGAAATATCTGATGGATATTTTTGCAACATTTATTTTAAGCCTGATATTCAGAGAGTGGACCACACACATTCACTGTGTTTTGTTCCTGGAAACACTTCAGATTTGAGAGGCAGCCTCATCAGTGATGATGAGACTAGGTGTTTATGCTCTCCAATGACGGGAGGGGAATGAGACTTACATGGGTAAAAAAAGAAATAGGAAAAGTTAGTAATACTGGTGGCAGCAATTGAAATAAAAATAATGAACATTGATTGCATGATTACAATGAGATGAACCCTGTATTATGCTTTCGTAAGCATATAAAGCTTCCCAATCTCACAGGAACCAGAGTAAACCATAACAAAACACTCACATTTACTGAGTACATTCTATATGCCACGCTCTGTTCTGCGTGTATTACCGTGTGTATCCACTCATTCCATTCTCATGCAGCCCTATGAGGTAGGTGCTACTTTTCACATTATATATATGAGGAAGCTGAGGCTTGGGGAAGGAAACTCCTTTGCCCAAGTCCAAAACCATGTCTGACCCCCAAACCCTTTCAACTACCTTGCTGTATGATTTCTCATGCAGATATTTCCAATTTTCTGAGCTGAAGCATGATTTACCTGCCCTGGATAGACTTCTCTTTTCAGAACCAAAGTGTTGAAAATCCTTGGATAATATTAAAAAAACAAACAGCACATCAAATCTATTTAGTGTTGGGATTTTCATTTTCTCTTCATTTGATTTTCCTGCTGACGTAATGAATCTTTTTGCATGTGTATGCCTCTACTGTGTATGTTAAATGTAGGCCTTTGCAATTGTCTCAGAGAGTGTTAATACTTGACACTGGGTTTACTTGCCCTGCCCCAGCTTGCCTTGTCTGGGAGGATGTGTAATTTAAACTTGCGCCTCTTGCCGCTGGCCGTGGTGCTGAAAATATCCCGGGCCGCTCCAGAGTTGCCCTTGTTAGCGCGTCGTCACCCATCAGTCTCAAGCTGATCTGCTGGAGGAGAGCTCTTTTCTAGCTTGATTTTGGTTAGTACCGCGTGTTGGAGAGTTCGAAGCCAATGTCTGAGAACTCGAGGGAGACTATTTGTATTGTTCAAAGTTGAAATATTCGTTAACATGACCCATTCAGGATGGGCTTATGAAGGTGTGGACCAGCATGCAGTGGTTGATAATTACTGCATTAAGTTGTGGCAGTGGTTGGAACTCAGGTGAGGGCTGATCCAGTTGGCCTCATCCATGGTTAACACCCCAGGTGTACCCCCACTCCAATTTTTAAATAAAGGCAGAAACATCCACCTTCTAACAAGTAAGGGTAAGCTGTTGAGTGGTCTGTGGTGGGGACCACCAGCCTGGATCTTGGAGCGAGCCCTACTGCACGTATGACCTTGAGCAATTTATTTATCCACTCTGACCCTTAATTTCCTTATCTGGAAAATGGGGCTTGCAATAGAACCTACCTTGTAGAATTGTTGCAAGCAATTAACTGAAACAACGAGTGCTTAGTCTGCCCAACGAAGCACTCAGTAAATGGCAGCTGTAATTATGTTGTTGTGCCTGTTATGGCCCCATAATAGTTGATCTTATTGCCGAGTTAAATTGTGGCATGTTTAGCGGGGCAAGGAATATGTCCTACACCCATACATTCAGGGCCCTGGTATCCCCTACTCTTTTCCTGGTAATTGTGACGAGCATGGAACTAACATGAAAATAAGACCTACTGGGCTTCTCCCCATAAGCTCAACTGCTTGGTTGACTCATTGAAGTATGCGTTTCCTCAGAGCACACCCATCAGGCAGCCCCCATGGTAGTGTCAAGACCTTGATGAGTTAACAAACCTGATCTGATTTTTCACACCAACCACAGGAGGCTGGAAATGAGATGGGAATGGGGGGTACCACAAACAGAAGGATGAATTATTTGGACATTCTGCAAGGTCTTGCTAAGGGGCTGGAACCATCAGCCACGCCAGCTTTACAAGCTGATTTTCCTTGATGTTCTGAGCAGCTCCTGTTCACAGATGCAGCCGTTCTTCCCTGCAGAGAAATCACTTGGTCGTTTCCAGTGTCACACACAGCCCCTCTCTGGGGCCTCTGTGGGTCCTGATCAATCTAATTGTGGGAGAAGCTTTGTGTGTCTGCACTTGCCTGCAGGGCTGTTTGCTAGCCTGACTTCCGTGAGCCATTTCAGGAGCCAGCTTTTCCTCCCACCAGGGATGCTTCTCTCCTTTCATCCACCCCCCCCCCCCACCCCTTCCTTGGCCTCTTTGGCTGGCTGATTATTCTGGATACCACTGAAACAGGTGCTTTCTCCCTGAACCAATCAGGGAGCGGGAAGGCTCAGCTCAGCTAGCAGAGGCATTGCTCACCGCAGCTGTGAGTTAGAACCCAGGCTTTCTAAATTGGGAGGATCAGGCACGGCTCAGGGTTGGGCTGAGAAAGCCTCACCTCCCCCTGCCTGGACTACCTTTGACTTCTGTTTGGGGAGAGAAACTCCTGTGCCAAGAACTCAGTACCCCACCTTTGCGTCTGTGCACCAACCACAACATTGCCTATTTCAAGGAGCCGGTTGTATCCTTAGTGTGCCCATGGAGACTTGGCACATGATGAGGTGAGGGGAGAGATGTGGAAAGCAAGACCCACTCACTCTTCCTTCCTTCCACAGGTGTTTACTGAGCACCTACTCTGTAACAGATCTCCTCTTAGGTGCTGAGAATAAAGCAGACAAAAATCCCTGCTTGCACAGAGCTTATAGTCCAATAGGTGAGAGAAACAGTGAACCAGATAAAGGAGAAAAACATAGCAGACGTTTGGGGACAAGGGTCAAGGAAAAAAAATAAGCAGGGAAAGGGGGCAAAAGCCTCACTGAGGATATGACCTTTGAGAAAAGACCTAAAAGAAGGGAGGGAGGGAACCATGTGGGTCTCTGGTGGGTGTGGAGGGAAGAGCATTCTAGGGGAGAGAATTGCAGGTGCAAAGGTCCTGGCGGTAGAATGTGCCTTATGTGTTTGAGAAAGATGGAGGAGGCCAGTGGGGCTGCAGCTGAGTGAACAAGGGGGAGAATGGAGGAGATGAGGGCAGGGAGGTGATGGGGGCCGGTCATGCAGGACCTTGCTGGCTGCTGGGAGGACTTTGACTTTTCTTCTGAGTGAGATGGTAGCCATGGGAGGGCTGTGCATATTTCCACGTGCAGTAAGCCAGAATTTTCTTTGCTGCTTATTTGTCTCACTTCAACATTACTCTTGTTCCATCAAGATCTTGGGTTTCTTTTCAGCCCCCTTCAGTGGAGGTAGAAGACTGGTCCAGGCCTCCTGAATTCTCCTCCTGGGGTCAGAACATGGAGGAGAAGGCTTGGAGGAAAAAGGCGAGCCCCCACTTCTTTCTGGATGACTCAAAGCCACAATTACCTGGGCTCCTCCTCCCCCTGAAATAGATCTAAGGCAGCACTTCCCAAACTTCAGTGTGCACACAGAGCCCCTGGAGATCTTGCTAAAATGCATGTTCTGACTCAGCAGGTCACCATGGGGCCTGACATTCTGCTTTTCTAATGGGTGTTGCCTCTGCTGTTGGTTCGTGGATCACACGTTGAGTAGCAAGGGTGTAAGGTCAGTGTTGCAGGCACCCATCTGGCGTGTGTCTGTGGACATTGGTGGGGCGCATGGGTGTGTGCAGAGAGAGAGGGGATGACATTTGATAGCCAGTGTGCCTATGTCTGACAAAAAATAAGAAAAAGAAATAAGGTGGGAGTGGGCAGGCGCTTTCTGTTGGCCCCCATGCTGACTAAGGCTTCATTGTCGTACCCAAGAGCTCTGGGTCTGAAATCCAGGTGACAGCGGCCAACTGAAAGCCTGAGAATGCAGCCCATAAGAGTGCAGCTTGCTCCTGGCCTTCTGGGACTCTTCCTGGAACGTCAGCTCGAATCTGATGCAAAGGAAGTCACATCCCAGCTGTTTAGGGGCAGGAGGACAGGGGGCCCTGAGAAGTGAGGCTGCAGCTTCACGAAGAAGCTAACAGGGAGGTAGTTGGCAGGGAAGGGAAGTGAAATCATCGGATTCAAATCATGGCTTCAGAAGCCTCGGCGAGGGGAGGCCAGGGAAGGGCTTGGCATTGCTTCTTTGTGTACAAATATTGTCTCTTATTTTCTGGGCTGCAGGGTGAGACAGAACGGAGTATTTGTGCAACACAGCCCAGCTTTGTTCTCTGTGCTTCTAATGACTGTCAGCTCGGAGGCAGGAAGCCAATCAGAGAGGATCGTCAGCAGGAATGGTTTTTGTTGACTCCCCAAATTGCCCTGAGTCTTGGATTTGCTTTTCAAAGTGTGCGTGGAGCGTGGCTCAGCTGCTTTCAGCTGGAGGCAAAGGCTGAAGCTGGTGACAAAGAAGACCTGGTTTTCCCAGCTCACTTAGACTCTTACTCCCAGGTCGTCTATTTTAGGCTTTGTTTTCACACCTGGAGAGTGGGTAGACGCTCCAACTCCTCCTCCAGCCTGTAAGATCCCTTGGTTTTTACAGAGCTTCCAAGATACCAAATGTAACCCTAGGGCCAGACAGGAGACTGAGGCTAGTTAAGTTTGTAAGAGAGAAAGCTGGGAGGAGGGCAGTAGTTTAACATGGCCAAGTTCAAGACATGCTGTTTGATCTTTCTGCAAAACAGTGGATTTCAGTGTTCCCAGGGGATACTTGGCAATATCTGGAGATGACTTTTGGTTGTCGTAAGTTTTGGCTGTCATAACTGGAGAGGAGGATGCTACTGGCATCTGGTGGGTGGCGGCCAGATATGCTGCTTAACATCCTACTACATACAGGACAGCCCCCCCCCCCCCACACACACACACAGAGAATGATCACCCGCAAATGTCAGTAGTGCAGAAGTTGGAAACTCCTGCTCCAGAGTAACCAATACCCCTATGGCTTTCTCCCTCTAACATCCATTTCTCCACACCTAAACCTCCTTCTCAGAAATTGCCAGCTTTGTTATGTTAGTTTCCTTTCCATTTAAGGGAATTATTGATATGTATGTTCTTACTGCCGTTTTGTTAATTGTTTTGGATTTGTTTTTGTAGGTCATTTTTCTTCTCTTCCTCTTTTGTTCTCTTCTAATATAAAATCAAAAATTAAATTCAAAAAAGAAAAGAAAAGAAGTTGCCAGCTTTGTTTACTAAGGCTAGAGGCCTGAGGGTGCTTCTGCAGATCTGGCAGGGGGACAGGGATATTCTGGTTTACCAACTGATCAGCAGATCAGGCCCTAATATGAAGTGAGCAGGACAGACCCCACCCCCCAAGGGCAGACCCTCCAGTGGGTCTATCTGGTAGCCTCGTCAACCCGGAGGAGGGTTCCCAGGGCTCCCAGCGAGGAGTTTGTGCCTAGAGAGAGAGGGAATGTACATCTGGAAATAGCCATAGGGACCGACCATCCCTTCCCTCCCTCAGATCTTGAAAGCTCTGCTTCTCGGAGACTTGCCCTGACCACCATATTATATTTTATTGAGGTGAAATTCACAGAACAATACTAACCATTTTTAAGTGACTAATTCAGTAGCATTCAGTACATTCAGAAGGTTGTTCAGCTATCACCTTTATCTAGTTCCAAAACATTAAGCAGCTACTCACCGTTTTCCCCTCCCCCAGCCCTGGGCAACCACCAATCTGCTCTCTGATTGTGTATTTTCCCGTTATGGACATTTCGTATCAATGGAATTCATACAATATGTGGTCTTTTGTGTATGGCTTCTTTGACTTAGCATAATGTTTTCAAGATTCATCCACATCGTAGCATGTGTTAGTACTTCATTTTTTATGGCTGAATAATATTCCATTCTATGGATATACCACATGTTGTTTAACTATTCATTCATTGATGGACATTTGGGCTCTTTCCACCTTTTGGCTATTGTGAATATTGATGCTGTGAACATGTATCTGAGTACCGGTTTTCCAATTCTTTGGGTGTATAGCTAGGAGTGGAATTGCTGGATCATATGGTAATTCTGTGTTTTAACTTTTTGAGGAGCCATCAAACTACTTTCCTCAGTGGCAGCACTGTTTTTACATTCCCACCAGCAATGCACAGTGGTTCCAATTTGTCACATTCTCACCAACACTTATTGTTTTCTGTTTTTTTCATTCTCGTCATCCTAGTGGATGTGAAGTGGCATCTCATTGTGGTTTTGATTTGCATTTTCCTAATCCTCTTTGGAGAAATGTCTCTTCAAGCCCTTTACCTATTATTTAATTGGGTTATCGTTTTGTTGTTGAGTTGTAAGTGTTCTTTATATATTTTGATACCAGACCCTTACCAGATAATCTGATTTGCAAGTACTTTCTCTCATTCTGTTGGTTGGTTTTTTGCTTTTGTTTTTGTTTTTTCACTTTACTGACAATGCCTTTTGGCTCACAGAATTTTAAATTTTGGCCAAGTTCAATTTATCTATTTTTTCTTTTGTTGCTCATGCTTTTATTTTTTTTAAATTTATTTATTTATTTTTCTATTTTTGGCTGTGTTGGGTCTTCGTTTCTGTGCGAGGGCCTTCTCTAGTTGTGGCGAGCGGGGGCCACTCCTCATCGCGGTGCGCGGGCCTCTCACTATCGCGGCCTCTCTTGTTGCGGAGCACAGGCTCCAGACGTGCAGGCTCAGTAGTTGTGGCTCACGGGCCCAGTTGCTCTGCGGCATGTGGGATCTTCCCAGACCAGGGCTCGAACCCATGTCCCCCGCATTGGCAGGCAGATTCTCAACCACTGCGCCACCAGGGAAGCCCGCTCATGCTTTTGATATCAGATCTGATTACTGTATTTTGTTTTTAGCTTTAGAATATAATTTTTTAAACATCTTTATTGGAGTATAAGTGCTTTACAATGGTGTGTTCGTTTCTGCTTTATAACAAAGTGAATCAGCTATACATATACATATATCCCCATTATCTCCTCCCTCTTGCGTCTCTCTCCCACCCTCCCTATCTCACCCCTCTAGGTGGTCACAAAGCACTGAGCTGATCTCCCTGTGCTATGCGGCTGCTTCCCACTAGCTATCTATTTTACATTTGGTATGATTACTGTATTTTAAATTGCAACCACCGATCTCCTTTCCTGCTTTTTCTGTCTATAGCATTCACCATCTTTTAATGTACTGTATAATGTGGTTATCTCACTTACTCACTTCTCCTTCACAATGGCAGCTGTGTCCCTAGTGCCCAGAACAGGACCTGACACACAGTAGGTGCTGAATTAATATTTGTCCAATGAAGGTTGGAGGTGAAACGGAGGAAGCCTATCCACATTTTCCTTACAAAGTCATCTGCCAGGTTTTCAGGGCAGTGAAACTACTCTGTATCAGGCTATAATGGTAGATCCATGTCATTAAACATTTGCTCAGGCTCATGGAGTGTACAACACCAAGAATGAACCGTCATGTAAGCTATGGACTTTGGGTGATCACGATGTGTCAGTGTAGGTTCATCGATTATAACAAATGTGCCACTCTCGGGGGGTATGTTGATAACGGGGGAGGCTGTGCCTATGTGGGGGACAGGGGCACATGGGACATCTCTGTACCTTCCACTCAACTGTGCTTTGAACCTAAACAAAGCTGGAAAGATTTTCCTTAATTCTGTGATACTCCCTTTGAATATATGATTTTAGCCACCATCATAGCAAACTGCATTGTCCTCGCCCTGGAGCAACACCTACCTGATGACGACAAGACCCCGATGTCTGAACGACTGGTGAGTGAGGTCTCTCTAGGGGAGGTCTCTTCTTTGCTTTGGTGGCAAACTGGTGTGGCCCTGGGAGCCGAGGGCAGAGTGGGCTCTCCGTCTTGGCACCAAGAACCGGATCGTGGGCCCTCTACCTGGGGAGCCTAAATTTCATGAACACAGTCATCTGGGGAGAGAGGTGCCCTCACTGCCCAAAATTCTTAGGAATTCCCTAGCCGTCCAGTGGTTAGGACTCAGCGCTTTCACTGCCAGGGCTCGGGTTCAATCCCTGGTCGGGGAACTAAGATCTTGAACACCCCAAGGCGCATCCAAAAAAATTAAAATAAAAATACAAATAAATAAATAAAATTTACAAAATAAAAACAAACCAAAATTCTTGTGAAAAATGTTGACCATACACAAATACACAGAGAACAGTACTGTGAACCCCTCGTGAACCCATCATTCAGATTCAACAACTGTCAAGATTTTGCCTCATTTCATATTTTCTGTCCCTTTTTATTTCCTTGGTTTGTCTTTCTTGGCCAAAGTATTTTAAGGCAAATCCCAGATAAAATGTCAGTTCACTGCCATATACTTAAGTCTGCATGGCTAAAAACATGGGCACTTTCTGGGGATTCCCTGGCGGTCCAGTGGTTAAGACTCGGTGCTTTCACTGCTGTGACCTGTGTTCAATTCCTGGTTGGGGAACTAAGATCCTGCAAGCCGTGCGGCACGGCCAAAAAATAAATATGGGCACTTTCTTACATCACCCCAGTGAGATGTTTACACCCAACACAACAGTGGTTCCTGGGAATCATCGAAGACCCAGCCACTAATCAAATATCCGTGATTGTTTCAGAAATGGCATTTTACAGGACATTTGAACCAAGACCCAAACATGGTCTAGATTTTATGTTGCTTAAGACTTTTAATCTAAAGCAGTTATTTTCCCTTCTGCCGTTGACTCTGCAGAAACCAGTCCAGTTGCTCTAAGGAATGTCCCACATTCTGACTTTTGCCTGGTTGCTTGCTTGGGATGTCATTTAGCTCGTTCTTCTATCCCCAGTGTTTCCTATATATGAATATCAGCTCTGGAGGGACATTCAAAATCCAGCTGATGATTTGGTGAAACTCTGCAGAGCTGTAAACTAGTACTAAGATCTTTCTCGATGCCCCTAGCCATCCCCCAGCCCCCTGGTTCCCCTCCTGGCATTCTGACAGTGCCAAGAAGGAGACCCCTCTCCTTTCCATCACCATTTCAAAGCCAGCTGTCATAACTCAAGTGTAGGGAGAGAGAGATGTTAGAATCCACTCATTCCTAATCCACAAAGCATCAATGATCTCAAGGCTTTTAAATTTTAATAGTTACATATTATAATGTGAATCCTAAAAATAGATAACTAGTCCAGAAAAACTATGATTTCAGGACTTTTTTGTTTGTTTTTGCTTACAATCAAGCTATGTAAAAAGAGTCCCTTGAAAGAATAGTAAACAAATGGTAGTACTGGTGGCAAGCTGGCATGGAAAGACTTATGAAAGCAGAATGCAAATGATTGAAGCTTGAGAAACATTGCCATAACACATGGGGAAACATCCATGTAGGGGCTCTCTGATGGAGCGGAGCTTATAGCTTAATTCCAAGTACTATAGACTATCAGCTGGAAGCCAGATCTGGCAGGAGGTCTGGCAGGGGGCTGGGAGTTGGGACATTGGCCATTTGCGAGCCAGTGCAGAAGCATTGATTCCAATATTTTAGCAACCTGAACAGCTGTACTGGTGCATACCAGCTTCGAACCATCGCAAGTGTCAGATTTGGGGGTGAGGTCAGTGCACAGGGGCCAAGGACAAGGGCCTGAATGATATAGGTGACAAGTAAATGTTCTAAACAAGTGCTTTCTTGTAGAACTTTCTGCAGTGATAGAAATGTCCTACGTCTGCACTGTCCAATATGGTAGCCACTGGAAATGTGGCTAGTGTGACTGCAGAACTGAATATTTCATTTTATTTCATTTAAATTCATTTAAATTTAAGTAGCCACATGTGGCCGCCCTACTGAACAGCTCACATCCAAACAAACAATCCTGTTTGGCCAAGTAGTGTGTAAAGTTGGCCAAAAGGAAAGAAGGAGGTGTCTTCTCCATGTTTCTGTTTTTCTTGCAAAAGCCTTTGGACAGAGTAACTCCAGGCAGGAAGCAGTGGAGGGCGGTGAGTGCTGGAAGGTCAGGAGAGGTGAGGGGAAGTGGGTACACTTACCTGAGTGGGCTGGTTCCCTGTTCATGCCACCCTCTGCCAAGCCAAAGACACTGACCTTACCTTTTCTCCCTTCCAGGATGACACAGAACCATACTTCATTGGAATTTTTTGTTTTGAGGCTGGAATTAAAATCATTGCCCTTGGGTTTGCCTTCCATAAAGGCTCTTACTTGAGGAATGGTTGGAATGTGATGGACTTCGTGGTGGTGCTAACAGGGTAAGTGGCCTGTGCTGTGTTTCGTAGAATTATCTTGAATTACGAGGACTTTGGAAACCTAAGGGTTGATGTGGTCCAGGCTGGGTTCGGGAAGGCTGAGCCCCCATGTTCTTCTTCAATGTGCATGTGCCTTCTTCCCCCCCAGTGGCCTCATCTCAGCTGCATATCAGAGCGGATGCTTTCTGTTACAATTAGAATAATAGCTTATTAGAATTGACTGCTTCCAAAGTGCTTTATGTGCATTCTCTCATTTAATACTCACAACAACCCAATGAATTAGGAAATATTAATATTCCCATGTGACCATTGAGGAATCTGAAGCACAGAGGGACCTTATCTGAGATCACCCAGCTAGTAAGTGATGAAGCTGGGATTTGAACCTGAGATTATGTGATTCCAGAGCTCAAGTTTTTAACTGTTGGGCATGCGTGGTTCTTTTGCTTTGCTTGGGGATATCCTGCCTTTATTTTAAGTTGGTAAATGTTTTTTGAGGACTTCTGGGTGCAAGAGATTGAGGTGGGATTATGGCGAAAACCATTCTAAGAAAGGTGCAGTTACTGCAGTTTTGAGGAGTTTTCAGATCTGATACAATGAACCATAGTTGAAAGGGGAATGTGTATGCACTTTCCACCAAGGACCCTGTATAAGGTAACGCTAGCTGCTATAACAACAACAACAAAAATTCCAAAACTAAGTAATGATTTAAACACAACAGCAGTCTATTTCTCACTCATTGAAAGACCAAAACAGCTGTTTCTCATTGGCAGGCTTCTTTCCTCCACACAGTATTTGAGGGACCCGGGCCCTTGCTACATTGTGGTTCCTTATTGTTGACCCACAGATCAGGTCTGCCTGTCTGCATCAAACCATGGAAGAGAAATGAGCATGGATGGTGATATTTGGGAGGTTGTATGGGCCTGGCTGAGACCCTGCATGTTACCTCTTTCACTCATATGCCTTTGGCCAAAATTCAGTCACATGCCCACACATCGCTGCAGGGAAGCTGGGAAACATCAGACTGTGTTTAGAAGGAAACGGAAATGGATTTGGTGGAGAGCAAGCCAATCTTTGTCACAGACCCCAAAGCCCTTTATCAGGTCCCAATATAGACATTACCATTTTGTGATGATTTCTGGCGCCTTTGCTTACCCACTCCTCTCTCCCAAGCTAAGTTTGTTTCTTCTCTTCCAAGACCCCTGTTCATTGGGAGACGTTCCTCATAGTTATCCTGCATGGGGTCATAGTTCTGTTCTATGGGATCGTATTTCTCCTCTAGGGTTTGTTGCTGCTCCAGGTCCTGTCTCTCTTGGCAGATGTCACAGGTCTTAGTACCCATGCTGTGTTGGCTGGGCTCTCACAATTAAAGTTTTGAACATATCTGTTGTTTCAGAACAATGTTGCTTCTCACAGAAGGAACTGTATCATATTGGGCTGTTTCAGTAGAGGCATTCAGATCTGAGTGGTCTGTTGCGAGCACTGTGGGCTAGCTCTAGCAGGCTTGGGTGTTTACTGAGGGAGTTCTGTTTGCTGTGCCCACACTTCTTTGGCTTGGGACCTTGGAAGGTTCCTGGGACATATTATGGCATTGGGCACTTGTCACTCTCTAGGAAACTCATCTGTGCAAGAGCCCAGCGGTTGACTTTGTTGTTGTAGTTTAAAAAATGTATAATAAAAATAATCAGACATTCGAAAATAAGTAGAGAATAATAGAACAAATGCCTGTGTATGCAAATATTCATTCAATGAGTATTTATTGGGCAACTACTATGTGCCAGGCTCTGGGACATAGCAGTGAACAAAACAGACAAAAGCCCCTCCTCTTGTGGAACTGACATTCTAGTGGTGAAGAAAGACAAAATGCATGCATGAATGGAATATCTAGTGTGTTAGATGTTGATGAGAACTACAGAGAAAAAAATAAAGCAGAGAAGGGATGGGATGTATTATGGGCAGGAGGGCTAGAAGTCAGGGAAGACTTGCATTACGAAGGTGATATTTGAACGAAAACCTAGAGGAGGTGAGTGAAAAAGCCATGAGGATGGCTGAAGGAGGAGAGTGCCAGGCAGAGAGAACAGCAAGTGCAAAGGCCCTGAGGCTGAACTGTGTCTGGTGTGTTTGATGAACAGTGAAGAGGCCAGTGTGCCTGGAGCAGAGTGGGTGAGGGAAAGAGTGGAGGAGGTGAGGACAGGGAGGTGAGATGGCAAACTGCCATCAAAATGAAACCTTTATATATAGCACAGGGAGCTCTACTCCATACTCTGCAATGACCTATATGGGAAAAGAATCTAAAAAAGAGTGGATATATGTATATGTATAGCTGATTCACTTTGCTGTACACCTGAAACTAACACAACATTGTAAATCAACTATACTCCAATAACAATTTTTTTAAAAATGAAACCTTTATAATACAGTGTAAGTCCCTGCATTCCCTTCCCTGGCCCCACTCCTTTCTCTCTCCATCCAGAAACACTTTCCTGAATTTTGTGTTTATCATTTCCATTTGTGTATTTACACTTTTATGTAAGAATATAAGACATATATGGTACCTATTTTACATTTTGACTACATAAGTATATAAGAAGTATATATGTGTTGTTATGCATGCCTTAAGTTTCTCTATAAATGTTTTCTTCTACAAACTGCCTTTAGCATTCAACATGAGGTCAATCTGATTGACAAGAATAGTTCCCATTCATCCATTTTTACTGCTCCATGGTATTCTGTGGTATGAATAGTCTACCATGTATGTGTCCATTTGGCTTGTTTCCAGTTTTGTGCTATTTTGAACCAAGCTGTCTCCTCAATCTTGCCTGTGGATTTCTCTAGGGCATATACCCAGGAGTGGAATTGCTGAGTTGTGTACTGTGTGTATCCCCAGCTTCGCTAGATATTGCCA
Organism: Balaenoptera borealis; assembly: GCF_965194805.1. Classification (NCBI taxonomy): domain Eukaryota; kingdom Metazoa; phylum Chordata; class Mammalia; order Artiodactyla; family Balaenopteridae; genus Balaenoptera; species Balaenoptera borealis. The sequence goes on along the minus strand of NC_138867.1, from coordinate 175,969,891 downwards.
AATTGCTCTGCAAAGTGGTTGTATCAATTTATGCTTCCTGGGGCTGACTTTTGCTGCCAGGAGCTGGCTTGACCTTGCTGGTGGGAAGGAGCCTTAAAAACCCCTGTTTTTTTGTTTTTTTTAATTAATTAATTTTTGGCTGCGTTGGGTCTTCGTTGCTGCGCGCAGACTTTCTCTAGTTGTGGTGAGCAGGGACTATTCATTGCGGTGCACAGGCTTCTCATTGCGGTGGCTTCTCTTGTTGCAGAGCACAGGGTTCTAGGCACGTGGGCTTCGGTAGTTGTGGCACGTGGGCTCAGCAGTTGTGGCTCGTGGGTTCTAGAGCACAGGCTCAGTAGTTGTGGCGCACGGGCTTAGTTGCTCTGCGGCATGTGGGATCCTCCCAGACCAGGGCTCGAACCCGTGTCCCTTGCATTGGCAGGCGGATTCTTAACCACTGCGCCACCAGGGAAGTCCCAAAACCCCTGGTTTTTTAAAGACACATGCACCCCAGTGTTCATTGCAGCACTATTTACAATAGCCAGGTCATGGAAGCAACCTAAATGCCCATCGACAGACGAATGGATAAAGAAGATGTGGTACATATATATATAATGGAATATTACTCAGCCATAAAAAGGAATCAAATTAGGTCATTTGTAGAGATGTGGATGGACCTAGAGACTGTCATACAGAGTAAGTCAGAAAGAGAAAAACAAATAAGGTATATTAACGCATATATGTGGAATCTAGAAAAAATGGTACAGATGAACCAGTCTGCAAGGCAGAAATAGAGACACAGATGTAGAGAACAAACATATGGACACCAAGGGGGGAAGGAAGGGGTGGGATGAATTGGGAGATTGGGATTGACATATGTACACTACTATGTATAAAATAGATAACTAATGAGACCCTGCTATATAGCACAGGGAACTCCACTTCGCTGTACAGTAGAAACTAACACAACATTGTAAAACAACTATACCCCAATAAAAAACAATTAAATTAAATTTTAAAGAAAACCTGGCTTTTTATAACATGGTTCTTGAAACACCTAGGAAAGCTCATATACTGCTGAGCATATAGTAAGTCTCAATAAGTGCTCAGTAAGTTGAAAGGCGGCCATTTAATAGGTCAGTCAGTCTGCTACTTGGATGTTTGTATCTGCTCCTTGATTACAACAAGGTGGTCTATTCTTTTCTAGTTTCCTGATAATCTGCTGGGCCTCTAGAGGAGAAATTCTTCATTTGAGACAGATAGCTTCAGAGTTGGAAGTAATGGGATCCATGAACCCTCTGAAATTGCATGCCAAAATTGTGTGTTTGTATATTTTTCTGGTCTGTAGTTTTCATTAGAGTCTCAGGGGGTCAAAAGCCACAAGGAGCCACTACTGTAGATTCTATTCATTTCTTAACCTCTTCTCCTTTCCTTCTTTATCTTTCCCCGCATTTCTTTCTCTTGCTTTACTCTTACTTCTCCAGTAATCAACCCTTCTTCCTTACTGTCTGGTGGTTCTATCTCCTTCAAATCAGGCACATAGCTCAAATGTTATTACTTCGAGCTGCAAGGGGCGGTTTAGTCTCCCGTTGGGTTATAAGCTAGGAACAGGGAGAGAAGAATAAAAGCCCTGCAAACCTAGCCTTCTGTTCAATGTCAGCGGTGGGGAAATGCAGTAAACTCTTAATTTCGTGTTCTTGGGGGAGGGGACTCAAGTGTATTAATTTGACATTGAGACAAAGATGACTTGAATGTGCACTTTCTGATTAACTCATTGTGTTCTCACATTTTGAAGCAAACCGCAGCATTAAAACACCATTCATTTTTCGTGGATTACCAAGGTTTTGGCCTTCTTTTTTGTGACATTTGGTGGAAAAGATCTTACCCGTGGATTTTTGTGTGCTCTGTGTAGCTCAAGGCCCCAGAGAAATTCTAACTTTGTAATTGATCAACCCCTTTTAAAGCATCCTCCCCTTGTATTTGAAGTTCTGATCATTAAACTAAAAATGTGTAAGAGGAAGATTTCAGAAGCTTGGCTATATTTCTGAGATAACAGAGCTTTTACTGTAATGTTCAAATACATGTAAACATCAAAGAGGTCAGATAATACACTTGTACGTGTTAAGAAAAGTGACTGCAAACACTACCAGGGTAGGAATGAAGATGATTTTTTTTTATTCATGGGCTTAGCACCATACCTGGCATATAGTAGGTGCTCAGTAAAATAAATACTTGCTAAACTGGAAGGTGGTAACACTTCTGATAATCAGAGTGTTCTGGGGAATTTTCTAAGCTGTTTAAGGAGATGGGGACCATTGCATTGATAGAAATAGTCAAACAGTCCAGGAGCCTATGACAGATACCCTGACATCAGATAAGGCAGGCAACGGGCAGATGAGCTCTGGGTCTTTACCTACCCTGACATTTTGTGACTGTAAAAAACAAAGGTTCCTTTTTGGAAGGTCCTATGTACCACCCCAGGTTTTGGGCAGTTTTGTGTTGAGGACAGAAATGAGGAAAAGACCCAAGTACTTGGAGACCATTAGGGAAGGGATGTTGGCTTTGTTTTCATAGCATCATTGAATGTAAGGGCTCAGTGGACTCTGGCAGGTCCAACTCCTTTATTTTACTCACAGGGAGTTAAGACACAGAAAGGCTAAGTAATTTGCCCAAGGTCACGTCGAGATGATGGATAATTAGGAATCTTCCAGAATCAGAAGGTATGTTCATGTCAGGGAGCCTTGGATCCCAGTTTGGGGGGCAATAGGGGTGGTATAGATAAGTACTGCCACCCCTTGGGTTCTGCCATCAGAACTTTGCCTTCTCTTTCTTTCTCTTGTCCCCCCAAGTACCCAGCCTGTGGTCCCTTTATAGAGAAATAGGGTGCCTCAGAGAGTAATTCCAATTCCCCCTTTTTTCTTAGATAGTTGAAGAAACTGATGACCAGAAGGGTCAAAATGACTTGGCCAAAGTCACCCACCACTCGCTCTCTCTTCCCTTTTTGATTAATTGAACAGCACTTGTAGTCATTCCTCAGCTTCTCCTCTTTCCTTTACCTCCTACACAGCTGTTCTGAGTTGCCTGCAAATAAAAACAGCATTCCAAACAACAACAATAAAACACAAGTAGCATTCTAACTCATGAGACCAATGAACGGCTCCTATAAATGCCAGCTGCATTTTTATTTTAATGTCTCTTTGCATTAATCCCTCCCCTCCCCAAGCAGAGGATCAGTCACTCTTGGTACCAAAAGGATCCCCCACTGTGGCACAAATGCTTTTTATCATTCAGAGAGTTTTATCGTTGAGAGAGCATCGATCTTTTTATTGTTCAGAGCATTTGGTTGTCATGATATTTGCTGAGCCATGTTCCATCAGGAACCACCTCACTTCCTAGCAGCAGGAGCTTGTTTATCCATCTTGTAACAACAGCGACAGTGATAATAATGATGCTGGCTGCCATGATTGTTATTCTTATCATTTATTGAGCACTTACTATGTGCCAGCACTATATTAACAATTTTATGTACATTATCACATTTCAGTTGCATAAGGCTTTTTTTAGAGATGAATCTGGGGCTCAGAGAGATCAAGCTACTTACAAAGGGTCCCACAGTTAGTAAAGGGCAGATCAGGATCTCAGCTGCTGTGCTAGGACACATCCCTAAATCTAGGATAACCCTGGGCCCAACTTAAATTCAGGCAAAGAGCTATATCCACCCCAGTATCCTTATGAAGATAATACCTGTTATTAACAACAGTGGCAACATTGACAAACTAGAACTTACAAGGCAGTTATAACATGATATACTGTACATGTTTATATGCTCAGTCAATTCTTACAACCCTCTGAGTTAAGTACCATTATTATCCCCATCTCACAGAAGAAGAAACTGAGGCTCAAAGAACTTTAAAAACTTGCCCAGAGTCACCCACCTCATAAATAGTAGATCCAGGATTTGAACTCAGGTAGATCTGGATCCAGAATCCATTTTCTTGAGTCCTATTTCCCTAAAGTCAAGTTTTTCAGGGAAGTCAGGGGGATCCTTCCTTTTCTCCCCCATCTTGGGCTCCATTGTGGCAGGAAAAAAATTGGGCAGATTTCCAGAAATGGTAGATTGGCATAGACTGATGGCTAAGACCTGGGCTTCAAAGTCAGGGGACTCTCTGCCAGCGATGAACTCAAGAATGTGAGTTAATCTCTCTGAATCTTGGTTTGGTTTTCTCACCTGGAAAAGGAGAGTAATGAGAGTGTCTACCCCTTAGAGATGTGGTAGAGAATAAAGAAGGCAATATATGTGGCAGATACTGTGACCTGAGCCCCTGGAGCTTTCTGGGTGCTTCAGAAATGGGAGTTGGTGAACTGAAGGGAAAGTTAAAACAGATTCTTTTGGAGGAGTGTGGTTGATGCTTCACGTGCCCCACTCCTTATTTGTACAGCTCGCCTTTGGGTTTACCTGCAGCTGTGGTGGGCAGTTCCTATGCAAGCTCACCTCTTTGCACCTCCAATTCTCTCATCTTTCTGCATATGTGTTGGAGAGCCTTCTCCAGAATCTCAGGAGAAGGCGATTTGTTTAGCCCACGTGACAGACACTGAGCACCCCCAGGAGAAGCCCTTAACCAATGAGCAAGGGAGTCAGTGTATAAATACCCTGGTTTTCCCATTGTTCAGTGAGAAAACTCAGAGGTGTGTTCTACAGCCTCTCAAAGGGTCCTCCACAGGATTGAATCCCAGTTGCTCACAATGAAGCCGTTCATTATACACCATTTACCAACTTTTTGCTTTCTAGCTCACCCCCTGTAGCTCCATGGATCACCTCCCAAGAGTCTTTGTCTTGGATCTGCTTTCAGAGGATCCCAAATCAATGCAAGCAGCAATAATCAGAAGCCTAGTGGGTTAGAGATTGCAGCACCCTGCTCAATGCCCAGCACACTTGATTATCAAAAGGTGTCCTCCTTTCTCCCTCTGCCCCCGACTGGGGTGGGGAAGGATTGAGTGAGGGCCAGATGGCCAGGTAATATTGTTCTGTACTGAGCTTCTTGGCCATTTTCCCTGTGTGGCTGGAGAAGTCTTTGCCATCTATCTCTCCACAGGTTTGGGGGCTGATCACGGTCTTGTCCTCTTGAATTGCTGTGACAAATGCCAGCCTGCCTCTAGAGAGGCATCTGGCCACTGCTTCTACAGTTTTCAGGACTAATGACTTCTCTCTTCTCACCAAGGCAGGGAGGTAGCTGCCTGGCAGAGGAAATCTCAGTGGAACGGGAAGCAAGTGGGTGCCTGGGGCCAAGGCAGAGGCTGCCAACCGAGAAGGCGCTGTGCTTTGATTTATGCAGCGAGGAAGTATAGGACCTGCAGATGCTGTGTTGTGACAGAGGTTGCAGAAGCTGGACAATGTCTCCTCTCTCTGAGAACCTGGGCCTGACCCAGAGACAAAAGCCCCTCAGTGGGGTTGTGTAGTAGAAGGGTGAAGCTGGGAACTGGGAGGGGGGTTCGTTTAGGAAAAAGAAAGAACCCATTTTCATGACTTCTCTGGTTATATTCAGCCCTTTGGTGATCTCATCCAACCTCAGGGGTTTAAGTACTCCTTCTATGTTGATGTTTCCCAAACTTAACATCTCCAGCCTGGACCTCTCTCAAAGTACCCACTTTGAGGGAGGAGTTCACCGGCATCTCACACTCAGGATGTCCAAAACTAAACTCCTGATATCCAATATTGCCCCTCCCTGTCTTCCCCTGTCAGTGAATGGCAGCTCTGTCCTTCCAGGAGCTCTGGTCAAAAATCTTGATGCCTCCTCCATCTCTCACACACCCCATGGCCAATCCTTCTGCAAATTCTATAGGTTCCGTCTCTAATATGCATTCACTACTTATCCCACCTCCACTGCCACCACCCTGGGCTGAGCCATCATCATCTCTCGGCTGGTTTGTTAGAGCAGCCTCTGCCCAGGGCTCTCTGCTTCTGCCCTCCTTTCCCACAGCCTGTTATCAACACAAGCAGCCAGAAGGATCCTGTTAGCACCTAAATTAGATCAAATCACTTTTCTGTTCACATCCCTCCTGCGGTTTCTGTCTTGCTCAGTGGAGAATCCAGAGTCCTCAGCATGGCCCACAAGGACCTACCTGCACAATCTGCCCACATCACCTCCCACCCTCATCACCCCCTACCCTCCTCCTCGCTCACTGGGCTTCAGCTTTACCAGGCTCCTGCTGTCTATTTTTTTGAACACTTCAGACAAGTTTGAAAACTCAGGGCCTTTGCACTTCGGGTTCTTCTGCCTGTTAGGTTCTTTCCCCAAATATCTGCTCCATCCATTCTCTTATCTTCAAGACTTTACTTCAGGGTCCCCTGACCCCTTGTCTACAATTTCAACACTCTCCCAACGCTTCCTGTCTTCTTTCTTCTATTTAGATTTTTTCCACGCACTTAGCACTTTCTGACAAACTGGATATTTTACCTATTTATTTTTTGCCCATCTTCTCCACTAGGTCAAGTACCATGAGGGCAGGGATTTCATTTCTTCTGCCCAAGGTTGTATTCCTCAGTGCCTAGAATAGCACCTGGCACACAGTAAGTAAGTGCTCAATAAATGTTTTTGACTGAATGAATGAATCAGTGGTACTTATGACCTCCCAATGTGGCGGGAAGTTTCACTGAGAAATAAACTGATCTGAAGGCAGAGAAGTCTCTGCCTGAGTGCTCATGCATGACAGCTGGTCTAGATGAGATGGTGCAGTTTTGGAGGGCATTTGGGAGTGTTGCCTTAACTATCGCACGTACTGGGGCTGGGATATGCGTACACGTGGTTTTGGTCCTACTCCAGGAGGTGTGGTGTATCTTTTGTGTCATAGCTCTGAACGGACTAAAACTCCTTCAAAATCAGCTTTGTTAGCTACCTTGCATGAATAAAGTGGCACGAAGATGAACAAGTTTGTGCAGAAGGGGAAGGGCCTGAGCAGGGGTGTGTTCTCGGGCCTGCTGTATGTGGTTGCACACAGGACCAGGCAGCTGGAGTACATTCCCTAAGTGTGTAACTCACCTACGTGTAAACCTCTTTTGGAGAACATCGTGGGCTAAAGAGTATTGAATACTTTACTCCCAAGAGTCCCTTTAGCCGTAAGAAGCTTTGATTTCAGGATTCAGGTTTTTTAGGTGGTACTGTAGAGACACAGGCCATGGGTTGTTTTGTTTTCACTGCTCACAGGCACATTTGGAGACCACCCACAGAATTTCAAGATATGAAACTCTGGCATCAGGGACAGAGGCAGGAAGGAAACCTAAGGCTCTTAAGTCCTGCTCTGGGCACTGAAATGTGGCTGGTGCTGTCTCTTTTGCTTCATGTTGGTATTCCAGGGATTACAGGATATTAATAAGATTGAATGGACAGAAGGGATCAGACTGGGAGGTCTTCATAAACTAGACTGAGGAGTTTATACTGGTAGGAAATAGCCCTGGATATTTTCAAAACAGAAACTGGGAAGTGTGTAGCAGAATCCCATCCTATGCAAATTTCACTTACACAAAATCATTGATATGTAATTGGCACACATATAAGAAGAAAAAGGAAGAATATAATAATTGAATAGTGAGGTCATTCCTACCTGTCATTCCATTTAGTGAACTTTTCCCAAGGAACCAGCATGATACCTGTTCTTCATAGATCCCAGTACATCAGTTAGGAATGCTTTTTTCTGCAAGTTAACAGAAAAGACAACTAAAAGGGGGCTTTCACATTAAAGGCTTTTGTCACCTGACTTAGAAATCCACAAATCAGTAGACCAGGATTAGCTCAGTGATGTCCTTCTATCCTCCACTCCACCTTCCTCAGTGTGTTGAATTTTTACTTCATGCTTTCTTGCCTCAAGGTTGCGAAATGGCTGTCATGTCTCCTCCTCTCACAGCCTCATCCAAAATCAGGAAAATAATGGCAGAAAGAGAAAACTTTCATTGGAGGCTTTTCTCTTTTTAATCTAGGAAGAAAAATCTTTCCTATAAGTTTCCAGCAGGCTTCCCCCTACATCTTATTGGCCATGCCTGGGTCACATGACCATTTCTAGCTTCAGGAAAGACCAGAAACATGAATACCTACCATTTTTGCTATTTTATGGGAGACTAGCTCTGCCTGTAGGAAAGATGGGAGAAGGAAATGGCTGTGATAGTTAGCAGTGTCTGTCACATGTGCCATACTACTCTCATTCTTTTATATCACATATTATACACACCTGTTACTGCCCAGGCTTAAACACACAAAACCATGTGTACTGTCCCTTATGGATGATTTAAGAGTTTTTCAAGGGCATTTTTGAGTATATACAACTTTTCCCTTGTGCACTGACTTCAGAACCATAACTTAACTCTCCCATGTAAGATAAAACATCAGTTTGGAGAGTTGAGTTCAAATCCTGGCTCTGCCACTAAGATGTATGACTTTGGGAAATGATTTATTCGACCTAGTCCTTGTTTTACTCATTTGTTAAATGAGGCTCATATTAATACCTCATTGGGCTGAGGTGAAGATTAGATGGGATAATTAGTACATAGTAGGGGCTCAATAAAATATAGTCAACAGGATGGGGGAGGGGGGAGGAGGGAAAAAAGGGGTAAAGGAGGAAGAGGAGGAAGATTCCTGACTGTGATGGAGTAAGTCCTAGAATTGAGATGATTCTAAGTCTGGGATGATTCGGGACTCACTTAGGATAATGGAAATAGGAAGGAAAAGATGGATTTAAGGTCTATTTCACCAAGAAAGAGAACATTCCGGAACATGACAATCAACTGACTATTGGCTGGTGTAATGGTGGTACCATTGCAGGATCACAGGGTGCTTCTAGTGGGAAGAACTTATTTCAATCATGTTGAGGTCCCTGCAAGACATTAAAGCAGAAATATTGCTTTGCAGACAGATGTAGATATAGTTAAAGCTTGACTGGCCTATCCAGACTTGAGTCATCCACAAAAAGTTGGTTAAATCTGAGAGTGACTGAGCCTTGTAGGCATGATGATGTAATAGACAGGAACACGGGGTCAAAGAGGCACCCACACTTAGGGACCAGAGGGAGAAAGAAGAGCAGAGAAGGAAACAGAAGATGTGGTAGATGGGTAGTTAGGAAGAGAGACGTGCCATAGTCAGCTATGTTGATTGCAACAGAAGAGAAAAGAAAATCTCTGGGGCTTTGGGGCTTTGTACAGGCATGCCACAGAGATATTGTGGGTTCGGTTCCAGGTCACCACAATAAAGTGAATAGCGCAATAAAGCGAGTCACACGAATTTTTTGGTTTCCCAGTGCATGTAAAAGTTATGTTTACACTATCCTATAGTCTATTAAATGTGCAATACATTATATCTAAAAAATGTGCATGCCTTAATTTAATAATATTTAATTGCTAAAACATGGTAACCATCATCTGAGCCTTTAGAGAGTTGTAGTAGTAACAACAAAGATCACTGATCACAGATCCCTATACCAAATATATTAATAATAATATATATGTTATTATTAATAATGAAAAAGTTTGAAATATTGTGAGAATTACCAAAATGTGAATTTGCTCATGAAGTGAGCAAATGCTATTGGAAAAATGGCACCAATAGACTTGCTGAATGCAGTGTTCCTACAAACCTTCAATTTGTAAAAAATGCAGTATCTCCAAAGCACAATAAAATGAGGTATGCCTGAAAATGGGGGAAAAAGAGGGTTGTTTTTAGGGAAGTTGGGGATGCATGAAATCTTGGCAGTGGAATTCTGATTGAAAAGAAAAGTAAACAATAAGTCTAACCCATTCAGGAAGTTTGGCACAGAAAGGAAGGAGGGAAATATTTGGTCTTTCCTACCATCTATGCCAAAGATATGATGGGTTAGGTGGTCTCATTGAGGAATAGCTCAGTTTCCTGGGCCTTTTTCCTCTCCTTAACAAAATTTTACATCAGAAGTGTAAGATTATGGGCATGTTTAGAAAGATGAAGAAAATGGGCAGCACATATTATCTTGTATCTCTTCATAAATAAAGTTCTGGTTATATCATACCAAAACATCTGGACAGATTTTCATGAAATGTGGAGGGTACATTTGGGATGGTTTTACTCAATGATGTACAGGAAATTCGCTTGAGATCCACTAGGGCAGCAGAAATTGAGGTACAACTCTGGTTGACCTCTTCTTGGGAGCGATATGTCTTATGGTTTCAAATCTGAGCCCTACATTGAAAGGTAATTAGGTAGTAGAGTCTTCAAGTTGCAACACTGGTCTGCAACACAGCTATTTCTTGTTCAGGCAACTCTAAATGAGAGGGCAGCCTGTATACACACACAATGATTAGACAATGGACTTTGGAGTTGGAACAGATTTAAAACCCAGCTCCACTGTTTCCAAGCTGTGTGACCTTGGGCAAGTGATTGTACCTCTCTGAATGTTAGCTTCTTCAACTGGAAAACAGGATAATGATACTCCCTCCCATGTAGAGTTGTTTAATGAGTTAGTATCTGACACATGGTACACTGGGTTTATGAATGGTATTTACCAGTGGATGGTCTGAAGAAAGAGGAAGGGATATGGCACTTCTTTGGACCTCAGCTTCCTCATCTGTGAAATGGGAATAATAATTGTACCTACCTCATAAGGTAGGATTCAATGAGATAATATATGTAAAACACTTAGAAACTGGCAGAGAGTAGGTACTCAATGATATTAGCTATTGTAAGACTAATACCTATAATTATAATGATGATAATAATTATTACTACTTCTCCAGGCCCAGTTCCATAGACCGGCAAGTTAACTGTAGAGAACATACTGCTGGACCACAGGACCCCATATTCACAAGTTGAAAGTTGAAGGGGGGGATTCCTCCTCTGTCCACCCCTTGGTAGTCAGGGCATGTGAGTTAAACTCGGCCAGTCCTGTGCTTCCTCACCCAAGAATTTGAAAATGGAGGAAGTGACTCAGCCATCAAGTATGGCTCCGGATTCCTTCATGGCAGCCTGCTGCAATGGGGTTGGTCTCGCTGCATTGTCCCTGCCCATTTTCCAAGCCCCCTCCTCAGGCCTCTTGTTGTTTATCTGAGCTTCCTAAAAATCCCTTTTATGCCGAAGCCAGCCGGTCAGTTTCTGGGTTTTGCAACCCAGAACCTAAACCAGCCCTGGGCAGGTGGTTTGTTTGGAGATCCTGGGAAACATAGGGGAATAGAGGGCTCAGATAGTGAAGAGGAGGCAGCCAGTAAAACAGACTCACATCTCAAAATCAAACGTATGGTTACCAAAGGGGAAACGTGGGGGGCAGGAGATTGGGATCAACGTATCCACACTACTATATATAAAATAGGTAATTAATATGGACCTACTATAGAGCACAGGGAACTCTACTCAATACTCTGTAATAACCTAATAACCTATATGGGAAAAGAATCTGAAAAAGAATGGATATATATATATATGCACATATATACATATATAAACACACACATACACACACATTAAGCCCCCTGCATACAAACCTTCAAGTTGCTAACTTTCAAAGATGCGAACGTGTGTTCACATGTCCAGTCACATAAGTTAGTTCACGTGCCTGGCGTTATCTGTAAAAGTTGGGTACCTAGGCTAACTTTGTTGGACTTATGAACAAATTGGACTTAACGAACGCACTCTCGGAATGGAACTCGTTCGTATGTAGGGGACTTACTGTGTGTATATATATGTATATATATATATGTATATACATATATATAACTGATTCACTTTGCTGTATACCTGAAACTAACACAAAACTGTAAGTCAACTATACTCCAATAAAAAATTTTTTAAAAAAAAGAAAAGAAAAATAAACGGGAAAAAATGTTGGATTAGCAAACAAGTTTGTGCCGTGGGCGACTAGCACTTGCTTAATCTCTCTGGAGAACTTTGGGAGGCCAAGTAGAACATGCCCCTCAGAGTTAGCCCACCAAAGAAGCAAGGGAGCTGGGATGGGGGAATCCTTCTGGGCTCTGAGCTCCCTGGGTCTCCTGGCTGGCCCTACATTTGGGTTGAACACGCTTCTGTGGCCAGGAGATCATAGATGGTCACAGTGAAGTGTGGGACACAGGCATGGCGCCCACAGTATCTGCCTTGCTGGCCACACTTACCTAGTTCTGCTGTGAATTGTCATTCAACTGCTTAGGTTTCCTAGTGAAGCATTTGGAGAATCGGTTCATCTCTAAGGCTCACCCTGTTGGCCCCAAGTAGGAAGTGAGGACAGTTGCTGCATAGGGAAGGGATAAATGAAGGGCGGCTGAAAGCCTGACCCTTGTCCTTTGGGGAGTTTTGGCTCTGTCGATATTCCTGAGACAAGGCACTCCCTCTCCTTCCTGGCCTAGTGGGTCACAGGATTTCTGTGCAGAGAAGAGCAGAGGTCAGCGTGCATTAAAGGCATGAAAATTCGAAGCGGAAGAGCCAAACGGGGTCGAGGTGGGATCCAGGACCCAGGATTAGGGATGAGTTAGCAACATTTTTTATTGTCTTTGGCTGGCAACAATTGAGTAGAATTTGTTCCAGGAAGGCAGAAATGAGCAAACTGGGCTTCTCTCACTGGGAGGTGAGAATTGCATCAGCAGGGTAGCCTCTCCATTGGGGATGGCACAGCAGCCCATGTGTTCACTCCTGAAAAAGGAATAAGTGTGGGTCCTCTATTCCTATTGTGGAGTCTTATGTAGCCCAGAAACAGGGAAACATTTGAAGGACATATTAGGATGCATTCAGTGGCATGTAACAGAAAATCCAACTCATGGTGGCTTAAACAAATAGGGGCTTATTCATTCTCATGTTACAAAATGTCTGGAGTGGGTACTGGTTGGCATTGGCTGACATCTCTGCAATATTCCTGGCCTTTACCTCATGGTTGCAGAATGGTTGCTAGAGCTCCTAGCATCACATCCACATTCAAGGCAGGGAAGAAGCAGGTTGGCAGTTTTGGTGAGACTCAGCTGTGTGCTTTACCTGGTCTCAGTTGAGCTCATTCAAGCATCTGTGGTCAGCTGTGGGGCAGTTGGGTGGCTCTCCTGTTTGGGTGTTGGCTGGCTGTAGGCTGGTCTAAGGTGGTCTTGGCTGGGACCACTGTGCTCTGCTCCACATAGTCTTGTCCTCCAACAGGATAGCTTGAGCTTGTTCACATGGAAGAAGCAGGATTCTAGGAGAAAGAGGAAGCACACAGGTCTCTGGAGGGCTAGTCCTAGGAATGGACACCCTCAATTTGGCCACTGTTGGCCAAAGCAAGCAGTAAGCCTAGTCCATATTCAAGGGGTGGGGCAATAGACCCCCCCCTACTCTTGGTGGGAGAGCAATACATCACATTGCAAAGGGTGTATATCCAAGAAGTTATTCATTGGGACCATTGTGTCCCCAATTCCTATCCTCTGAGGCCATCTGCCCCATTCCTTTCCATTCCTGACTCTTAGCAAGAAATGGGAATGATGTGTTATTATTACCATGTCACTCACACAGTGAAAAGGAGAGAAAATGTGAACAAAGGCTCTGCTGAGAGCCCAGGGCTGGTCATACAGCCACCTGGGAATTAAAGGTGAGGAAGATTACACAGTCTCCTCAGATTCCTTCCGCTTTTATCAAATCTCGACTTGATATCTGAGTTCTGAGCCCTCATGGGTGGTTAAAGCAAGAGAAAAGATTTCTTGCCTGCCACGTTTGTTTGTTTGTTTTTGGCAGCGTCTCTTTGTGGCGGCACGCGGGCTTCTCTCTAGTTGCAGTGCGTGAGCTTCTCTTTAGGTGCGGCGTGCAGGTTTTCTCTCTCTAGCTGCGGCGTGCAGGTGCCAGGGCACGTGGGCTCTGTAGTTGTGGCGGGCCGGCTCCAGAGCACTTGGGCTCTGTAGTTTGCAGCACACGGGCTCTCTCATTGAAGTGCACGAGCTCTCTCGTTGAGATGCGCGACCTCAGTAGTTGTGGCGTGCGGGCTTAGTTGCCCCGCGGCATGTGGGATCTTAGTTCCCCGGCCAGGGATCTATCCCACATCCCCTGCGTTGGAAGGCAGATTCTTTACCACTGGACCGCCAGGGAAGTTCCTTGCCTGCCATGTTGAACTGGCATAGTTCACGGTGATGCATCCCAGCTCCCTATGTCAACGGGAGCTTTTGATTTCATTTTTCCTTTTAAACGTCACTTTCTCCTGATTATAGCTGGATGAAAACCTCATTCTGATTCTGTCGGCTCGGAGGGACAGAGACCAGGCTGGTGGGCATGTGTGTGGAGACCTTTTTGTTCATCCCTTTCCCTTCACACCCCAACTCTTTCTTTTGGTTTCTGCCTTCTTTTTTGTAGCTACTCCCACCTCTCTTCCCTCCTGGAATTCTAGCTTTATGAGAACCCAGACCAGTGGGGGAGGTCAACCTCAAAGAAAGGAAATTGGCATTAATTGAGCACTTCCTATGTGCCAGACCCCTTACATACCTTATCACCTTCAAACCTCCCCTCAGCTCCATGAATATTATCACAGATGAGGAAAACTAGACTCAGAGAGGCAAAGCCACATGTCCAAAGTCACACAAATAGGAGGTCCTGGAGCCAGGATTTTGGATGCAGATCCACCCCACGGCAGAGCCAGGCTTCCTTCTGTCCACTATTGCATGTTAGAGGGAGAAAATAAGAAAAGGGACGCCAGCCTCCTATATCAGCAGTACCTGTCCACTCACCTCAGGACCTTTGCACATACTACTGCTTGTGTCTGCAACATGCTCTCTTCTCTCTGTCTGGTTACTTCTTACTCAGACATGATACTTAAAGTGTTTAACATCCAGGGTGGCATGGGCCCTGACCAATTAGAAAGGAGGCTCCCTTTTTTGTGCCAAGTGTGGACCCTTCATGGGGAGATCCAGGAGACTTGGAAGGGGGCTGAGGTGCCAAGGGGCACTCATGGGGCTCAAGGAAGTACATATTTACGGATATAAATAGTCTCTTCCTCCAGAATGCCTTCCTGGCCTCCCCACCTAATGCCCACCATGGGGCCAGCTTAGATGTCTTCTTTATGGGCATCTGGTGGCATCTGTGTGAAACCTTTCACCATTGTTTACTGGGTTAATCATCTATCTTCTTCCTCTGGAGGGCAAAGACTGAACCCAGAACCTAGTACAGAACCTGAGAATGGGGCTCAGTAAACATCTATTGAAAGAATAAGTGAATGAATGAATGAATGAATAGCTGGTGGTAGAGAGAACCATGCCTTTTGGTAGGTTTGCGTAGACGTTGCTGAAGGGTAGACAGTGGGAAAAACAGGATATCCTTGATTTTAGTCTTGTGCTCTGAAGTGGAAGTGAAGCAACAGAGACACAGGAGCTGCCAAGGTTCCCCTCTCAAGCTGGCCTTGTGCCAGGGGCTGTGCCACCCAGGGGGACATCCTGGGAAGCCTTGGGCACCAAGAGCAGTGGGGACCTGGAGAACACAGGGGGCTGGGGGAAAGCCCCTAATTTCCCATTCTCTAGTCCTTTCTAAAGGAGTGGGCAAAGGTTAGCATGTTTTTAAATGGTAGGTTCAACAGCAAAGCCCACTGATCAAGAGCCAGATCCCGGAGTTAGACAGACGTGGGCTTCCCAGCATCCAGCTGTGGGACCTGCGGCAGTTATAATCAACACTGACATTCATTGAGAATTTACCATTGTGGCCGGTGCTGTTCTCAACCCTTGGAGTAAATTATCTCATTTAATCCTCCAAGAACATCCCTCTTGGTAGGTGCTGTCATTGTCCCCATTTCACAGCTGGGAAAACAAGGACAGAATGGCTGAGGGGCCCCCTGAGAAGAGTGAAGGGAAGGGCCAGGGCAGGGACCCAGGCATTTGGGTGCTGCCCACTCGCCTCCACCCCTCTGCTGACCTCTGGTGTACCTTCTTGTCTCTCTGAGCCTCAGTTTCCTCATCTGAGGAATGGGGCTTATACCTATTTTGCAGGGTGAATAAAGATATTCGTAATAATGGTGACCACAGATACAATGCATGCCGTGGCCAGGCTCTCTGCTTTAAGGACTTTACAAGGATCAGCGCATTCAGCCCCTGTCTCCCCATGGGGTGTGAACTGTCATCATTCCCATTTTATAGATGAGAAGACTGAGGCTCAGAAAAGCTAGAGGACTTGACCCAAGCCACACAGCTAGGAAGTTGCGGAATTGGGATTTACATGAGGAAGCTTGGCCCTGGGATCGAAGCTCTTAATAGCCACACTCAGTACATGGAGAGAAGGTGTTTGATTCGGTGATTATCTGATGCGGGAATCAGGGAGGTAAAGACCCTGCTTCCAGACATCCGCTGCTTAACTTGGCTCCAAAGGGGCGGTGGCTGGTGGATGCAGTGCTGTCCGAGAGAGTTTAGCTGGATACACGGCAACTGGCAACCGTTCTCTTGTTAATAATAATAATTGCTTTCTTTTACAGTGTGCTTGTTGTGCGCCAGGGGCTTGTCTAAACCCTTTGCATAGATCCACTCATTGGTGCCTCACAGTGACTCTGCAGTTGGGGCTGTTAGCACCCCTGCTTGTGCATGAGACCCCGGGAATGAGGTCAATGATCTGACCTGCACCCCTCAACCAGATCGAGGTCAGCCTTAGCCCAACTCAGGCCCCGATCCAAGGCTGTGTACAAGCCGGTTTCCACATGTCTAGGGGTCCATCTTCTTCAGCTGACATAGGAGGTACTGAACTGTATGACTGACAAAAGAACTCTGATCATTGTTGCCCAAACCTGCCATCTTCTCTGTCTTAATTAAGGCAGCTTCATCATTCCAGGTGCTGGGGCCCCAAACCTCAGGGTCTTTCTCTATTCCCCTTTATCTCAACGCCTACATCCAATCTATTAGCAAATCTTGTTGGTTTCTTCTTCAGTATCTACCCAGAAATCCACCGGCTTCTCACCACCTTCACAGTCCTACTCTGGCCGTGCCCCCATATCCTGGTCTCTTAATGTTCCCCCTCGCCCTTTCCTCCATAGACTATTTTCCCCCCGCATAGAAGCCTGAGGGTGCCTCTGAGTGCCTGAGTCAGGCCATGTCCCTCCTCTGCTCAGAACCCTCTGTGGCTGTCTCCTCTCTCAGAGAAAAAACCCAAGTCCGCCCCATGGCCCACAAGGCCCTGCATCCTCTGTCCCATCCTCTCCTAGCCTTCACCTTTCCCCACTCTCCTCACTCACTCACTCAGCTCCAGCCTTGTGGGCCTCCTCATTGTTCCTTAAACACACCAGTCATCATCCAGCCTCAGGGCCTTTGCGTGAGCTGTTCCCTCCATCAGGTCTCCATATGACTCCTCATTTGCTTTGGGTCTTTGCTTAAATGTCCTTCAACACTGTCATTGCCCCACCCCTCTCCTGATAACTCACACTCCCCCTTCTCCATTTTATTTCCCTCCACACCTCGGATGGGCAACTGCCAGACCACATTTATTTTTTATCTGGGTTATCATTCATCTCTACCACAAGAATATCAGACCCACGAGAATGGGGACTTTTGTCTGTTTGTTTCACTACTATGTTCCAGAGTCTAGAACAGGGCCTGCAACATAATAGATGCTCAATAAATAATTTGTGCAGTGAATTGTCCCAGTGAAATGCTCCAGGGGTCATTGAGTCCCTGCCATGATTAGGTGGCAGGGTGCCCAGCCCTGCCCGATCGTCCAAGGCACTTGCCCTCCTCCGCCTACACAGCCTGTTCTGTCTCCTCCTGACCAGCTTGCCTCACTGTTCTTCCTTTCTTTAAAAATTTTCATTGTGGTAAAATACGTATAACAAAATTTACCATTTTTAACCATTTAAAAGTTTTTCT
Source organism: Balaenoptera borealis (assembly GCF_965194805.1). Classification (NCBI taxonomy): domain Eukaryota; kingdom Metazoa; phylum Chordata; class Mammalia; order Artiodactyla; family Balaenopteridae; genus Balaenoptera; species Balaenoptera borealis. The sequence goes on along the minus strand of NC_138867.1, from coordinate 175,952,142 downwards.
TATTGAAATATAGTTGATTTACAATATTGTGTTACTTTCAGGTGTACAGCAGTGATTCGATTATACATATATATATTCTTTTTCAAATTATTTTCCATTATATGTTATTACAAAATATTGAGTAGAGTTCCCTGTGCTATACAGTAGGTCCTTGTTGCTTATCTATTTTATATATAGTAGTGTGTGTATGTTAATTCCAAACTCCTAATTTATCCCTCCCCCACCCCCTTTCCCCTTCGGTAACCATAAGTTTGTTTGTTTTCTAAGTCTGTGAGCCTCTTTCTGTTTTGTAAACAAGTTCATTTGTATCATTTTCTTAGATTCCTCATATATGTGATATCATATGATATTTGTCTTTCTCTGTCCGGCTTACTTCACTTAGTATGATAATCCCATTTTAACCATTTTTAAGTGTACTGTTCAGTGGCATTAAGGACGTTCACATTGTCATGTGACCATCACCACCATCCATCCCCAGAACTTTGTCATCTTCCCAAACTGAAACTCCGTCCCCATTAAACACTAACTCCCCATTCCCCCTCCCCCAGCCTCTGGCAACCCCCATTCTACTTTCTGTCTCATGAATTTGACTCCTCTAGGGACCTCATATGAGTGTAATCATACAATATTTGTCCTTTTTTGACTGGCTTATTTCACTGAGGGTAATGTCCTCAATTCATCCATGTTGTACCATGTGTCAGAATGTCTTTCCTTTTTAAGGCGGAATAATATTCCATTGTCTGGATGGACCACATTTTGTTTATTCAGTCATCCATTAATGGACACTTGGGTTGCTTCCACCTTTTGGTTATTACAAATAATGCTGCAATGAACATCGGTTGTGCAAGGATCTATTTAAGTCCCTGCTTTCAATTCTTTTGGGTATATACCCAGAAGTAAAATTGCTGGATCATTGTTCTTCCATTTTTTGAAAAAATCAAGATTTTTTACTCACTGGGGCCCTGGAGGTCTCATTAGCTAAAGCCTTCCTGGGACATTTTGAAACTAGAAATAGGGGTGAGGGGTACAGTGCGGGGGTTGCAGGCGGTGGGGGGGGGGGGCGACAGCTCTTGTGTCAGCTTTTTTTAAACAAACCAGGAGGAAGATGTGTGAAATCCCTCCCTCCCCACCCCACCCGCTCCAGTATCTCAAAATACCCCCCTGCTTCAGGAAATGGCTGTGGTATCAGGAAGGCAGCGTGTGGCATCTGAGACACAATATCACAAGTGGCTGGGAGCCCAGAGAGAAACCAGGACAGACGCGCTGGGGACACGGGCTGGAGATGGAGCTAATTTTAGGGGCTGAAGAGGCTGAGAGAAAGGGTTGGGGGGGGGGGGAAGTGCGCGCGTGCTCGCGCGCATGCGCAGGCGTGGCATGCACACAGTGTCGGAGGCCTCGTGGGGGAGGAGATGCTCAATAAGTTAGCTTAGGGAAGGTAAAGCTAACGGGAAGGGGACCAAGACCCAACACAGGGGGGTGGTAAGTAAGTCCCAAGGTGTGAACCCCAGGATCATGGTGACGGTCGGTGTTAGTCGACAAGTGGAATAGAGATGATCGCATTTATGGAGACTTGGCCGTGTGAGGCACTTCACCCACATTATCTTGATGGTCATTCTCCGAGAAAGACACCATTATTATCTTCCATTTATGAGCAGGGAAACTGAGGCACTGAACTAAATAACTTCCTCCATAAGAAGCTCCAAGGGAAATTCTCAGTAAATGGTAGTGGTGGTTTTGTTATGTTTTGGGATGATATTGGCAGGTAAAGGGGAAATTTTCTATTAATTCAAAAATTGCTTACTGAGTTCCTATTATGTGCCAGGCCCTGAGAGTACAGTGGCCAATAAGACAGATATCTTTCCTGCCCTAGTGAACTTCAGCCTAGCTACACTGCACTCATCAGCCTAATAATTCTCTTAAATTGTGGTAAGAATAACAACAACTAGCACTTACTATGAGCCAGGCGCTGTTCTGAGCCCTTTTCGAATATTAGCTCATTCAATCTTCACGAAGGTCCTATAAGGTAAGAGTTGTTATTATGCATATTTTATATGTGAGGAATGTGAGGCACAGAGAGATTAAGTAACTTGCCCAAGGTCACACAGCTAGTGACCCAAACCCGGGAGAGTGGTCGCATTCTGTGTTCTTTACCACTGTGCTTTCCTGCCCCTCTGATAAAAATAATCTTTAGTCACATTGAGCTATTGCTATGTGCTGTGCCATTCACACACATCTCATTGGACCCTGGCAGCAATCCGATGTGGTTTGTTCTCAATGATCCCCATTTTATGGAGAGAGAAACTGAAGCCCAGAGAGCTTAAATAGTTTGCTCAAGATCTTGCAGCTGAGGACTCTGGAGTCGCAAATTTGGGGTGGCCTTGGACCCTGCAACTGAGGCTCCAGTGGCTCATAGTGGGGAGGCTTTTATAGGTGCATTTATTCCATTTTCTCTGCTTCTGTGTAAAGATAAACACACCAAGTCCCTTTGCTGTAAACTGTGGGACATAATTATTTAACGGAAGGTAAATGCTTTAGAGATGGAAATTGCTGTGCAGGCATTGTTGCCTGCATACTAATGCAACACAATGTGTCTTTCTTCTGTCAGGCATTTTAGACAAATTCTATTTTCCTCAAAATATTTTGCCAGAGAAAATAGCAAATGGGAAAGAAATTCAGAGACACAGGCAGGGAGAGGAAACCATTCTCTTGGGTTTAAATAGAACAGCTGAGTAGCTAAGAGCATGGATCTCGAGTTAGGCAGGTGCCAATTTTCAGCTTACTTCCTCCCAGCAAGCAAGATGCTGGTTCTCTGTGTGCCTCAGTCTACCCATTTGTCCAGTGAGGAGGATAATTGGACCTGCCTCTCACCGGTTTACCGATTCCCTCTCTAGCTGTGTCTAATCTGCTGTTAACCATGCCCATTAAGTTTTTTAATTCCGAGTATTAAAATTTTCATTTCTATGAGTTCCATCTGGTCCTTTTCAACCTGCTTCATATTTTGTAGTAAATTTGTTTCCCTTTTTTTTTTTAACATCTTTGTTGGAGTATAATTGCTTTACAATGGTGTGTTAGTTTCTGCTTTATAACAAAGTGAATCAGTTATACGTATACATATATCCCCATATCTCTTCCCTCTTGCGTCTCCCTCCCTCCCACCCTCCCTATCCCACCCCTCTAGGTGGTCACAAAGCACTGAGCTGATCTCCCTGTGCTATGCAGCTGCTTCCCACTAGCTATCTATTTTACATTCGGTAGTGTATATATGTCCATGCCACTCTCTCACTTTGTCCCAGCTTACCCTTCCCCCTCCCCATCTCCTCAACTCCGTTCTCTAGTAGGTCTGTGTCTTTATTCCCGTCTTGCCCCTAGATTCTTCATGACCTTTTTTTTTTTTTTTTAGATTCCATATACATGTGTTAGCATACGGTATTTGTTTTTCTCTTTTTGACTTACTTCACTCTGTATGACAGACTCTAGGTCCATCCACCTCACTACAAATAACTCAATTTCGTTTCTTTTTATGGCTGAGTAATATTCCATTGTATATATGTGCCACATCTTCTTTATCCATTCATCTGTCGATGGACACTTAGGTTGCTTCCATGTCCTGGCTATTGTAAATAGTGCTGCAATGAACATTGTGGTACATGACTCTTTTTGAATTATGGTTTTCTCAGGGTATATGCCCAGTAGTGGGATTGCTGGGTCATATGGTAGTTCTATTTTTAGTTTTTTAAGGAACCTCCACACTGTTCTCCATAGTGGCTGTATCAATTGACATTCCCACCAGCAGTGCAAGAGGGTTCCCTTTTCTCCACATCCTCTCCAGCATTTATCGTTTCCCTATGGCAGGGTTTCTTAACTTTGGCACTATTGACGTTTTGGGCTAGATCATACTTTACTCTAAGGGGCCGTCCTGTGCACTGCAGGGTGTTGAGTGACATCCCTAGTCTCCACCTGGTAAATGCCAGTAGCACCCCCTCCCCAGCAGTGACAACCAAAAATGTCTTCAGATATTGCTAAATGTCCTGTGGGGGGGCAGACTCATTGCCACTTGAGAATTGCTGTATAGGTATTTTCAAGCACATCTTATATTTCCTTAAACATAATATGCAAAGAATTATCTTATAATCAGTGTCTGATAACTTAAGTATTTAAATTCCTTTTGGCTTTTTTCCTGCTGTCTCTTGCTTCCTTGAGTGTTTTATTATTCTTGATTGTGAAACGCTCATTTTCTTTGGGACATTGTTGGAGGGAATTCTTTGAGGCCTGAAATGAAGGTGTATCTTCCCCGGAAGAATTGCACTTACTTTATCCAGGTGCCTGGGGCACTCACATCCCAGGGTCACCTTAAACTTTTGGACCACCTATGTGTTGAGAATTTAGGATGCCAGTGTTTGCAAGGGTCAGCTTGTGATCATTTTTAAAGGCTTTTATTTTTCTCCTTCTCAGCTAAGTGCCAAAGTAACTTTCCTCAAATTCTTTTGGGATGGGAGGATGCAGTAAATTTACTCCAGGTTTCTTTCCTGTCCTAATTCGGGGGGTGCTCCTTTTAAGGCTCTCTATCTTAGGTGGGCCCTGGGCTTTACCTTATATCCCTGCTCCCCAGGAAGCCATGAAAATTCAAGTAGCAGTTCTCTGAGTTAAGCAGATGCCCTCAGAGCAAGTGCGGCTTTGACGCTCTGCCTACCTCCTGGAGGTCCCTGATTTCACTTAAACGTAGGACTGATAATTACCTACTAAATTGTCCAGACTTGAGCTCTTCGACAAGAAGGTCTTAGGATTTTATGCAGGATTTATGATTGTTTTCGGCAAGAAGGTCAGTCTGATTGCCCAGGTTGCCGTATTACCAGAAATGGAGGTCTGTCATGTGGATTATATAAAATAGGAGGGCATCTAGTGCAGTGCTTGACGTGTGTTGGCTACTTTAATTGTTTCTGAGGATGGTGTGAAAGGGAATGGAGAACAGGTCTTGGTTAGGGGCATTCCCTGGATGGCAGGGGAAGGGTGCTGCGGGGTGGTAGAGTCAGAGGGTGTGATGCAGATTCCCTTGGATGGTATTTCAGATTTTAGCCAACATTGGACAGGAGCCTCATTTGTTTCTTGGAGTAGCTCTGAGTACCCAGAATGCTGCATTGCTCCTGGTGGAGTTTCTGAAAGAAAATTCTCTCTGGGGCTCGATCCTGGCTCAGGCAGCATTGGCTGCTCCATTTTACCTCCTCCTCACCCTGAGATACACAGCACACGCACACACACGCGCACGCGCGCACACACACACACGCACACGCGCATGCACACGCGCACGCGCACACACACACACACACAGACACACACACCCAGCTCCATCAACTTAATCCATGAGCTAAGAGCTGCTACTTTTCCCATTCCTGGCTAGAAGTTAAAGAAGAAATAAACCCACTAGCCCTCCATCACATATTCTGCCATGAAAGAACTCAACATCCTTTCTGTCTTTCCCTCTATCTTCTGAGCTACTTGCAGGCAGGGACCAGTTTTGTCTATTTCTGAATTCACTAAAGCTCTGTGCCAGGCAAACAGGCAGGGCTTCTAAAATGTGTCAACTGGCATTGCCTTCTCTTGAGATGCAGCTAGAACAGGAATCTCATTGGTCTGAAGCGTCTTTAAGATTGTAAGACCATGTGTGATGGGTCCCCAAGACCACCTTCAGGTCTGATGATTTGTTAGAAGGACTCACAGGACAAAGGAAAGCTGTGATAATCATGGTTACAGTTTATTACAGGGAAAGGATACAGATGAAAATGTGCAAAGCAAAAGGTGCTTAGGGCAGAATCTAGGAGAGACCAGGCACAAGCTTCCAGTCGTCCCCTCCCCGTGGAGTTGTGCAATGCTCAGTTCTCCCAGCGACACCATGTAACAACAGGCATGATGTATTGTCAACCAAGGGCAGTATCTGGTGCCATCCTTGGTATCCAGAGGTGCTACTGGGGTTCGATCCCATAGGCACGGAACACCCATGTGACTGACTTTAACTGCTTAGTCGCCAGCACTTCCAGAGATCAAACACATACAGCCTGGCCCAGGGCCCAGGTGAACACAAATAGGCATTCACCATAAATCACATTATTAGTGTAAACTACCTGGCAGGCCCTAAGACCCCAGGTATACAAAGACACTCTTACCAGGCAGGATATTCCAGAGGTTATTTCCTAGGATCCAGTCAAGAGGCAGTCCTTTCTTTGGAATCTGCATGGTTCAGACACCCCCCAGCCCTGCTGAGTTAACCCTTCACTGCATAAAATAGACATCTAACCAAGTCATTCTTCTCGTAAAGTCCTCCCAAGGTGATCCATTGCTCTTAGCGGGGCATTTGAAATCCTGTATCATCTGGCCTTTGCCCACCTCACCAGGGTCATCTCTCCTCTCTAGCTACATCTACCTTCTTTAAGGTCCTCTAGCATCCTGTGCTTTCTCCCACTGGGCAGCCTCAGCAGTATTCATCCTTTTTCTTGAAATACTTTTTCTCTTTTTGCCTTCAGGTCTCAGAATAGGCACCATTTCCTCCAAAAATCTTTCACTGACCCTCCAAATCTGGATTAAGAAACTTCCTTATGCTCTGAGAGTGCCCTTGTTCTGTTATATTATCATTGAGGTTTTCACAGTCTGCTTTCCTGCCACTAGACTGCGAGCTCCGTGAGAGCAGAACCCTCTCTGTTCAGTCCATTGTCACATCTCCAGTGCCTGGAACATCTTAGGTATATAATCAATATTTGTTAAATTATGTGGTAAAGCTATGTTGCTATAATAAGAGACCTCAAAAAAATCAGTGGCTTAAAACAATAAAGAATTTTATTTCTCCTTCCCATAATAGCTCCAAGATGAGCCATGCGGGTTGACAGGGGAGCTCTGTTCCACAAAGTCATTCAGGCATCCAGGTTCCTACCCTCTTCTTGCTGCCAAGGGGCTTAGCATCATTCGCACAATCAAAACTGACTGGCCTTATGAAGGCAGAAGAGGGGGTGGAGGGGATATCCCAGTCTCTTTAAGTCTCAGACCAGGAAGTGGCGCTGTAGTTCTGCTCACATACTATTGGTGGAAACTTAGTCGTGTGATCACACCTAGCTGCCAGGGATGCTGGGAAATGTGGTTTTGCTGGAAAGCCAAGGGCCTGGCTAAAATTCCATAGCTGTAGAAGATAGCAAGGGGAAGGATGGATTTTGGTGGGCATCCAGGGGTTAACACCATATTTATTGAATCAAATTGTCAAACAGGATCTATCTGATACGAAGCTGCTTCAAAATAAACTGATAGAACTGGGGGCATGTCGCCTCATCTTTCTCTGCTTGTATTGGTTTCCTAGGGCTGTGTTACAAAGTACCACAAACTTGGTGGCGTAAAATAACAAAAATTTATTTTCTCACAGTTCTGGAGGCTAGAAGTCTGAAACCAAGGTTTTGGCAGGGCTCTGCTTCCTCTGAAGGCTCTAGGGGAGAGTCCGTTCCTTGTCTCATCGAGCTTCTGGTAGCTCTAAGTGTTGCTTGGCTTGTGGCCACATAGTCTAATCTTTGTGGTCACATGTCCTCCTCCTCTTCTCTCTCAAAACTCCCTTTTCCTCCCTCTTATAAGGATGCATGTGGGACTTCCCTGGTGGTCCAGTGGTAAAGAACACGCCTGCCAATGCAGGGGATGCGGGTTTGATCCCTGGTCAGGGAACAAAGATCCCACGTGCTGTGGGGCAACTAAACCCATGCGCCACAACTACTGAGCTCATGCGCCTCAACTGGAGAGCCCACGTGCCACAAACAACAGTGCCCACACGCTCTGGAACTCGCACACCACAACTACAGAGCCCACGTGCCCTGGAGGCTGCGCACCACAACTAAAGAAGAAGAAAATGAAGAACCTGCAGGCCACAACCGAGAGTAGCCTACACGCCGCAATGAAGAGCCCGTAGGCCACAAAGAAAGATCCCACGTGCCTCAATAAAGATCCCGCAACTAAGACCCAATGCAGCCAAATAAATAAATAAATAAATATTTTAAAAAATATAATTTCTTTTTTTTAAACTTTGGGTTTATTTATTTATTTATTTATGGCTGTGTTGGGTCTTCGTTTCTGTGCGAGGGCTTTCTCTAGTTGCGGCAAGTGGGGGCCACTCTTCATCGCGGTGCGCGGGCCTCTCACTATCGCGGCCTCTCTTGTTGCGGAGCACAGGCTCCAGACGCGCAGGCTCAGTAGTTGTGGCTCACGGGCCTAGTTGCTCCGCGGCATGTGGGATCTTCCCAGACCAGGGCTCGAACCCATGTCCCCTGCATTGGCAGGCAGATTCTCAACCACTGCGCCACCAGGGAAGCCCAAATATTTTTTTTAAAAAAGATGCATGTGACTGCATTTAGGACCCACCCATATAACCCAGAAATAAGCTCCTCCTCTCAAATCCTTAATTTAATCACATCTGAAAAGACCCTTTTTTCCAAATAAGTTTACATTCGCAGATTCCAGGGATTAGGACGTGGACCTACTTTTTGGGAGGGGGGTTCACTATTCAGCCCAGCACACCCACAGTGCACTTTAGAATTCGACTTCAGACCTCTGAGGACCCATATTGTATTTAATACCTGGAGCATCCTGCCCCAGCCTGGGGGTTTCATTCCACTTGTGACATGCCAATCTCTTCTACAGACTTTACGTGCATCAACTGATTTCACTGTCTCTGTGTATAAAACCACAGAGAAATCAAGGCACAGAGGGGTTAAGTAACTCCCCCAAGGACACACAGTAAGTGGCAGAGCCAAGATTCAAACCTGTATGATCTGACTATAGATGTGTGCTCAAACCACCTTGTAAGTGTGGTCCCAAATACTTTTTGAGCTTCTGCTATGCTAAGAGCCAGGAAGAAAAAGAACATGCGGCCAGGAGAGCCCATGACAGAGCTGGGGATGGGGATCTGCATCTTGATCTAAGATGGCCCGGATCTCATTTAACTTCTTGTGCTGGTTTTATCAGAGAAACCCTCACCAGTTCACCCCTAGAAAGCCAGGCACTTGCGTGCAGAGCTAAACAGGAGCAGAGCCTCTGCTGCTGGTTGATTGAAACCTGCCTTGCTGCCTCTCCAGTGGACTCGGGTAGACTGTTCCATTTGGGGAACCAGGCACTCCCACTCTCAGCCCTTGGCCACTCTCTCCTGCTGTCACCACAGCTGCTGGGCATGCAGAAACTCAGGCGTGACAGCTTTTCCTCCCTGTTTCTGTCCAGTGGAGTGGAAACCCTCTGGCACCTGGACACCAAGCGTGTGTGGCAGCAGAGAGCTGCACAGCAAATGCAACACTTCTCCTCCAGCCCTCCGGATACAAGCTGACAGATTGGCAACTGGCCGACTGCCAAAGTCCAGCAAGTCCTTGGCAGTTGCTTTCTCACCTGGACACCTGGCTGCCACCTCCTGGAACATCGGGCTGCCTCCTCAAGGAAGGGATGGTGGTCTCTTTCGAAAGACTGTGAGCCTTGAGGTGGTCATCAAAGCCATCCTTGGAAACATTCTTAGAGTTGCACGTGTCCAATTTGGTCTCGGTCTCTGCTAGCTGTGTGTGAATTAAAATTTTCTTTTGCTTTTTTCAAATTGCAGCAAAATATGTAAGACGTAAAATTTAACATATTAACCATTTTTAAGTGTACAGTTCAGTGGCATTAAATACATTCGTATTACTTTGCAGCCATCACCAGCAACCATCTCTAGAACTTTTTCATCTTCCCAAATTGAAATTCTGTCCTTATTAAACAAATACTCCCATGTCACCTCCTCCAGCCCCTGGCACTTACTATTCTACGTTATGTCTCTATTCATCTGACTACCCTATGGACTTCATATAAGTGGAATCATACAGTATATGTCTTTTTTTTTTAACATCTTTATTGGAGTATAATTGCTTTACGATGGTGTGTTAGTTTCTGCTTTATAACAAAGTGAATCAGCTATACATATACATATATCCCCATATCTCCTCCCTCTTGCGTCTCCCTCCCACCCTCCCTATCCCACCCCTCTAGGTGGTCACAAAGCACTGAGCTGATCTCCCTGTGCTATGCAGCTGCTTCCCACTAGCTATCTATTTTACATTTGGTAGTGTATATACGTCCATGCCACTCTCTCACTTCGTCCCAGCTTACCCTTCCCCCTCCCCATGTCCTCAAGTCCCTTCTCTATGTCTGTGTCTTTATTCCTGTCCTGCCCCTATGTTCTTCAGAACCATTCTTTTTTTTTTTAGATTCCATATACATGTGTTAGCATACGGTATTTGTTTTTCTCTTTTTGACTTACTTCACTCTGTAGGACAGACTCTAGGTCCATCCACCTCACTACAAATAACTCAATTTCGTTTCTTCTTATGGCTGAGTAATATTCCATTGTATATTTGTGCCACATCTTCTTTATCCATTCATCTGTTGATGGACACTTAGGTTGCTTCCATGTCCTGGCTATTGTAAATAGAGCTGCAATGAACATTGTGGTACATGACTCTTTTTGAATTATGGTTTTCTCGGGGTATGTGCCCTGAGAAATCCCACTCCTCACTCCTTGCGTTATCCCAGTTCCAGTGGAAGCACACATGCAGCCTTCTCATACTTCCAAGCCTTTGCTCATGCTGAGTCAGCCTCCTAAATCACCCTTCCCACTTGTTCCTCTTGGAGTCATCTCCACTCCCCCAAGCTGAGCTCTGTTCCCTTCATCATGCTCCCAAAGCAAGTGGTACATACATACACAGAGCAGAAGTTAAGAGCCCATATTCTGAAACTAGGCTGCCTGGGTTCAAATCCCAGCTCTGCCGTTTACTACCTGTGTGTCCTTGGGCACGTTACAAGCCTCTTTGCGCCTCAGTTTCCTCATCTGTAGAGTGGAAATAAATAACAGTAGTTTCCTCATAAAGTTCTTTGAAAGATTAAATGAAACAATTAATGGAATAGTGTTAGCTACTATTAGTATAACCTTTAATACAGTATTTTGAAAGGAAAGGGAGCATGCCACATTTCTATTTATATCTGTATCCCTGATACTGAGAAAAATGGCTGACACATAGTAGGTGCTCAATTAACTGAACTAAACTGAGCTATCACCTGTGTGCTTAAGATGCTGTATAGGCTAATTGCTGTAACAAACCACTCCCACGTCTCAGTGGCTTGAAGGATTATTCCTTGCACATGTCACAGTTTGATTAGAAGGGGGAGGTTGGGCTCTGCTTCACACAGTCATGCAGGGACCCAGGCTCCATCCTTCTTGTGGTTCTGCCATCCTCGAGTCCTCCACTAGATCATCTACAATTGGACACTGGACAGGAGAAGAGAGAGAGCATGGAGGATCTTGCAGCTAGTTTCAGGAACCTGGCCTGGGTGTGGCTTACATCACTTCCTCTCCCATCCCATTGGCCAGATTTAGTCTCATGACCCTGTTTTGATGCAAGGGGTGCTGGGAAATACAATCTAGCAGTGTGCCTGGACTAACAAGAACATGGAAATTGGAGAACATCCAGTCGATGCTGAGCCTCTCACCGCCAAGCCTGTGCTCAATTTTCTCTAGGAGCTCCATGGCTAAATATCTAAGCAACCCCAAATCAGTGAAAACTCAAGCCTGTTCTCCAACCCCCTCCTACTCAATGACACCATGTTTGCCTCACTCACCCAAACCAGGACCTTAGAAGCCATCATTGCCTTCTTTCTATCCCTCCTTCCTCTTATCCACATAATCACTACATCTGTTGAGCCCACCTCCTGAATGTCTCTCAGAGGCATGTATCTATTTTTCTCCATTCCCTGCCCTTCCTTCGTTCAGGGTTTATCATCCTTCACCTGGACCACCTGAACCTGTGGTCATCATCCCATTGGGCTTTCACCTCCAGCATCCACTCCTTCTAACCTGCTTTCCGAAGTTCTAACTAAACCATTCTCATCTAATATTTAAGTCAAATCATGTCACCTCCCACTTTAGACATCTAAACAGTTGTCTTCAAACCATTTTAAAGCAATGGAACCCTTTCTACCAAATAAATCTTACCTTGAAATAAACTTTTTAATTTTAGAACAATTTTAGACTTATAGAAAGCTTGCAAAGATAATAAAGTTCCCATATACCCCTCACCCAATTTCCCCTAATGTTACCAAGCTTATATGACCACGGTACTCTTGTCAAAACTAAGAAATTGACATAAGTACATTACTATTAACTAAACTTCTGTAATGTTATTTGAATCCCAATATGTAAAGCAATAAAAATGAAGCTTTGAAGCAGAAAAGGACTTTCCAGAAAGTTCCACCTGCTGGCCCACAGCCCACTCCCCCTTGCCATGAGTTAACCCCTAAGGCGCCTCTGCGGAAACCAGTTTGAACTCACTAAACTTAGGACAAAAGACAAACTCTTTGTTGTGGCCACCTTGTCTGGCCCTGGCCCAGCTCACTAGCCTTCCTTCTCATTATCTTCCTTCATTCCATCAGTCAGCAAACATTTATTGAGCATCTGCTATGTGCAAGGCAAGTTTCTAGGTACCAGGAACACAATACAGACAAATTTCCAGAACTCATGAAGCTGATAATCTAAAAGAGGGGAGACAGACCACAGACAATAAACTTAATAATTAAAATATATAGTGAATAAATCGTAGTGAGTGCTATAGAGAAAACTAAAGCCAGGAAGGAGCAGAGGGGATGCTGGGGCGGGGGTGCAATTTTAAACAAGATGGTCATGGGAGTTCCCTGGTGGTCCAGTGGTTAGAACTCTGCGCTCTCACTGCTGAGGGCCCGGGTTCAGTCCCTGGTTGGGGAACTAAGATCCCACAAGCTGCGTGGCACAGCCAAAAAAGAAAAAATAAACAGGATGGTCATGGAAGGCCTGACTGAGGAAGTAAAAGGATTATACTGCCTGCTTCAGTGTCAAGAATAGACTGAAGGGAGAACAATACTCAATATTTTGTAATAGCCTATAAGGAAAAAGAATCTGAAAAAGAATAGATATATATGTATGTATAACTGAATCACTTTGCTGTAAACCTGAAATTAACACAACATTATAAATCAGCTATACTTCAATTTAAAAAAAGGATAGACTGAAGGGTGTGTGGAAGCAGAGACATTATTTGGGAGGTGACTGGAAGAATGGATTTACCATCGACTAAGATGGGAAGGGGACGGGGTCGGGGGTGGATTAGGAGCTCAGCGTTGGACATGCTAAGTTTTACATGCCTGAGTAGAGATGTTGTGTTGGCCATTGAGTATTCGGAGTCTGAAGTTAAGAAGAAAAGACAGGGCTGGAAGTACAAATGTGGGAGTCATCGGCCTTTGGAGGTTATTTATAGCCACGAAAGTGGATAAGGGAGTGGATGTAAAAGGCCACCAAGGACTGAGCCTGGGGTTGGCTCTCCATCATTAAAGAGGGGGGAAGACGAGGAGGATCTAGCAAAGGAGACTGAGATGGAGCAAATGAAAGGAGTGTGCGACCTGGACGCTGTGTGTGAAGGCATTTAGTACAGTAGGAGGGAATGATTTTTTTTTTTTTGGCCGAGCCATGCGGCATGTGGGATCTTAGTTCCCCGACCAGGGATTGAACCCGTGCCCCCTGCAATGGAAGCACCTAGTCCTAACCTCTGGACTGCCAGGGAAGTCCAGGAGTGAATGATTGATAGTGTCACTGATGCCAGTGGGTTTACTCCAAAGAGGAATGAGAATCAGCTGTTAGATTTAGCAGCATGGAGGTCTTTGATGGTCCTAGCCACTGTTGCTTTGAGGAGAGGTTGAGGCAAAAGGCTATTGGAGGGATTACTAACAGTTTTTTTTTTTTTTGAAGTATAGTTGATTTACAGTGTTGTGTTAGTTTCTGGTATACAGCAAAGTGATTCAGTTATACATATATATATATCCTTTTTCATATTCTTTTCCATTATAGTTTATTACAGGATATTGAATATAGTTCCCTGTGCTCTACAATAGGACCTTGTTGTTATCAGTTCTTTTAAAAAGAGTTTTTGCGGTGAAGGGTGAAGTGGGGAAAAAGGGTGTTAGCTGGTGGGGAAAGTGGAATTGAAAGATTTCTTTTTTAAGATTGGAGCGCTAACAGCAGATTTTATGCTGATGGGAATAACCCAGTAGGGAGGAAAAACATGATGATGCCGGAGAAAAAGGAGAGGGTTGGCAGGAGGCACACTCTCAGCCGCCGGGAGGGGATGGCATTTGGTGTACAAGTGGAATGTTTTGTTTTAGGTGGAAGCATGTACAAGTCAATCTATAGAAATATAAGGGAAGGCACTATATGGGTTGGGAGGTGGGGAGTAAATGTACTGTTGGGTGCTTGTGGAGGTTCTATTCTAATGCTCTATTTTCTTACGATTTATCAAGGACAGGTTCGTGAGCAACAAATTCAAGTATGTTCAGTAATTATTTGTAGGATGTTTACTCTGTATCAGGAACTGTGCTGGGGATTGGGGTATAGCTGCCAACAAAGGCACAGCTAAGCACCTGCGGTATTTCTATTTCCTGTCCAGTAGAAGACATTGGACATACACACGTGAGATTGTTAGGACCAGCAAGTCAAAATCAGGAAGGATGCTTATCTATTCCTCTCCCCCCGTCTCCCACCACCTCATCTTCCTCTTGCTGGATTTTAAGTCTTTTGCCCTCCTCCCAACACATCTTAGAACCTTCTTCACCCCACTTCCTATCATGGTCCCATCCATACTCCCAAAGCCAACACTCTCTCTTTCAAGAAAGCAAAGTTCCAAAGAATCAAGATTGTATCAATGGGTCCATCTCCATGGCAACAATCATGAATGAGCCAAGCAAGGTAACCCTGGTGATAGCGTGAAGAAGTGGTCTGTTGCCACGGAGATGTGCTGAATGGAAAGGCCCCCACTAGTAGGGATATGTCATCAAGATGGATCAGTCAGCATGAAGTCAGTGTGCCTATTTTCAACTCGGAGTTACAAAAATACATTTTAATAAAGCTCACGATCCACCTCATTCCTCCCCTCTCCCTCCCACCTCTTCTTCACCCTTCATCCTGCAACTCAATCCAAGCTCACCAGGTCTCCTTCAAATCCCTCAAGGATACCCCAGGTTGGGGCTGTTCCCTCACCACATGACTCCCTCCCTGGGCCAAACTGGTCCTCCTTTGACCAACTACTATCTTCTCTTTAGGAACCAACAATATCCTCAAAAGCCATAAGTTGATGGAGAAGACACTAACTACATTCTTTGGGGCAAGAACAGTTGATAAACTGGACCAGCTTAGCTTACATATATAAGGGTTCTCGCAGTGGGTAGACCAGTTCTCCATCAAGGAACTGGCATTAATACCACATGCACAGTGGCATCATCTGATCGCACTGGTGATGCTGAACATGTACCCTTAGTACCACTTGGAAGCAATTTGTAAAAGCCCAGGATTCAGTGCCTAGGAAGATACCTTTGAAGAGCTTTGAGTCGCTGAAGCTCACCCAAGGTCTTTTTATCCTACTCGAAGTGCATTTCTTCATTTATCTCTTCATTCATTGGCTCTTTTCCTTGTTCAAACATATTTATTGTTATAGCAAAGGGCTAGAAATAACTCAAGTATCCAATAACTCAGTAGGGAACTATTAAATAAATTATGGTACATCCATCCCACGGGATTCTATGAAGGCATTAAAAAAGGAAGAAACATCTCTGGGTACCATTAAGAGCTTAGCACTTACAGAGCACCTACTATATAAAAGGCACCATTCTAAATACTGTTCTAAAATGCCTATCAACTCCTTAATTCTATAATAAGCTTGTAAGGTAGATCTTGTCATATTCCCAGTTTACAGATGGGGAAATAGGAGTCTCTGTATCCAAGTTATATTGTCGAGTGAAAAGAGCAAGTTTCCTCGTGGTACATATAGCAGTTACAATTTGCTTGTAAACGCATGAACTATTTCTGGAAGATTCCATAAGAAACTAATAATTGTGTTTGCCTCTGCAGAGGGACCCTGAGTGACTTGGAAGTGGGTGTCCAGAGAAAACTTACTTTCCACAGTAAATGCTCTATGCTTTTCTGAATCACAGACCACATATGTTTATAATCTTCCACAAAACCAAACAGAAAATAGCCATTGCCCTAGTCTGTTCAGGCTATAACAGAATACCATAGACAGGGTGGCTTATAAACAACAGACATTTATTTCTGATAGTTTGGGAGGCTGGGAAGTCCAAGATCAAGGTGACAGCAGATTTAGTGTCTGGTGAGAACCCATTTCCTGGCTCATAAATGACTGTCTTTTCACTGTATCCTCACACAGGGCAAGTGAGCTCTCTGAGGTCTCTTATAAGGGCACTAATCCCATTCATGAGGGCCCCACCTTCATGACCTAGTCAGCTCCCAAGGGTCCCCACCTCCACATACCATCACATTGGGCATTAGGATTTAACATACAAATTTTGGAGGGACACAAACATTCAGTCCATGGCAGTTATTAAGTTGTACTGTGTGCCAGATGCTCCTAGATTCTAGAAAAACATGGTTGAGCAAAATATTTTACTGTTGAGGAAAATGAGGCACAGAGAATTTAAGTGACTTGCCCAAGTGGCAGAGCTGGGATTCAAAACCAGACAGTCTGGATGCAGGATTTATGCAGAAAAAGAAAACAGTGTAACAGAAGCTCTGTGCATGTGCACGTGTGTGTGCATGCATGCGTGCACATACAAGCTCGCACGTGGGCATTTGCATGTGATTGTATGTGCACGTGTGTGTGAGCATGTATGTGGGTGCATGTACTCATGCTTGTGTTGTGGGAGAGGAAAGTGGCCAGAGAAGAATCTACAGAAGGTCAAGCCATGTTCTGAGGGTTTGGGCATTTATCGTGAAAGTACAAGGGAACCACGTAAGGATTTAGACAAGGGGTGGATGTGATCAGATTTTTATTTAGGATCACTCTGGCTGAAGTGTGTGGCCAGGATACAAGTGTATATGAAGGACTCCCCCTGCCTTGGTATGAGGATGCCTGCCCACCCTCTCCACCCAGCACAGTATCAAAGAGCAGAATGGATGTGGAGGCCTCTGGCGAAGCTGAGCAGCCCCACTCTGAAGTCAGGCAGTGGGTATCAAGTGTATCAGCTTCTTGTCGCACTCAAATCCTGAATTGAAGCTGTCCCACTAATGTGGGGGGTAAGGTTCTCTGCTTCATAAAGCTGGCTTGAGGAAAGAACATCCATCCAGTGGTGCTAATGTGGGCATTGAAACAGAAAGGCAGTGTAGATGAATCCTGACTCTGTCACCTCCTGGCTGTGTGACCCTGAGCAAGTCAGCCAGCCTCTCTGTGCCTCAATTTCCTCATCTGTAAAATGAGGTCCATAATAGCCAACCTCAGGGGGTTGTAAAATATACAGAACATCATTATCATGGTGAGGATCTTGAGGATGCTGTTACCAAACCACCACCTAGGTTCCAACCAGTTCCCCCTCTTGCAAGCTGTGTGACTTGGAACAGGTTCCTGAACCTCTCTGAGCCTAATTTGTTTCATCTATTCAATGGGGATAATAATACTCCTACTTCCTAGAATTATGTAGATAATTAATTGAAATAATCCATGTATAGCTCTTAGAACAGCTCCTGGCTCCCTGTAAATGCTCAATAAATATTAGAGACCATTAATAATGATTATATCATCCTCCTCATTATCTTTTTTATCATCTTCATCTTTATCATCATCACTATTACTGAGGGCCTCTCATTCCCTGCCTCACCATTTTGCCAATTTTCTTGGAATGGAACTCCACACATTTCCCATCAAGGTGACCACGTAAAGTGTCAATGACACAACCCTGGGGATTCATTAGCTCATTTCTTGAAAGCACTTTGGAGCTGCATGTGCTTTGCAGGCTGGAAACATCGCTGGGCTTGGATGATATCTAAGCCAACACCAGTTCCTTTGGCCTGAAGGAACTGAAGGACACAAAAGATAGGTCCCTCATGTGTTCTCTCCCTGCCCACCTCTGCTCTGCTGTGGGCCATTTTCTGTCCTGTTTGGGGCAGCCTGGACTGCTTGCCACTTTCAGCTTTCTCGAGAGAGGACATCTTCCCAGTGGAAGGCCTGTAAGCACACACCTGGTGCTGTTATTTAAAAGGCAACAATTAGCTCAAGAGTCAGCACCGAGAAGCTTGTCCTTAAAATTAGCAGGAGTCATCAGAGGGCCACCACTACTTAGCTCTTTTGATTCCATACATTTCCCCAGGTGGCATGCAGCTGAACACAGGGCAGAGATCGGCTCTGCTCTCAGGTGGCCTGCCCCACTTCTCCGAGCCTCAGGTGGGAACTGTGATAATTCTTTCTTTAATGGACACTTGTATAGCTTACTTGAAACTTACTATGAACCTTTCTATGTTTGTGTGTGAATATGTGCACATTTGTGTGTCCATGTGTGCGTGTGACTATGAACCTGTTCTGTGCACTTTACAAATATTAACGTATTTTTGTCCTCCCAACAACCCATTTCATAGATGATAAGACTGAGGCACAGAGAGGTTAAGTTACTGCCCTCAGGTCACACAGCTGGTGAGTGGAGGGGCCAAGATTGATCACACATACTTCTCCACCCTTATAATGGTCCCCAATTACAATTTTGTGAGCCTAGCCATATTCACACATCATATATTTTTCAAACTAAAATAAATAAACAGCTCTGCTTTAGGTTCCCCTCATGCTCATCCAGGATTAGTTGACTCTGTGACATGGGCTCAAACAAAGCAAATTACAGAAGACCTAGACTGAAATGATCTGGGTTCAGATTCTGGCTCTCTCACTTCCTGGCTGGGTGCCTTCTCTGAACGTGTTTTTTCATCTGTAAAATGGGGATGATTATAATCTACACTTTGTCAAACTGTTGTGAGCCTTAAAATGAGTTCGTATATGTGAAGCACCTAGAATGTTCCAGGCACAGGGCAAGCACTTACATCAACATCTATCTATCTATTATCTATCTATCTATCTATCTATCTATCATCTATCAATTGATTTATTGAACACCTATTATGGGCCAGGCACTGTTTTAGGTGATGGGGAGACCTCATCACTCTTATGATCTTGGCGGGGGGGGGGGGGCATATACTATAACAATGGTGTGCTAAAAGGAGGGGTTGCCATGGGAAAAACAGTAAAATTGGGTAAAGAAACTTAAGAATGTTGAGTAGGGGTACGGGATGCAGTATTCAATGGGATGGTCAGGATAGGCTTCATAGGGAAGGTCATTTGAGCAGACTACCGGGGTGTTGGCATCTATTACTGCCATTCGGTGGTACTAATATGAGTTTGAATTTCATTTGGGGGAAGTTTCACTTGCTCCCATGAATTGGCCTGAGATCCAAAACTTGGTTGAGGAAGCAGGACCCTTGGGTTCCTTGTTGTTCCTGTATCTCATATAATATATTCACTAAGATCCTAGCCTGGGGAACCCATCCCCCTTCTCCACCTCCACTGGGAGTAGGGGCTTTCTCTCCAGCTTACCTGCCAGGTCATAGGGAAGGTATGAAGGAAAGGATTCCAGAGTCATCTTGAAGCTGGTCAGATGGTGGGGAGATGACGATATTTGCTGGTAGGTAGAGAAAAGGCAGTGATGAGGGAAGAGGCTGTATTAGTTAACACCAGCTGCTATAACAAATAAAACCAAAAATCTTTGGCTTAAGAGTATACATGAGTGAGAAATAAACTTCTAAAGTACAACTTGTGAGGGATAGGATGGGGTGGAAGGGTAGGAGGTGCAAGTATGGTTCTGCTCCATGCAGACTCCATCAAGGCTGATGGAGTCTCTGCCTTCTTGAACATGTGGCTTCTAAGATTACCCTAAGAGTCCACATCCAGCCAGCAAGTGGGGGAAAGGGAGAGTGCAGTGGGAGGTATTTAAAGGCTAGGCCAGGAAGTGGTGAACCTCACTTCCGCTCACATTCCATTGGCCAGAATTTAGTCACATGGCCCCACCTAGATTCAAAGAAGGCTGGGAAATGTAGTTTCTGACTAGGCAGCCATTTCCCAGCCACCCTATGGAAGGGGAATGTAAATCTTAATTGGGCAGATTGGTACCACGTTTGTACCAGGGATTTAGTTCACGTCCCACCCATCCTCCAACTCACTGTATACCATGCACTGTACTAAGTATCAACTCATCTCATGTCACATTACTGTTCAGTGGTCACTATTATTAGCCACCCTTTATAGACAATAAAACTGAAGCCCAGAGTAGTTAAGTAACTTGCCCAAGGTCACACAGCTAGGAAGTGGCAGAGCTGGAATTGGAATCCAGGCAGTCTGGCTGCAAAGCCCCAAGCTTAGCACAAATTCATTATGCTGGTTGGAGGCAGAGAAGTCCAAAAATTGGCATAATCCACTTTTTGGTCAGGAAGGAACTGACCACTTGTAAAAATGAGTCCCGATTCAAATATCTCACCCCAGAGCAACTAGGGTCCATTGGGTCCTCATTCTTATTAATAAGGTTCTAGATCAGAGTTTCCTCAGCAGCAACACAGTTGACATTTAGGACCATATCATTCTTTCTGTCTTGTTCATTGTAGGATGTGTAGCAGCGTCCCTGACCACCACCCACTAGACCCCAATAGTAGCACCCCCCAGCTGTATCATCAGAATGTCTCCAGATATTTCCAAACGTCCCCAGGGAGCTGAAATTGCCCCTGATTGAGAACCACTGTTCTAGATTGTTAAATATTATCCTACAATATAGTGCAAGTCCAAGGCAGAGTGACTTTGAAATTGCCAACCTTATTTTTAAAATGCAGGATTTCATAAAGTCCGTGAGCATGATGGTAGCAAACCGCTGAAATCACACCCTAAGACATTAACTGATGATCTACGACCACACCACCCTGAACGCACCAGATCTCGGAAGCTAAGCAGGGTCGGGCCTGGTTAGTACTTGGATGGGAGACATTTAACAGATGGGACCCGAACATTGTTCATCTAGTTGAAAATTGACAAGGACAAAGACACCATAAGCTCTTTAAAATTAAGAGAGTGGTTTGAATATCAAAGTATCAAGACAGGGGTAATTGGTGAAACCCCTGGGAATTTGAAAATGAAAATAATCCTCTTGAAAATTCATGAAGCAGAAATCAAAAGTGAAGTGTGGGATGTTATGTGTGATCAGGCAGTTTTGCTGGGGAAATTGCACGCACACACACACACACACACACACACACACACACACACACACACCTGCTTGAGTATGTCTGCCAGGCACTCTGCATCCTACTGACCTTCCGGGTAAAGCAGGAATTGCTGGATTATTTTTTTTTCTAATGAATATTATCATTGCTAACTTCTAATGGGTGCTTACTTCATATTCTACTGTGAGTAGGTTTCCTTACTATCCCCATTTCATAGATGAGGAAACTGAGGCTTAGAAAAATGGACTAACTCTCCCAGGGCTATGCAGAGCCAGGATTTAGACCCTGCCGGGCTCCAGGTGCCATGTGTTTAGCCATTAGCCTCCATGGCTGCCCTGATCCTGAAAGGTACCCCCACTTCTGGAATCTTCTAATCTTGCTCCCCATGGCCCTCTCCTATTGACCAGGGGCAACATGGCTCCTCAGTCTTCCGTTAGTTTATGAAATGTGATCATGATGTACGAATTCCAAGGGGAGCTTGGGCTTTGTGGGCAAAATGAAGCAGAAGAATGGAGATGTGAGGTGGTCTTGGCATGGGGAGGAGCCTGCCTTTGCCTGAAGAAAGCAAGAAAGGAGATTGTCAGGGCTTGTTTAGAACTCAGGGTGCCTGTAGGTCTGTGTAAAAATGAGAAACAGAGGCATGCTCACTAGGGGGTTTGGCTGATTGGCCTTGGGACGGGAATTTGGGGACATTCTTCTAAGACAAAGAATAAACTGACTCAGGTTCATTTTGCTGCTTGCTCTCCAAGCCCTGCGTCTCTTCTGCTTTTTTTTTTTCCTTCTCATTTTTGGATCTGGACTTCTGCTGACTCATCTCTCCGAGCAAGGAAGGAGGGAGGAAGTCGGAATTGTTCATTGACCGTTTTCCTTCTTCAGTGACTCAGCTATGATTCACATTTTAATTAATGAAGGAGAAAAACCCAATCAGTTCTAAGGCATGTGTCCAATCACCCATACCTCCAGGCTGGTTATATTAATAAGAATACCCCCCACAAAATGTGGGATGCCCTTAATTAAACAACAGCTTGTTCTCTCTGTTACTCCTGAGGACTCCACCAGGCCCTCCAAATTCCGGGTCCCCAGTGGAACTCCCTGATGCGGAAGCAGCTGATCTGAGCCCCAAAGCAGCAGGGCTAATTCCTGCAGAGTTAGTCTGAGGTCAGAATGAGAAACGGGGTGTCGAGCCCTCCTGGGACAGCAAAAGGGTCATGGGAATGTAATAGCATTTCCTGAGTTGGTCTTTGGCTATAATCCCAGGTTCAAGCCCTGATTCTCCCCTCCCCCACTCCCAATCCCTTGGGGCCTGAAATTTGTCAGGGTCAATTGCACAGGCGGTTTCAGAGCTTTTGGTTTGCCGGGGGAAGGAGAGAAGTTCAGATCATCGTGACCGCTACTTCCTGAGGGCTTACTATGCATCAGGCGGTGTGCTCAGCACTTTTCATGAATGGTCACATTTAATCCTGCCACTGTCCGTAAGAAGAAAAAGCTTTTATATAATTCTCCATTCTCCCTGTGAGGAAACTGAGGCTTGGGAATTTGCCCAGTGTAAAAAATTAGTAAATAATTGGACAGGCTATAAACCCAGCCCCTTCCCACCTCAGAGCCAGAGCTCACATCTGCTACGCTTTTCTGCATTTCACTCAGCTGGAAAGAAACATCGAAGCTCTTGGCTCATTCAACAGATACTTATTGAGGCCCAGCATGTACTGAGTGGCCCTGTTCTAGGCACTGGGGGTCCATCAGTGAACAAGAGACAGATGATAGTCTGCACGGCCTCATGCAGCTGACATTTTAGATGCACAAGTGTATTAGTCACTGTGTATTAAATAAGTTAAGATACTAGGAAGTGTGTGGGAATTCCCTGTGGTCCAGTGGTTAGGACTCTGCGCTTTCACTGCCGTGGGCCTGGGTTCAATCCCTGGTCAGGGAACTAAGATCCCACTAGCTGCACGGTGTGGCCAAAAAAAAAAAAAAGAGATACTAGGAAGTGTATTAGATATTCCTTATTGCTGTAACAAAAAACGCCCCAAATGTTTAAGGGCTCAAGCACAATGGAAGTTTAGTTCTTGCACACACAAAATCCAAAGTGAGTTTTCTTGAGCAGTGCGCAGCTTTCTTCCAAGTAGAGAGGCAAAAAGCCTAGGCTCCTTCCGTATTATGGCTCCTCATCTTCAACCCATGGCTTCCAAGGTCTCTGGGCTCCTTGACATGAAGCCCCAGAAGGGAAAACAGTATGGAGGAGAGCACAAGGGAAATGTTTCTGGGCCAGGCCACATCACTTCTCCTCACATTCCACTGGCCAGAACTTAGTCACATGGCCACACCTACCTGCAAGGCTGGGAAATGTAATCTAGCTAAGTGCCCAGGAAGAAGAAACAAAAAGCAGTCTCTGCTGTGGGTCTTCACGACAGTCAAGCTCCACATTTTTTTTTTCAATTTATTTATGGCTGTGTTGGGTCTTCGTTTCTGTGCGAGGGCTTTCTCTAGTTGCGGCAAGCAGGGGCCACTCTTCATCGCGGTGTGCGGGCCTCTCACTGTCGCGGCCTCTCTTGTTGTGGAGCACAGGCTCCAGACGCGCAGGCTCAGTAGTTGTGGCTCACGGGCCTAGTTGCTCTGCGGCATGTGGGATCCTCCCAGACCAGGGCTCGAACCTGTGTCCCCTGCATTGGCAGGCAGATTCTCAACCACTGTGCCACCAGGGAAGCCCCAGCCATTTCCCCTTTTATCAGTCAAGGTCCCAACAGGAAACAGAATCCACCCACCAAGTGGTTTCATATGAAAAGCCTGTCATGAAGAAACTCCTTAAGAGGTGAGGGCAGGTCAAGGAAACAGGTCATGGATGTTGAGATCCCGTGAAGGAAGTCATTGCTGTCCCTACACTCCTGGAACCCCATGAAGGCAGAGCCACACAGGAAGGGCTAGGCTCAGAACCAGGGAAAGAGTATGGAAGCAATACTCCAACCTCTCTCCCTCATCTTCTGCCGGCGCCTCCCACTGGCCAACCCAACAGGAACCAGAACCAAGTATTCTGGGAGATGTAGTCCCCAGGGCTGACCTGGCAGGGCAAGAGCAAGCTAGAGAATGGATCTGGGGGGGGGCAAACGGGGAATAATCAGCACACACCAGTGTGTGACCAACTGCATGCCCTCGATGATGTAATCCACTCTATAATGCGACTGTTAGAACTGCACGATACAGCAGAGTAGCCACTAGCTACACATGGCTACTTAGATATAAATGTAAATCAATTAAAATTAAATGAAACGAAAAATTTAATTGCTTAGTCACATTTTAATTCATGGCTGTTGACTGCCATATTGGACAGCTCAGAATAGAATGTTCCTGAAATGTTCACAGAAAGTTTCATGGGCTGGCGTGGCTCTGATGTAACCTGAGGCCCTGCAGGTTATGAGATGGAATAGAAGGGAGTCAGGGGTGAGACTGGACAGTGAAAGAGGCAGTTTTTTTAAATTTATTTATTTATTTATTTAATTTATTTATTTATGGCTGTGTTGGGTCTTCGTTTCTGTGCGAGGGCTTTCTCTAGTTGTGGCAAGCGGGGGCCACTCTTCATCACGGTGCGCGGACCTCTCACTGTCGCGGCCTCTCTTGTTGCGGAGCACAAGCTCCAGACGCGCAGGCTCAGTAGCTGTGGCTCACGGGCCTAGTTGCTCCGCAGCATGTGGGATCTTCCCAGACCAGGGCTCGAACCCGTGTCCCCTGCACTGGCAGGCGGATTCTCAACCACTGTGCCACCAGGGAAGCCCAAAGAGGCAGTTTTGAAGCGGGGCAGAGTGTAGATTGGTGGGGAGGAGATTCTCTGGATAAAGGAGCGGAGGGAGAAGCAGGGAGGTTGAATGAGCAGCTTTGCTGGGATAGAGGCCTTAGCCCTTGGGGCAGAGTAGAGTCAGAAAGCTTCAGTTCAGGGTCAGCTCTGAAACGTAACCAGTGTGTGATCTCAGACAGGACACTTGGCCTCTTGGAACCCCAGCTTGCTCATCATCGATGTGGGTGTCAGCTCATTTTCCATGATGACCATGCCCATGAACGGGGCTATGGAAAAGTAAGACTGTATAAAGTGTTCATTGTTGCCATATTGGGAAATGACCACTGAGGCCAGAATGGCACAAGAAAACCTTTCTTTCCTGCACGGTATCCCTTTCGCTGGATCTTCAGTATCCCTCAATGCTTCTTCATCATTAGTCAATGCCTTATTAAATTCACCCCACATCTGCTTCCCACGTTTCCATGATTCCTTAGGATCTTGCCAACTTTTTCTTGAGTTGTTGGTAGTCACTTTTATGAACTCCCTTCCTTTCAATTTTCCTGGGATCATCATCTCTTTTTTGTTTCCTTTTTCTCCTCTGTCTCAGAGATGTCCATGTCCCATCACTTTCCCAAGCCTGGGAAGTATGGCAGAGTAGTTAGAAGTGAATGGAACAGGGGATCAAAACCCAGCTCAGCCATGTACTAGCTGTGTGAGCTTGGAGCAGTGACTTAACCTCTCTGATCTGAAAAGTATACCAGATACTTTCTGCCCTACCTCATAGGGTCGTCATGAGGATTGGATAAAATAATGCACACCACCTGACCCACAACAAGCACTGAATAAATGTTAGTTCCTTTCTAAGTCTGTGGGTTTTAGCTTTATATTTAGAAGTAGGACGTACAAAGAGAAAATCACATGTATATGAATACAGTTTGAATAATTTTCAACAACTGAACGTACTCATGTAACCAGCACATAATTCAAGAAACAGAACATCCTTAAGCTCCAGAAACCCTCTCGTTCACCTCCAGTTGCCAGTAACCCCATCCTGCTATGGTACAGCACAGATTATTCTTGCTTATTCTTTTTTTTTTAACACCTTTATTGCAGTATAATTGCTTACAATGTTGTGTTAGTTGCTGCTGTATAACAAAGCAAATCAGCTATATGTATACATATATCCCCATATCCCCTCCCTCTTGAGCCTCCCTGCCACCCACCCTATCCCACCCCTCTAGGTGGACACAAAGCATCGAGCTGATCTCCCTGTGCTATGCGGCTGCTTCCCACTAGCTATCTATCTTACATTTGGTAGTGTATATATGTCCATACTACTCTCTCCCTTTGTCCCAGCTTACCCTTCCCCCTCCCCGTATCCTCAAGTCCATTCTCTAGTAGGTCTGCGTATTTATTCCCATCTTGCCCCTAGATTCTTCATGACCATTCTTTTTTTTTTTTAGATTCCATATATAGGTGTTAGCATACGGTATTTCTTTTTCTCTTTCTGACTTACTTCACTCTGTATGGCAGTCTCTAGGTCCACCCACCTCACTACAAATAACTCAGTTTCGTTTCTTTTTATGGCTGAGTAATATTCCATTGTATATGTGTGCCACATCTTCTTTATCCATTCATCTGTCGATGGACACTTAGGTTGCTTCCATGTCCTGGCTATTGTAAATAGAGCTGCAATGAACATTGTGGTACATGACTCTTTTTGAATTATGGTTTTCTCAGGGTATATGGCCAGTAGTGGGATTGCTGGGTCATATGGTAGTTCTATTTTTAGTTTTTAAGGAACCTCCATACTGTTCGCCATAGTGGCTATATCAATATACATTCCCACCAACAGTGCAAGAGGGTTCCCTTTTCTCCACACCCTCTCCAGCATTTATTGTTTGTAGATTTTTTGATGATGGCCATTCTGACTGATGTGACCTGATACCTCATTGTAGTTTTGATTTGCATTTCTCTAATGATTAGTGATGTTGAGCATTCTTTCATGTGTTTGTTGGCAATCTGTATATCTTATTTGGATAAATGTCTATTTAGGTCTTCTGCCCATTTTTGGATTGGGTTGTTTGTTCTTTTGATATTGAGCTGCATGAGCTGCTTCTAAATTTTGGAGATTAATCCTTTGTCAGTTGCTTCGTTGGCAAATATTTTCTCCCATTCTGTGGGTTGTCTCTTCGTCTCGTTTATGGTTTCCTTTGCTGTGCAAAAGCTTTTAAGTTTCATTAGGTCTCATTTGTTTATTTTTGTTTTTATTTCCATTTCTCTAGGAGGTGGGTCAAAAAGGATCTTGCTGTGATTTATGTCATAGAGTGTTCTGCCTATGTTTTCCTCTAAGAATTTGATAGTGTCTGGCCTTACATTTAGGTCTTTAATCCATTTTGAGTTTATTTTTGTGTATGGTGTTAGGGAGTGTTCTAATTTCATTCTTTTACGTGTAGCTGTCCGGGTTTCCCAGCACCACTTATTGAAGGGGCTGTCTTTTCTCCATTGTATATTCTTGCCTCCTTTATCAAAAACAAGGTGACCATCTGTGCGTGGGTTTATCTCTGGGCTTTCTATCCTGTTCCAATGATCTATATTTCTGTTTTTGTGCCAGTACCATACTGTCTTGATTACTGTAGCTTTGTAGTGTAGTCTGAAGTCTGGGAGCCTGATTCCTCCAGCTCCATTTTTCTTTCTCAAGGTTGCTTTGGCTATTCGGGGTTTTTTGTGTTTCCATACAAATTGTGGAATTTTTTGTTCGAGTTCTGTGAAAAATGCCATTGGTAGTTTGATAGGGATTGCATTGAATCTGTAGATTGCTTTGGGTAATATAATCATTTTCACAATGTTGATTCTTCCAATCCAAGAACATAGTATATCTCTCCATCTGTTTGTATCATCTTTAATTTCTTTCATCAGTGTCTTATAGTTTTCTGCATACAGGTCTTTTGTCTCCTTAGGTAGGTTTATTCCTAGGTATTTTATTCTTTTTCTTGCAATGGTAAATGGGAGTGTTTCCTTAATTTCTCTTTCAGATTTTTCATCATTAGTGTGTAGGAATGCAAGAGATTTCTGTGCATTAATTTTGTATCCTGCTGCTCTACCAGATTCATTGATTAGCTCTAGTAATTTTCTGGTAGCATCTTTAGGATTCTCTATGTTTAGTATCATGTCATCTGCAAACAGTGACAGCTTTACTTCTTCTTTTCTGATTTGGATTCCTTTTTTTTTCTTTTTCTTCTCTGATTGCTGTGGCTAAAACTTCCAAAACTATGTTGAATAATAGTGGTGAGAGTGGGCAACCTTGTCTTGTTCCTGATCTTAGTGGAAATGGTTTCAGTTTTTCACCATTGAGAACAATGTTGGCTGTGGGTTTGTCATATATGGCCTTTATTATGTTGAGGTAGGTTCCCTCTATGCCTACTTTCTGGAGAGTTTTTATCATAAATGTGTGTTGAATTTTGTTGAAAGCTTTTTCTGCATCTATTGAGATTATCATATGGTTTTATCCTTCAATTTGTTAATATGGTGTATCACATTGATTGATTTGCATATATTGAAGAATCCTTGCATTCTTGGGATAAACCCCACTTGATCATGGTGTATGATCCTTTTAATGTGCTGTTGGATTCTGTTTGCTAATATTTTGTTGAGGATTTTTGCATCTATGTTCATCAGTGATATTGGCCTGTAGTTTTCTTTCTTTGTGACATCTTTGTCTGGTTTTGGTATCAGGGTGATGGTGGACTCGTAGAATGAGTTTGGGAGTGTTCCTCCCTCTGCTATATTTTGGAAGAGTGTGAGAAGGATAGGTGTTAGCTCTTCTCTAAATGTTTGATAGAATTTGCCTGGGAAGCCATCTGGTCCTGGGCTTTTGTTTGTTGGAAGATTTTTAATCACAGTCTCAATTTCAGTGCTTGTGATTGGTCTGTTTATATTTTCTATTTCTTCCTGGTTCAGTCTCAGAAGGTTGTGCTTTTCTAAGAATTTGTCCATTTCTTCCAGGTTGTCCATTTTTTTGGCATATAGTTGCTTTTAATAAGTTTCCTTATTTACTTTCATTTTGGATGATCTGTCCATTGGTGAAAGTGGGGTGTTAAAGTCCCCTACTATGATTGTGTTACAGTCAATTTCCCCTTTTGTGGCTGTTAGCATTTGCCTTATATATGGAGGTGCTCCTATGTTGGGTGCATAAATATTTACAATTGTTATATCTTCTTCTTGGCTTGATCCCTTGATCATTATGTAGTGTCCTTCTTTGTCTCTTGTAATAATCTTTATTTTAAAGTCTATTTTGTGTGATATGAGAATTGCTACTCCAGCTTTCTTTTGATTTCCATTTGCATGGAATATCTTTTTCCATCCCCTCACTTTCAGTCTGTATGTGTTCCTAGGTCTGAAGTGGGTCTCTTGTAGACAGCATATATATGGATCTTGTTTTTGTATCCATTCAGCCAGTCTATGTCTTTTGGTGGGAGCATTTAATCCATTTACATTTAAGGTAGTTATCGATATGTATATTCCTATTACCATTTTCTTAATTGTTTTGGATTTGTTATTGTAGGTCTTTTCCTTCTCTTGTGTTTCCTGCCTAGAGAAGTTCCTTTAGCATTTGTTATAGAGGTGGTTTGGTGGTGCTGAATTCTCTTAGCTTTTGCTTGTCTGTAAAGGTTTTAATTTCTCCGTCGAATCTGAATGAGATCCTTGCTGGGTAGAGTAATCTTGGTTGTAGATTTTCCCTTTTCATCACTTTAAATATGTCCTGCCACTCCCTTCTGGCTTGCAGAGTTTCTGTTGAAAGATCAGCTGTTAACCTTATGGGGATTCCCTTGTATGTCATTTGTTGCTTTTCCCTTGCTGCTTTTAATATTTTTTCTTTGTATTTAATTTTTGATAGTTTGATTAATATGTGTCTTGGCCTGTTTCTCCTTGGATTTATCCTATATGGGACTCTGCGCTTCCTGGACTTGGTTGACTATTTCCTTTCCCATATTAGGGAAGTTTTCAACTATAATCTCTTCAAATATTTTCTCAGTCCCTTTTTTTTTTCTCTTCTTCTTCTGGGACCCCTATAATTCAAATGTTGGTGTGTTTAATGTTGTCTCAGAGGTGTCTGAGACTGTCCTCAATTCTTTTCATTCTTTTTTCTTTATTCTGCTCTGCAGTAGTTATTTCCACTATTTTATCTTCCAGGTCACTTATCCGTTCTTCTGCCTCAGTTTTTCTGCTATTTTCTGCCCTGCTACAGAGGACATCTGTTCCCTGCCCAGACAGGATGGGGTTAAAGTAGCAGCTGATTCGGGGGCTCTGGCTCACTCAGGCCGGGGGGAGGGAGGGGTACATAATGCAGGGTGAGCCTTTGGTGGCAGAGGCCTGTGTGACGTTGCAACAGCCTGAGGCGTGCCGTGCGTTCTCCTGGGGAAGTTGTCCCTGGATCACAGAACCCTGGCAGTGGCAGGCTGCACAGGCTCCCAGGAGGGGAGTTGTGGATAGTGACCTGTGCTCGCACACAGGCTTCTTGGTGGCGGCAGCAGCAGCCTTAGCGTTTCATGCCCATCTCTGGGGTTCGTGCTGGTAGCCACAGCTGGCGCCCATCTGTGGCGCTCGTTTAGGTGGTGCTCTGAATCCCCTCTCCTCACGCACCCCGAAACAATGGTCTCTTGCCTCTTAGGCAGTTCCAGACTTTTTCCCGGACTCCCTCCTGGCTAGCTGTGGCACACTAGCCCCCTTCAGGCTGTGTTCACGCAGCCAACCCCAGTTCTCTCCCTGGGATCCGACCTCCGAAGCCCGAGCCTCAGCTCCCAGCCCCCACCTGCCCTGGCGGGTGACCTTGCTATTCTTGAATTGTAAACACATGGGATCATAAGGTGTGCTCTCGTTGGCTTCTTTCCCTTGCATTGTATGTGTGGGATCCGTCCATGTTGTAGCTGTAGCTGTAGGTCATTCATTCTCATGGCTGTTTAGCTACTGTGCTGGTGGTAGGCATTTGGATACTTTCCACTCTGGGGCTATTACAGAAAAAAGTGCTGTTGACACTCCTACTTGTCATTCAGTGACCACAGCTCCCATTTCTCTGGGAGGTATTCCTGGGTGGAATTTCTGGGTCATGGGGTGGTACCTGTTTAGCTTTGGCAGAAACTGCCTAACAATTTTCCCAAGTGG
Source organism: Balaenoptera borealis (assembly GCF_965194805.1). Classification (NCBI taxonomy): domain Eukaryota; kingdom Metazoa; phylum Chordata; class Mammalia; order Artiodactyla; family Balaenopteridae; genus Balaenoptera; species Balaenoptera borealis. Next base: position 175,921,075 of record NC_138867.1, on the reverse strand, counting down.
TGGAACCAATTGCAACTCCCACCAGCTGCGGGCGAGAGTTTAGCTTTTGTTTTTATTTTGCTCCACAAGTGCCTCTCCTGTAGGAGGTGCCCACTAAATGTCTGGGAATTAAATTGAGAATGTAGTTATCCATTTCCTTGAGAGCTTTACTCCATCAAATATCTCGTTTGGATCTTCAGGCTCTCTTTCTCCGGGGACACAAGGCTCTTTGCTTGCAAACTCGGACAGATCTCCTCTATTTGGAAGACACTCTTCCCCCACCTCCCTCAAGTTGCCACATTCTCTTCCCCCCTCTTCTCATCCCAGTCTCTCTCAAGGAGAGGCTTCTCTTCTGCTACCTCCTTCAGCCTTGCAATCAGCAAGGCAATGCAATAAGGCCCTTCAGGAGGCCCACCACGACCTGCTCATCTCCAGATCCACAGACCTTCACTCAACATCCATCCCCTTTTCGTCCCCAGCAAACTCACCCCTCTGTGGCTCTCGTCTTTTCTAGAATCACTTACCTAGCACCTTCTGGGGCTTTTGCATCTGCTTCTGCTCCTTTTTATTTAAGAAAACACTGCACTTTAACACAGCTTCAGGAATCACCCAAAATAGAAACGTGCCCTTTTGTGCCATCCTCTACTTTAAAAGACAAATAAGAGGAAGAACTGTTCCATGCAAATGTTAAGGCGCTTGAGAGGACATTGTGTGAGTGGTAAGAACTTCACATTAAGGGAGAAAAGGCAGGAGAATATCTGTGCCACCCAGGGAGGGGGAAGGACTTCTCAAATTTAAAAGCACAAACTCTAAAGCAAAAAAACAAAACAAAACAAAACAAAAAACTTGATTATATGAAAACTAAGATGTTCTGTTTAAATAAGAACATAATGGGGACACTTTGGTTCCCAGATCCAGATCCTAGCTGTACAATGTCCTACGAATCCTTGAGCAAGTTACTCCACCTCTCTGTGCCTCAGTTTTCTAATCGATAAAAATGGAGAGAATAGCATCTACCTATGGGCTGTTAGGAGTTTGAAATGAGTTAATATTTATAATCATTTAAAATAACACCTGACATGTGGTAAGAACTAAAGTAGTGTTTGTAAACAGTGCATAGGATGGATGGTAGAAAAAAAAGTGACCAGGGATTAATAGCTCACAGCTGTTCATTATGGGAGCCCCTAGGCACATGTGACTTTTTTTTTTCTTTTCCATTATGGTTTATTAGAGGATATTGAATATAGTTCCCTGTGCTATACAGTAGGACCCTGTTGTTTATCCATTCTATATATAATAATTTGCACCTGCTAGTCCCAAACTCCTAATCCATCCCTCTCCTACCCCCTCTCTCCCTTGGCAGCCACAAACGTGTTCTCTATGACATGTGACTATTTTTAATGGAAATGAATTAAAAGTAAATACAATTTAAAACTCAGCTTCTCACTCACACTGGCCATATTTCGAGAGCTCAATAGCCACATGCAGCCGATGGTTACCATATTGGGCAGCACTGATCAAGATTACAGGGGGGGGCTTCACTGGTGGCGCAGTGGTTAAGAATCTGCCTGCCAATGCAGGGGACACGGGTTCGAGCCCTGGTCTGGGAAGATCCCACATGCCACGGAGCAACTAGGCCCATGAGCCACAACTACTGAGCCTGCGCGTCTGGAGCCTGTGCTCCACAACAAGAGAGGCCACGATAGTGAGAGGCCCACGCACCGCGATGAAGAGTGGCACCCGCTCGCCACAACTGGAGAAAGCCCTCGCACAGAAACGAAGACCCAACACAGCCAAAAATAAATATTAATTAATTAATTAATTTTTAAAAATATATATGTTACTCTTAAAAAAAAAAAAGGCTATGGGGGGAATAGTCAACAACAATAACACAGCAACCCCTGCCAAGTGGGGGGATCGGGGGAGGGTTGGATTGGGAGTTTGGGACTAGAAGATGCAAACTATTATACATAGACTGGGTAAACAACAAGGTCCTACTGTGTAGCACAGGGAACTATATTCAATATCCTCTAATAAACCGTAATGGAAAAAAATATGAAAAAAAATGTGCATATATATATATAAAACTGAATCACTTTGCTGTACAGCAGAAATTAACACAACATTGTAAATCAACTATACTTCAATAAAAATAATAATAATAACCAAAACCAAAAATAACACAGCAACCCCAAGAGGAAAGCAGGCAAAAAATGTGATCAGACAGGTTAGGGAAGAGAAGTCTGAAAAGCTAATCAGTAGATGACATGGTACTCAAAATCACTTGTAATCAGAAAGATGAAAATGAAAACAGTATCTCTGCATGCCTCTTAGAGTGGAAAAAATTAGAAAGGTGGTTAAGTCAAGGGTCAGTGGGATGTGGGGACAGAGGAAGATTCTCCCCACTCATGGGGGCGTGGCCTGGGTGGCCCCTCTGGAGGGTCATGGGCAGTGCCTAGTCCAATTAAGTCCAGATGCTCCCAGCCACCCATCTCAGGGAGACTTTCACTGGGTCTGTAAGGACTGAGTATGGGCATATTCACTCCATCGCCATCTGTGGAAGAGGATCTGGAGGCCGCCTGGTGTCTGTCCCTGGGGGATGGGGAGGTGGGATGTGGCGGCTTCACCTAGGGGGCCTGGGGACCAGCGAGAGCCCCGGAATGCACGTCTGCTGTTCTGTTTTCATTGGCTGAAAACAGAGAACAACAGAATATTCCTAACTTCATGCCATTCGTGTAAACTTAAAATATATGCACTCAAAATAAAACACGTTTTACAAGAATGCACTCCAATAAGACAAAATTAGACATATCAGTTGTCTCGGGGGAAAAGAATGAAAGTAGAATATGGAGATAAAAAGGAATGAATGACGAATGAACGAACGAACGAACAAGAGAGGGGTATTGCACAGACCAAAGGCGGAGCTATGCCATGAACTGAAAAAGCGATTGTCTCAACTCTCTGCATTTGAGGGTTTAAAAAAGGAATTTTAGAAATAGTTTTCCCAAGAGAAGCTAAAATCTAGGTGATATAAGAATGAACTTGAAGAAGATTTGCAAAATCTATGAATGGCAAGAATATAGACTGTACGGGAAGTAGTTATGCTCCTAAATACTCATCTCAGGAAGATTGGACCCAGATCTATGAGGGCAGGTGCTTCTTTTTTTAATTAAAAAAAATTTTTTTTATAGAAGTATAGTTGATTTACAGTGTTGTGTTAGTTTCAGGTGTACAGTAAAGTGAATCAGTTATACATATATATGTATGTATATACATTCTTACATATATATATATACACACACACACACACATATGTATTCTTTTTCAGATTCTTTTCCCTTATAGGTTATTATAAAATATTGAGTATAGTTCCCTGTGCTATACTGTAGGTCCTTGTTGTTTATCTATTTTATATATATAGTGTGTATATGTTAATCCCAAACTCCTAATTTATCCTTCTCCTTCCTTTCCCCTTTGGTAACGGTAAGTTTGTTTTCTATGTCTGTGGATCTATTTATGCTTTGTAAATAAGTTTATTTGTATCATTTTTTAGAGTCCACATATAAGTGATATCATATTATGTCATATGATATTTGTCTTTCTCTGTCTGGCTTAGTTCAGTTAGTGTGATAATCTCTGGGTCCATCCATGTTGCTGCAAATGGCATTATTTCATTCTTTTTTTATGGCTGAGTAATATTCCGTTGTGTATATGTTCCACATCTTCTTAATCCATGCATCTGTCGATGGACATTTAGGTTGCTTCCATGTCTTGGCTATTGTAAATAGTGTGGGCAGGTGCTTCTTCTAACCAGAGGTCAGGGGTTTGACGACATCCCCCCTCCTCTCCCCTGCTTTCCAACCACGCTAACATCTCCTTCTCATTCTCCTGTCCCCTGCCCCTCCCTCTCATCTGGTAACTTCACTCTTCACCATAAGGTCTCTCCAGCCCCAGGACCTTTGCACATGTTCCCCTCCTCACCCACCTGGCACATAGTAGTTGCTCCTCTGCAAATATTTATTGACATTCTGACTTCCAGCCAGCTAGAGAAAAATCTAGCTCCTTCTTACACTTAGGTTAGTGGAGGTATAAAATTGGCTGAGGTCCCAGGAGAGGGTAAGTGGGTGTGGTGAAGTTAACCAGGGGCAGCAGTCTGGGGCTCTCGCTGGGCCCTAGGCTCCCTAGGTGTAGCAAAGCCAGACTCAGGATACAGGCACCACATGTTAGCTGTGTGACTGTGGGCAAGTAGTTAACCCCTCAGTGTCTCGGTTCCCCTGTCAATGAACTGAGTGTAGAGCATTCACCTGGTAAATATGCTGAGGCATAAAATGGGACCTCAGTATGTAAGGCCATTAGCATATAACCTGGCAAAGAGAATAAACTCAATGAATTTGGTTCCTTGATCAGTCAGTTCTGGTATAACTTAGGGGCAAGTAACAAAATAAAAATTTAAATGGTGATGATGATGATGATAGCAAACATTTATATAGAACTGACTAAATTCCAAGCACAGTGCTAAGCATATCACCTAAATTCCCACACCTATAAAGGGAAGTACTATGATCATCCCCATTCTATAGCTCAGGAAACTGAGGCACAGAGAAGTTGAATATCTTGCCCAAGGCCACACAGCTAGTGATTGGCAGAACTGGGATTTGAACCAGGGCTCTCTGGGCTCTTAACTGCTAGGAAGAGTGTTTGTTATCCACATTACAAGAAGTCTGCAGGCTGGGAGCTTGGTTGCAGTGTTGGTTCTGCAGCTCAGCAATGTCTCCAAGGAATCCTTTCCATCTTTCCACTCTGCCATCTTCAGTGTAAGGACTTTTCTTGGTAACCTTTACTACTCACGGTTCCAAGATGTCTACCCAGCCATCCTGTGTAGGCGCAAAAGCATCCGGCCAAAGAAGAGGAAGGGCTGTCTCCTGCCCTGTGACTCTTCTCAAAGAAGGGAAACTTTCCCAGAAGCACCCAGCAGACTTTCACTCAGATCCCGTTAAGCGCAAGACTGGGTCATGTGACCAGTGCTCCCATTGCAAGGAATCCTGGGAGAAAGAGACTATTGGGTATTTTCTGCCTCTTTGATGGAAGGTGGGCTCCATTAGCAAGGGAAGGGGTGGGATTGGCTATCGAGTAGACAACCATCTGTGTCTTCCCTGATTTTTTCCTAGTTTAAGACAAGTCCTGGGCTTCCCTGGTGGCGCAGTGGTTGAGAATCTGCCTGCCAATGCAGGGGACACGGGTTCGAGCCCTGGTCTGGGAAGATCCCACATGCCGCGGAGCAACTAGGCCCGTGAGCCACAACTACTGAGCCTGCGCGTCTGGAGCCTGTGCTCCGCAACAAGAGAGGCCGCGATAGTGAGAAGGCCCGCGCACCGCGATGAAGAGTGGCCCCCACTTGCCGCGACTAGAGAAAGCGCACAGAAACGAAGACCCAACACAGCCAAAAATAAATAAATTAATTTTAAAAAAAAGACAAGTCCTGCCGTCTACACAGACTTCCATCTCTTCTGGAATATAGTCTATTAGTTATCACTATGCTTTCCTACATTTCACTTCATTATTTATTCATTCATTCATTCAACAAACATTTATTGGGCACCTCCTCTATGCCAGGCACAGTTTTAGGTCCTGGGGATACAGCTGTGAGCAAAACAGATGAAAATTCCTGCCCTAGTGGGGGTACATGCTAGAGCAACACCATCCAATGGAACTTTCTACAATGATGGAAATGTTCTTTGTATGCGACTGTCCACCTGTGGCTGTGGAGCACTTAAAAGTCGACTGAGGAACTGAAGTTCTCATTTGATTTAAATTAAATTAATTATATATTTAAATAGTTATGTGTAAGTGCGACTAATGTGACTGAGGAACTGAATGTCTAATTTAGTTATAAATGTATATTTAAACAACTATGTGTAGCTAATGGTTACTGTATCAGGCAGCATGGCTCTAAAGGCCAAGGGATACATCATCGACTTTTCTCTCTCGACACATAAACATACTCAGTTCTCTTCCACCCTAAAAAGACTCTCTTCTCATACCCAGGCTCTTGTTTCCAGTTCCTCTCCTCTTGCTCTCTCCAGCCATCAACCATGGCGAGACTCCCCAGTGCTGTGTAGTGTATGCTTTTCATCCCTTGCATCTTACTCATTTCTGTGCTGCCCTGGAGACCAATGACCTCTCCTTTCTCGAAACGCTTTTGAACTTGACCCTCAGGGATGACACTCTTCTGCCAGGTCTCCTCCTGCCTCTGTGACTTCTCCCTCTTTTTCATCAATATCTTTCCTCTACTTGTCTCTTTTTTTTTTTTTTTTGCCCTTCCCCAACATTCCACTGGGGATTCTTGGCTTTTTTCATTTTATCTATCTACCCTGGGATATCTGGTCTACCATAACCCTACCCTCGACCACTCCTGACGCATTCACCAAATATGCATTGAGTACCTGCTGCGTCACGAAAGGTGCTGCAGGTACTACCAAAAAAAAGTCTCTACAGTCGTAGAGAACAAACGTATGGACACCAAGGGAGTGGGATGAATTGGGAGATTGGGATTGACATATATACACTAATATGTATAAAATAGATAACTAATGAGGACCTGCTGTATAGCACAGGGAACTCCACTTTGCTGTACAGTAGAAACTAACACAACATTGTAAAACAACTATACCCCAATAAAAAAAAAAAGTCTCTGACCTCCTGGAGCTGATATTCTAGAAGAGGAGGTGAATAATATATACAACTTAATAAACAGTATAATTCCAGAGAGTGAAGATTCTCTTTATCCGGAGGGGACATGGAAATCCTCTCTAAGAAGAAAAATTTGAGCTGCAATCTGAAGGATTTGAAGAGGGCCAGCTAAGAAAAGAGGGAGAGAGTTGACGGGATGGGGCAAGTGTCTGAAGTAGAAGAGAAGACCAACATAGCATTCCCATGGTGGAAAGGAGATTTTCCCATTGGAAGAACAGAAAGCCAAAGTGCCTGGAGTATAGCACAGAGCAGTCAGTGGGAGTAAAGTCACACAAGGTCTTATGGTCACGCTACCGTTTGGATTTTATTCTAAGCATGATAGAAGCCACTGGAAGGTTTTAGTGAGGGAATTACAGAAAACTGGCTTCCCAAACTTAACGTGTCCACAATCCAGCTCTTGATCTTCCTCCAAACCACCCCCTTCCTCCATCGTCCCCATCTCAGTTGACAACTCCATCCTTCAGGTAACCCAGTCTTAACCCCTCTCTCCCACCACATGCTCCATCCTTCCGTTGGAAGCCCTGGCGGCTGCCATATTGTTCTCCATAGTGCTTCACACCATCTGACATACCGTATATTTTCCCATTGTCACTTTGTTCATGGTGGCATCCTCAGGTCCTACCTGAGTGGCTGGTGCATAGCAGGTACTCAATAAAACCTGGTTGAATAGATGGACCACTTGGTGTTCCAATCATAATCAGAAAGCCATTCTTCCCTTCCCTTTCTTTCCCACCATTGCCCCCACCCCATCCAACAAGCCACGTGAGGTAGAAAACTAGGGTTCAGGAGTCCTGGGGTCCTGGGTTCACATTCTTACTTGGCGGTGTGGACCTCCATGCATTAGTAACTTATCTGGGCTTCAGTTTCCTCCTCTGTAAAATGGGACTCATCCTGCTGGCTGCTGGTATGCAGGGAGGACTTGATGAGCCCAGGCAAGTTTCCTGGTGCACAGCAGTCAATGGCAGCTATATATAAATTGGGGCCTCCTTTGTACTCCCACTGCCTTTGTCCTAGTTCTAGCCCTCATTACGCCGGTCGGCTCTTGTGGCTGCCTCCTAATTCCTCCCTCCATCACCACCAATCTGTCCTTTCAGCTGTCAGGCTTGTCTTCCTAACGCCAACCCTAATCACATCCCTCCCTTGCTCCAAAACCTTACATGACTCTCACTGTCCAGACGACAAGACCCACCTTCTCTGCCTCCGGTTTCCCCCGACCACGTATCCTGAGGGAAGCCTTCTGCCTCTGTAGGACATTCTCGGCCTGAGAAGCCTTCCCCCTCCTCCTGTTCTTCTCCTAACTCTTTGTCATCCATCCAGGGAGGGAGTCAGGAGATAGTACACCTTGGGTGCCAGCTAAGATTGCACTGGGCAGGAGGGAGGCTGGATTGTCTGCATTTCAGAGGCTCAGAGAAGTTAGGGCAAAGGCCATGTAATGAGAAAATTCAGGGTCAGGGTTTAACTCCAGGTCTAAGATTTTGTAACGTTTTGTGCTGTGCTGCCTCTTCAGACTTGGGCTGCACAATCATGCTGTCCCCAGCCCTCCTGTCTGTACTCATTTCCTCCTCGTTTCTGCCTCTTACAGCCCTGGAGCCAAAAGGACTTGAATCTCTCACCCACTTACTTGTATGGTCATCTAAGGGCAGAGCTGAGTTCATCTCAGCTTTATCCTTGTGTCCAGTACGACCGGGTCTAAACCCATCATCTCTCACCTGGACCAGGGCAGTCACCTCCCCCCTCGTCTCCCAGCTTCTGGCCTTGACCCCCAGAGGGGTCTTATTTTAATACAAGTCAGATCATGTCTCTTCAGTGCTCAGAACCCTCCATGGCTCCTACTTCACTCGGAGCAAAAGCCAAAGTCCTCACCGTGGCCCACAAGGCCCTGCACCATCGGCCCCATCACCCCCCAGGCCTCATCTCCTCCCACTGTCACCCTGGCTTATTCGGTTCCAGCCACACTAGCCTCCTTGCTGTTCCTCACATGTACCTTTGCACTGACTGTCCCTCACATGTACCTTTGCACTGACTGTCCCTCTGCCTAGAGTTTTCCTCTGACATATTCCTGTGGCTCACTTCACATCTTTATCCCACTGACTCTTTCTCCGTACCTGAGCTGTGTGGTCCATTCACCACTGGCCACGTGTGGCCATTGAGCACCTGAGTTTAGATGTGCCATAGGTGTAGAATCTGCACCAAGATTTCAAAGACGTACTCCAAAGGAAAGAATGTATAAAATGTCTTGTGAATAATCTTTCATATTGATTGCCTGTTGAAATGATAATGCTTCGGATACACCAGGTTAAAGAAACTATATTTATTAAAATTAATTTTACCTGTTTCTTTTGACTCTTAATGTGGCTACTGGAAAATTTTAAATTTCACACATGGCTCTTCTTGTTTTTTCCTTTTGTTTTTTCCTTTTTTCTTTTCTTTTTTTTAATTGAAGTATAGTTGATTTACAATGTTGTGTTAATTTCTGCTATACAGCAGAGTGATTCACTTATACATATATATACATTTTCTTTTTTTATATTCTTTTCCATTATGGTTTATCATAGGATATTGAATATAGTTCTCCGTGCTGTACAGCAGGACCTCGTTGTTCATCCATTCTATATATAAAAGCTTACATCTGCTAACCCCAGCCTCCCACTCCATCCCTCCCTCAACCCCCTCCCCCTTGGCCACCACCAGTCTGTTCTCTATGTCCAACACATGGCTCTTCTTAAGGTTCTACTGGGCAGTGCTGGTCTGAACATCCTTAACTCTGAACTACTTCCCTGCCAGGCAGGAAAGAGCAGTTGGCCTTTACCAATTGATATGTGTGTCATCACTCCACTCACCCTGCCCCACGCTACCAATGCACCCCCTTCTCTGCACTGCTTTTCTCCCTTGTACTCATCACCCTGACATCTGGCATATTTACTGCGTTTATTCTCAGCCTCCCCCATGCAAACAGGGATTCCTATGACTCGTGTCCCCAGGACCTAGACAGGGACTGGCACATTGTAGGTGCCCAGTTCATGTTTGTGAAGTGAGTGAATGAAAACTCAACAAATGCTTGTCATTTACTGTGCATGCCCTCACTAATGGCTTTTATCTGCCAAGAAGGAAGAAAGTGAAATAGACTGGTGATCTATAGGATGATGGAGTTTGAGGAATGCCCGTGAATATCGGAAAGTTGGGAGAGGAAGAGAAAAATAGAATTAAATGAATGAAAAGTTCTTTGGGGTTGCATGGCATGGCCCCCACCTATACTTCAGCTTCATGGCACCATCCAAATCCCCACCATGCACCATCTCATTCTTTGAATTTGCCAAGCTCCTTCCCACCCCAGGCTCTCTGTCTCTGCCATTCTGTCAGCCTGGAAAGTTCTTCCCCCATGGACCAGATTCCTCCTCCTCTTCCGTGAGCCCTCAGCTTGAGACCGGGTCCTCCCTGGGTCCCAGACGAGTTAACACTACCTGCTGTGTGCCCTCAGAGCTGTTGTTTTCCCCTGCTCTCTCTAAGAATGCATGACACCTGTGACGGATTCATTCTCTGTGTGCCTTTTTTGGTTAAACATTTTTCTCCCACATCAGCTCCGTGGGGCAAGGAGGACCTCAGGTATTGCTTTGCCCAGCACACAGGACGTGTTCAGATATGCATTTGTTGATGGTGGAAAAGGAGGTCAGCCCAACCTAATAGACCCGTCTCTGCTCTAGGAATAGTTGGAAAAAGAGTTGGGTCTTAGTTTGGTGTGCCTCCATATTGACCCTGAAACAAGGATTCAGGTGCAAGTAGTTCATCTGGGAAGTGACTCCAGGAAGTGTGGGTGGGGGACAAGGGTGGGGAGACAAGGAAGAATGAAGGGTCAAGCAGGTTACCCGCTGCGGGCAGCTGGGCTCAGCCTCTCTGGGAGCCTGTGTAGAACTCACACCTCAGAGAATCTGGGAGGAGGGGGCAGGGGAGCTGGGGAATTCATCCACCTACTCCCAGCAATCTTTGGTGGAGGGCTGCTCCCACAGGGGAATTCACTCCCTGGGCCTGTCTCAGCTTCAAAGAAAGTCCTGAGACAAAGGCGTGCCAATATTGGTTATTTACAGATGCAGATACTGGTTGTCTCAAAGACAAAGAGATATACTATATATAAAATAGATAATCACCAAGGACCTACTGTATAGCACAGGGAACTCTACTCAATATTCTATAATAATCTATATGGGAAAAGAATCTGAAAAAGAATGGATGTATGTATATGTATAACTGAATCACTTTGTTGTACACCTAAAACTAACACAACATTGAAACTCAACTATACTCCAATATAAAATAAAAATTAAATTTAAAAAAAGACAAAGATGGGACTTCCCTGGTGGCGCAGTGGTTAAGACTCCACCTGCCAATGCAGGGGACACGGGTTCAAGCCCTGGTCCGGGAAGATCCCACATGCCGCGGAGCAACTAAGCCTGTGCACCACAACTACTGAGCCTGCACTCTAGAGCCCGTGAGCCACAACTACTGAGCCCGCGTGCCACAACTACTGAGCCCATGTGCCACAACTACTGAAGCCCTCACGCCTAGAGCCCACGCTCCACAACAAGAGAAGCCACCACAAGGAGAAGCCCGCGCACCGCAACAAAGAGTAGCCCCTGCTCACCGCAACTAGAGAAAGCCCGAGCGCGGCAACGAAGACCCAACACAGCCAAAAATAAATAAATAAATACATTTATTTTTTAAAAAGACAAAGAGATGTAGAAACTGGGTATTCACAGATGCAGATATGGTTGTTCAAAGTAAAAGTCATAAGGTCCAGATCCCTGGACAAAACAGAAGACACCCCCAAATTATTTGCATGGTCTCCCTCCTCTTAACCACAGAGCCCTCTGTTTTTCAGCATTTCTTGCCCATCATGTGAGGCTCCAACAACAACCTCTTCTGTGGCATAGTTCCATGGTGGTTCCTACTACATTTCTTATTCAGGAAACGGGTGTGGGGGTTCCTTGGGTTGAGGAGGGTCTCTGGGACCCTTTTTCTCACCAGCAATACTTTTTACAAATGAGGTCTTAGGATGGGGTCTTTACGGGGGGGCTTTCTACGGGAGGGTCCTCTCACCTATCACCGTGATTCTTACTCACCTGTATTTACAGGAGTGACTTTTTGCCCTGAGGTTCGGGGTCTGTAGTCCCCTTCTGGAGCTGATGTCAGCTGGTCCACCCCCGCAGGGCTACACCCATTGTTTGGGTTGTTTGAGTAGCTTAGTACACTTCCTGTGTTCTGGCCACAATGCCAACCACTTCACGTGTATCGATTCATTTAATCCTCACACCCCTTTGAGGTGTAGGTACTGTTGTGATCCCTGTTATACAAAAGGGGGAACTGAGGCATGGAGAGGGGAAGTAACTTGCCCAAGGTCACCCAGCTGGGAAGTGGCAGAGCTGAGATTTGAACCCATGCTGGCTGGGATCTTAACACTAAACTGCTTTCTTGCCAGTTGGTAAAAAGACCTGAGCCCCGAAGGATCTGCCACTCCCCCTGGTCCTTCCCCCAGGGCCTCCCAGCCTCCCCAGGATCCATCCTGATTGTGAGTTGCAAAATACACTGAAAGTCACCCCGACCAGGTGCCACAGGAAGCTTCTGTTCTTCTCAGCCTAATGTTTATCGAGTATCATCAACCATACACCTATGTGGGGTCTTTGTAAATCATCTGTTATCCTGTGAAGCAGGTACTATTAACACTGTTTTACAGGTGACGAAACTGAGGCCCAGCAATGTAAAGTCACCTGCCTGTGGTCACCCAGCCAATACACCACAACATCGAACCCCCGCCCACCGCTCTGACCCTGAAACCCACCTTCTGCTTTCTGTTCTGGCTTCTTTCTTCCAGCATCTTGGCAACAGTTGGGACGGAGTTTGACCTAAGAACGCTGAGGGCAGTTCGAGTGCTGCGGCCGCTCAAGCTGGTGTCTGGAATCCCAAGTGCGTGAGTTTCCAACCGTGACCAGGGGTCTGCTCAGGGGGTCCCGCGAGCCCTTGGTTTCCCCTCTGCATAGCGTGTCACAGGAACCCTTGGGTGCGTCCCCAGCCTGGGTCAGGGCAGCCTCCACTTTGGGGAAGTCCCTCAGAGGACTCCCCACCAGGCATCTGGCTGCAGGTCTGGGTGAGCGCCTGAAAGCCAGCCAGGAGCCGCACCCATTTACTGAGCATTTCTCCATCAGGAGCCATGGTAAGCGCCACCCAGGTCCTCACACTCACAACCCTGTGAAGTCGATAATGCTGCTATCTCCGTTTTACAGATGGGGAAACTGAAGCTCAGGGCGGCTGAATAACTTGAGCAAAGTCACGTGGCTGAGAATGGCAGAATTAGGAGTTAGCCAGTCTGACCCCAAGCCTGGTAATACTGGTGGCAATGACCGTTACCATTCATTGAGTGCCTGCTGTGTACCGGGCACAGCAGAAAGAGCTTTTTGTGTATTATCTTAGTTCATCCTCACGATCACCCAGTGAACCCATTTTACAGATGAAAAGGTGGAGGCTCAGAAAGGTTAAATGACTCACCTGAGTTCTTACAGCTTGACAGCGATGAGCTCCAAAGTCTATACTCGTTCCGTGCTATTTTCTCGTCCTCCAGGGATGCTTCTCCTCCAGATCCTCTGTGGGTGGCTGCACTATACAGGGTCAGGATTAGGTTCAGCTGGAAAAAACAAAAGAAAAACAAAACAAAACAGGGCTAAACTTTTTCTGTCCTACTGCCTCAGTAGTAGTAGTAGTAATAATAATAACAATAATTCCTATTTTTTTTAACATCGTTATTGGAGTATAATCGCCTTACAATGTTGTGTTAGTTTCTGCTGTATAACAAAGTGAATCAGCTATATGCATACATATATCCCTATATCCCCTCCCTCCTGCATCTCCCTCCCACCCTCCCTATCCTCCCCCTCTAGGTGGTACAAAGCACCGAGCTAATCTCCCTGTGCTATTAGTTTTTATTTATAAGCACTTAATATGATCTCCCTGTATTATTATTTTCTATTTATAAGCATTTACTATGTACCAGGCGCTGTTCTAAGTATTTGCCATTTTTTTAACTCATTAATCCTCACAACAAGCCTGTGAAGTAGGTTCTGTTATTACCACCATTTCACATTTCATTAGCTTCATTCTTCAAGTTCATTGCCATCCAGATTTAAAGAGTAAGATTTTCCAGATAACCACCAGCAGGGTCTTTTTGTTAGAAAGAAGGCACTTCTACTCAGGTGTCTGCAAGATTCCAGTGGGTGCCTATGTCATATTAAATCAAGGGCCATCCCAAAGCTAACACTAATAAGAATTTTTGTTTAATGACCACCTACGATGTGCCAGGGACTTTGCTAGGTATGAACCCTCTCATTTAATCCTGAGAGGGAGGTGCTATTCTAATCCCCATTTACAGACGAAGAAACCAAGGTTCAGAATGGGAACGTGACTTGCTCAAGATCACTTTGCTAGTCAGGAGATGACTAAGTCAGGTTCCCTAGAAGCAGATTTAGATAGGTGTTCAGATGCACTTGCTATATTGGGGGAGTGCCGTCAGGAGAGAGAGAATGAGGGCAGCAGGACGGGGTAGTGGAAGGATCTGAACAAAGATGCAGTCTCAGCCGGATCCTGCAGGGAGCTCTGGGGTGTGAATAGCGTCAGAGTTGTCTCCTACTTGAGGCAACAGGCTGGTCTTTTGCATTTCTGTGGTCAGTTATTGGGGGTGGGAGGTGGGGAAGCGATAGCCTCCCAGGTGGGGAGCTTTTGATAACCAAGGGCAATTCTATGAAAAGAGGAGCATCTGGGAGCCGTTAGCAGCAAATGCCCACAGCAGCTGGAGGGAGGGTCCACCAACAGCAAAGGAGATCTGGCCTGGGCATCAACTTCAGCCAGTGTCCAGAGCCTTAGCCACTCTGCCACATGCATCAGCCTTACATTTTGGACCTCTTGGAGTAACATAGTCTCCCTGTGGTCTCCACCCATCAGGAGGTGCTAATCGTGGGCCATGGGAAGTTCTTCTCATCAAGAAGCAAGACCCAAGCTATATGTTTGAATCCTCATTTTAACCATAGACTTTCCTAAACATACAGAACAGTGGTTACAAACAGAGGGTTTGACATCATTCCGACCTGGATTCAAATCCTGGCCCTGTTATTTACCATGCCCTAAGGTGAATCATGACATCCGCTGAGCTTTGCTTCCCACCTCTGTAAAGTGGGGATAATTTTACACGTGCGCCTGCCTCATGGGGTTGTTGCTAAAAGCCAATAAAATAATGTCTGGTTTCTCAGGGTTGGAACTAGGACATTGACCGCTTTCTCAGGCAGAGCTGCAACTAGCGTATATGGCGCCTTTGTATGAATTAGGAAAAGACGCCCTCTCTTGGTGGAAAGAAGTGAGAAAAAGTCACCCCGCTCTGGGTGAAAGCCACCCAACACCCAAGAACGGGGCTCAGAAAGCCATGAATTTCCACCTCTTTCTTGCCCAAAAGGTCATCAAATGGGACAGCCTATGTCCAATACTTTTAAAAATATTTTAAAGATAAAAAGTGGGGAATTCCCTGGCGGTCCAGTGGTTAGGACTCCGAGCTTTCACTGCCATGGTCCCGGGTTCAGTCCCTGCTTGGGGAACTAAGATCCCACAAGCCGCACGGCGCGGCCAAAACAAAACCAAAAAAAAAAAAGTGCTCTAAAATATTAGGAGGAATGGTTCCTATTATTATAACGAGCAGCCTCTGTGTCTTCCATCTATCTTCCCTCACTCTCGCCCGGTCCCCAGCCTCCTGCGTGCTCTGGGTTCCCTCAGGAGGCATCTTGGGGGTGGGGTTTTGGGGTGCCTTCTCACGGGCCTGTGGGGCCTCTCTCTCTGTGTCTCCCCAGGTTTACAAGTCGTCCTGAAGTCGATCATGAAGGCAATGATCCCCCTGCTGCAGATCGGCCTCCTCCTCTTTTTTGCAATCCTTATTTTTGCAATCATAGGGTTAGAATTTTATATGGGAAAATTTCATACCACCTGCTTTGAAGAGGGCACAGGTAGGTCCGAGCAGCAGCGTATTTTTTTCCCAACCTTCCTCCCCTTTCTTTCTTCCCTTAGGGATAAGCTCCTGGAAGGGATCTACAGGGGTTTGCTTCTTTCTCCTGGAAGCTGGGAGAACCTCCTCCCGAAAGCACTGCAGGCAAGGCGGGGGGTGAGACAGTCCCCGAGATCTTGGTTGTCGCCGGGGCATTGCATTGGGGTCCCCGAGAAGCTGTCCCGGGGTGAGTGGTTTATTTGGGAAGTGATCCCAGGAAGCACCATCAGAGGAGTGGAGAAGTGAGACAGGGAAGGGAAAACATCTAGTAAAGGGGGGTGTTATCAAGTAGGTTACCATCTTGGGCAACCAGACCTCAGTTCCATTGGGCACCTCGGGGGAACAGTGTAGGTCACACTCAGAGCCATCCCACACGTAGGGCGAGGGAGCTGGCTACTTATCCACCAAATTCTATCCGACATTGGCAAGGACTGCCCCCTGGGAGGGCATTAAGGCCCTGGCACAGCTGGCTGCCCCGACACTGGGCTGGAGCACGTATCAAAGGTGTTTTCGGTGGGAGCATGTAGGGGCAAATGACAGCAGAATATAGGCGCGGTGCCCACAGCCTCTGCCTAGTTACCTTGCAGTGACCCCAGACCCTAGCGCATGCTGAGTTCTAAAGCCTCCTTACCCTGGAGGAAAGGGAGAGTCGAGGATGGCTCCTCCTGGTCTCCCCCAGAATGTGCCTTAAAGCCATCCCGCTGGGAGTCCTGGCACCAGCCAGTCAGAACCAGAGCGCAAGCAGGATCTTGGCTCATGAGCTCCCGGCACTATGCCAGTGTCAACCCCTTAGCTGCTGGATCGAGAAAGCAGGGTGGGCGCAGGAGAAAATCCAGGAGGGCCAGGAGGCACAGCCCTGGTGCTCATCTCTGAATCAGCAGCGGGGCAACTGCTGGGGATAGTGTCCCACGCTATCCACACACTCAAGGACCCAATAGCTTCCAGATACATCTTTGATTAAATCCCCTGCTATCCAAACCTAGCTGCTTGCTCTCTGACCAAGAACCAAATCAAATCAAATCGGTGGGAAGTCTGTATTTCAATATTTGGACCACGGGCCGCCTCAGTGTGGACCGGCTGAATGACAGCGCTAGTCGTGCGTCAAAGAAACTGTGAATTGAGACAGTAAAGCCCAAAGGGGAGCCCCTTGGGAAGGGAAAGAGATTTCAGGCCTGTCTTATTAGGAAGAAGATTCTGTCCTGGAGTGGTTTCCCATCCACCTTCTCTTCCCGATGACCCCCGGGTGGCAGAGCCCTCTCCCCAGACCTCCCAGAGGGCAGCAAAACCCAGTAAGGAAGGTTTATTCGAGATGCTTTTATTGCCTCCTTTTTCTTGCTCCCCCCACCCCCGTCTCCTTCTCTCCTGGGCTTGTGAAGTTTGCTCAATATGGGATGTCCTAATTATTTCTTTCCCCGATGAAGAAGGTGTTAATTGAGGCAGAGCTATTTCTGCTCCTGGCCTCGTCACCCAGGCGGAAGTGCTGGAGGGAGAGACACAGGGCAGGGCCCCTCGGAAAAATCAGCCGAAGGTAGAGAAACCAGGATTCCTGGATCCTAGGGTTTTTTGTTGTTGTTGTTGTTTTCTCTCTCTCTCTCTCCAGCAAAGGGGACAGAGGACTGGCTTGAGTCTGAATTGAGGTTTTAAGGGGACAGATGTGGGTGAGGCAACCGGAGGGTAGGAGGCCTTGATTTAGGAAGGATGACTGAAAAGCTCGCAATTAAAAATATAAGGCATGTGAGTAAGAGACAGATATAAACAGACACCCAGGCAGCAGGTTAATTTTAAAATATATTTATAATCAAATTCCTCAGACTCTCTGGATGGTTGCTTTTCTAGAAGCAGCCCTCAGAGTGTTTCGTGATGAGGGGGCAGGTGGGGGGTTGGGAGGAGCGGGTCGCAATCAAGCACACCACTAGGCAAAGCTGCTAAAGACAGACAGGTTTTCTCTTGCAGACAGGTTCTCCTTATCAGGAACATGGTTCCTGTGTGCCCAGCACCGCGCTAAACTCCCAGAGAAATGCCAAGGAAAAGTGGAAGTGCCCTGCTTTCTAAGAGCTTCCAAAATAGTTTGAGGAAACAAGACCCCCTTGTCTGCAACTAGTCCATAGCAATGCAGGTTGATGCTGCTTTTGTCTCCTCACCAAATGTGAATATTCGGGAGCTATTGTAGCCCCGAGGAAAGAAAGGGACCTGTGTTCACTGGGCTAACCCGGGGGCTGGGTGGGCGGGGGGGCGGGGGGCGCACATTGGTGGATAGGTATTGAGCCAGACTTGGACACAAGGTGGAAATGGAGAAGGTTTTGGACAGAGGTGACCTTCTCAACAGACAATGGTTCTCATTCATTACAGGAGCCCATGGAATTTTCCCCCTTGCCCTGAGCCTTATGTTTAAAAGATTTTGCCTTCCCATCTGTATTCATTAAATAATAGCCCCCGTACCAAATCTGGCGTGAGTGGGGAAGGGGTTTCCCACAACTTAAAATAGTGGCCGATGTGTCATTGCTTCTTGAGTAGTGGGTGTCCCTTCTGAGATGGTAAATGTCATTTTGCATGACCTAGAGTTTCTACTTAACCAGAGTTTCAAAGGCCAATAAGATTCATGCATTCTATGTTGGTTTATTTCACTCTGTTGCTTACTAAGTGGAGGTTAAGAATGGGCTTCAAAGCCTGTATGTAGGCTATATATAACCTATATATAAATATATCACATTGAGATATATTTTTGTTTAGTGGGAGCTTGAGTTTACACACTCAGCTGTTTGATTTCTTGTCGGACAGTGTCACTCTCTGAAAACCTTCAAAAGTATCGTTCACTGAATAGAATCCCCTCATATCCGCGGCTCTGGTCCAGTGGGGAAAAGCCTGGGATATTCTGTGCTCCCCTAACTCCGTGTTCTCATGAAGGCATCTCTCCTCGGTCTCCCCATCAACACCTTAGAATTCAGACCCGACCTTTATGGCCCAGCCCAACTTTGCCAGGAAGCTGTTTTGGGTTTCCAGCAAAAGGGACATCCATTGACATGTGTCTCTTTCCTTGTGGCATTTTCACAATCTGCCTCCTGCTATCTGGGGAGAAAGCTTAGCTACTGTGCCTAAGGGTGAGTACTGTGTGTACTGGCCTCCCTCACCCCCAGAACAGCTCCCTGAGCCCAGTACATCTCAAAAAAAAAATCAGTCAGGCTACAGAAGAATAACACAACCCAATTGACAAATTTGTGCTGATGGAAGTCTAGAGAACACTGCCCCCAACCACCTCAAAATGCACACAGCACAGTTACCAAAACTGACTGTATTTGGGACCTTAAAGTGCATGTCGACAGATTTCAAAGGACAGAGTAGTACAAAACATATCCTCTGACCACAGTGCAATTAAGCTGGAAATCAAAGTTTTTGGAAATTAGGAGACATGCTTCTTATTTGTGGATGAAATGGTAGGATGTCTGAGATTTGCTTTAAGAATATTTTAGTGGCAAGGCAAAATATTTTAGTATGGGGAGGGGATGTGGATGAAACAAGATTAGCCCTGAGTTGATAAATGTTGAAATTGATGATAGGTACAGGGGAATTCATTATATTATCCTATTTTTGTAGATAAGTGACAAATTTTTAATGCTTCCTGGCTATCCATGAGTCAAAGGAGAAATAATAATGGAAATTGCTAAGTATTTTACTTGAACAATAATGATACTAATGCATGACAGAATTTGTGAGATGCAGTTAAAGCTGCACCTAAAGAGTAGTTTATAGCCTTAAGGAACGTTAATTCATCCCAAAAGTTTAGGAAAAGAACAAAAAAGGAACAATGCTTAGAGAAGAAATTAATGAAATGGAAAACCATGAATAGGTCAACAAAGCCAAACATTGGGCTTTTTGGAAAAAGACTGATAAATTCATCTCAATAGCCATTTTTCTTCAACAGCATTGAATCTTCGCTGGCTCCTGTTTCTCAGAGCTGGTTTTGCTGGCCCTTGCCCCTGATTTTTCTCCCCTTCCCTTTCATAGATGACATTCAGGGTGAGTCTCCAGCTCCGTGTGGGACAGAGGAACCTGCCCGCACCTGCCCCAATGGGACCAAATGCCAGCCCTACTGGGAAGGGCCCAACAATGGGATCACTCAGTTCGACAACATCCTATTTGCAGTGCTGACTGTTTTCCAGTGCATCACCATGGAAGGGTGGACTGACCTCCTCTACAACGTAAGTGATAAGGGGTCGTGGAGAGCCAGGACCAGCCAACTCCTGAGGCTGCAGTGGAGGGACCCTGAGCCGGGGAGGCCGCCGAAGGACAACTCAACACGGCCCCAGGAGAGCCGGCCTGAGGCTCAGTCCTTTGAGGATATGGGAGTGTTGTCCTCAGAACTCTTAAGTAGAGAAGGGCCCTCGGGAGATGGAGATCTAGAGGGCACACAGATACTGAATAATTTTTAATTGCACAAGTTTTTAAATATAATTTTAGATTTTTGAATATGTAAAGGTTGTGTAAGTTAAAAACCAACATAGATGAGAGATAGAGAAATGTCCTTGAGCACCTATGCAAAGGGGCTCTGTGCTGGAGCCCTCACTGGCCCTCGTCCAGCCATGCCCCTCCCTATGGGGCTGACAGGAAATGTCTACCAGGAGCTAGTGCCACCACCACTCCGCTTTCTAGATCACATTTTGGGTCATCTTAGATCCTAGAATTCCCTCCCCAAGCCCAGATTCCATGGACTTGCATGAGATTCTTCCATGGGTCTGTTCTCTGACTACACCACCCATTTGTATCCCCTGAGGGCCAAGGGTGTCCTTGGGGTGGCTCTTGGCACAGATGTGGCTGGAGTTTGGACGTGCAAGTTGGTGTGTCCATGCATGTGTGTGTGGAGCACCCCCCCCCCTGCCTCCAGGTGGCAGGCCATGGTCAAGGGGCAGGGAAGGCTGTCCCCGCCCCATAATCCAGTGCAGACATCCAGATTCTAAATTCCAGACTGACCTTCCAAGTGCTTATGAAGGTGTGTTTGTAAAGGAGACGCATACAGCATGTTTTATTCAGTGGCTTTTGAATATTTACACATATACGTGGGCCTCGGTTGGTACTCTTGTCCTAGGTCTTGAAAATGTTAAGTTCAGGTCAGAAAAGATGTGCACTCCTACCTGCCCCCCTGCTTCTGTCCTGCATAGCATCTCTAGGAACAGACAGTAGGTTTGAGAAGCTCAGGCTCTTTCTTGGCCCTGACCTGCAAAGAGCTTGGGCTAAAGGTTACACCCAATTGGCCAAAGCTTGCTTGGGCTCTAGGTTTTTTTCTTTTCTTTTTTTTTTAATTCTATTTATTTATTTATTTATTTATTTATTTATTTATTTTTGGCTGCGTTGGGTCTTTGCTGCTGCGCGCAGGCTTTCTCTAGTTGTGGTGAGCGGGGGCTACTCTTTGTTGTGGTGTGCGGGCTTCTCATTGCGGTGGCTTCCCTCATTGCGGAACACGGGCTCTAGGCGCGTGGGCTTCAGTAGTTGTGGCTCACGGGCTCTAGAGTGCAGCCTTAGTAGTGGTGGCGCACGGGCTTAGTTGCTCCGTGGCATGTGGGATCTTCCTGGACCAGGGCTCGAACCCACGTCCCCTGCATTGGCAGGCTGATTCTTAACCACTGCACCACCAGGGAAGTCCCTAGGTTTTTTTTCTTTACAAGGCTGTTGCAAGAGGAGGCTTCAGAGGGAAATGAACCCTCCTGGGAGTGAAACAGAGCTGGGAGGCAGGAAGGTAAGGGAATTTAGGCAGAGAGTGGGGGTGGAGAACAGGAGCTAAGAAAAGTGTGAACATGGAAACAGGTTATATCATGGGGTTGGACATCCAGAAAAAGGGTCCGAGGTTCATAGGAAGACAATGGAGATGAGCTCAGTGGTGGATGAGGAAGTGTGAGCAGGGACATGAATTTCCAGAGGGTTCTATAGTTGTAAGCACCATCATCTTAGGGGATATTTGCCCTGGAAGCTTAGAGCTGAATCACCTTGGGGGAAGCAAACTCGGGGGAAACAGTTGAGAGAACAGAGTCAGGCATCAAGCTGCTTGGGTTCCCCTCCCGACTCCACCACTTCATTGCTGTGCAACCTTGGACAAGTCACTTGGGCTCTCTGTGCCTCCATTTCCATGTGTGCAAAATGAGGAGAAGCACAGTCCTACCTCACAGGGCACAAGGACTGAGGGAGGTGAATATATGTGAAGCATTTAGAACAGTGCATGGTCCAAATTTGTAGGCCAAATTTTCCACCCCAAAGGGCACTCCTTTTAAAAATGTAAATGAATTTTTCATTGTGAAAACTCCAGCAGCACCTGAAGAAGTGGAGTGAGCCACTGGGTCCCACTTTTTTTGCCACTCTCACCCCACTGGTAACTGCCACTAACTCAGAGTAGCCTTCTAGAACTTTCCATGCACTTACATCCCACAGTCATGCTTTGGGTGGAAACCCAGGGAGCAGGGATTTGAGCCTGATGTGAGCCTAGAGCAGTGATAAAGTACCACAAACCGGGTGGCTTAAAACAACAGACACTTATTACCTCACAGTATGGAGGCCAGAAGGTGTCAGCAGGGCCAGGCTCCCTCCAAAGGCTCTCGGGGAGGATACTTCCTTGCCTCTTCCAGCTTCTGGTGGCCGCCAGCAATCCTGGGCATTCTTTGGCTTATAGATTCTCTGTTGTCCACTCGAATACCCCATCTTCACATGGCCGTCTTCTTATAAGGACACTGGTCGTATTGGCTTAGGGCCCACTCTACTCCAGTACAACGTCATCTTAACTAATTACATCTGCAACAACCCCATTTCTAAATAAGGTCACATTCTGAGGTCCTGGAAGTTAGGACTTCAACAGATCGTGGTGGGGCAGGGGTGGTGGGGACATAATTCAATTCATAACATCTCCCAAATGAAGTGCTTGCACCTGAACCCTTGTCTGGGGCTTCCTAAATTAAGACAACCTCCCCCCACCCTGAAACGCAACCACTAGGACAACTCATTGCTAAGGGCAGGGGCTAAGTGGCATCCTTGAGTTTCTGCTGACGAGGACAGAGCTATTGCTTTTCCAGACTCATTTGGGTCCTGCCCTTGTGCTCTGCCATTTGCCAGGCCTGCCCTAGGACTCCCTTAGCTCCATCCAGCCACAGGCAGGCACAGTGTCTGGACTATCTGTCCTTTATGCTTGTGCTAGAGCCAAGCCCGTGGGCATGACCTCACCATCCACTATCAGGTGAGATCCATGGGAAGAGTCCAGAAGCACCTGCTCCAAGCATCTTAGAATCCACAGGCACAGATGCCAGATGGATGTCGTCCACCTGGGTGGGCAGTGCTTTATGATCCCAACATCTCATTTCTTTTCTCAGTATCATTGAAATCCATTTGTTTATTCCATAATTACTTATTGAGTGCCTACTGTGTGCCAGGAAATGATCAGGTGATCAGGGACAACACAATGAAGACAACAGACAAAAATCCCCATCCTTGTAGGGGAGACAGATGTGACCAATAAACATTATAAATAATAAACTACTCAGAAGGTGGAAGATAGACATTAAGCAAATACATAATGTGGGACGTGGTGACATGACCTGTGTCATCCTATGAGGACAACAGCAGCAGAAAAGGACAGGTGTTGGGGTGTGGGGGCTAGTTTAGGTCAGGCAATGAGGGAATGCTCCTCAGAGGAGGTGACATTCCCACAGAGACTGAGAGAGCCAGGCAGATGTTTGGGGGAAGAACGTTCTTGGCAAAGGGAACAGCAGCTCGCCTACACGGTGTGCTGGGGCCCCGTCCAGGTTTTTCCCTTTTCAATTTGTCTCTTTTCTTTCCCACTTGGCTTCCTGGTTAAAGTGCCTTTTAGAAAAAGCCTAACCTTAACTAATCAGCACCCCTGTCGAAGATTTATATCGGGATGTGCACCCCAGCGTTATTTGTAAAAATAGAACAAAACTGGAAGCAACTGGTTAAATACCGTATGGTCCCTCCATATGATGGAGTATCATGTCATTAAAAATCATCTGTTGGGAGAATATTTAAGGATGCGGGGAAATGCTCACCATATAATGACAAGTGGGGGGGGGGGAACTGATTCTAAAAAAAGAATCAAGGTGAGATAAGCCTTATGTCTTAGTCAGCTCAGGCTGACAGTACAAAACACCATAGACTGGGCAGCTTAGACAGCAGAAATGTACTTTCTCACAGTTCTGGAGGCTGGAAGTCTGAGATCAGGGTGCCAGTATGGTCTGGTTCTGGTGAGGGCTCTCTTCCTGGCTTGCAGACGGCTGCCTTCTCACTGTGTCCTCACATGGTGAGGGCAGAGAGAGAGAGAGCAAGCTCTCTGGGATTAGTGACTTCTACAAGGACAGTAATCTCATCATGCGGGCCCCACTCTCATGACCTCCTGTAACCCTAATCACCTCCCAAAGGCCCCATCTCCAAATGCCATTACATCGGGGATTAGGGCTTCAACACATGAATTGGGTTGGAGAAGGGACACAATTCAGTCCATAGAACCTTATAATCTCAAGTGTGTAATTTTGAAAATATAAGGAAAAAAGACTGGAGTCCGCTGTACCAAGATGGCCTTTAGGTAGTGGGATTTGGGAATCTTTATTTTCTTGATACTTCTCTATATTGTCAAAATATTCTACAATGAGCAGTTTGCTTCTATCCTCTTTTTTTAAATTGAAGGATAGTTGATTTACAATATTGCATTAGTTTCAGATGTATAGCATAGTAATTCAGTTATTTTTTTGCAGATTATATTCCATTTTAGGTTATTACAAACTATTGAATACAATTCCCTGTGCTATACAGTAAATCCTTGTTGCTTATCTATTTTATGTATAGTAGTTTCATAATTTACTTTTATGATCAGGGAGTGCATTTAAACTTGTCTTGCTAAGAGTTTAGGAGGAAAAAGATTTTTGGTTACTCGTAGACCAGGAGATGGGGAGGAAGGACAGGAAAAAGAGCATTTTCTGGATGCCCATTGTATGCCGGGTGTTTTTATCTTATATTACCTGTCCAGAGAGAGTCCACGTCAAAATAAATAAATGACTTATTGATTGACATAACAATAATAAATGGTCATTTTATTGCTTTATTATTAAATAAACAAAATAAGTGAAGAAGAGACAAATCTTCCTTACAAAAGAATTCCATTTAATATATATAGACAGTCCCCCTCCAGGAATGGAGTTTAATCTTTCCCCCACCCCCAATTTGAGGATGGGCTGGACTTAGTGACTCGCTTCTAAAGAATAGCGTAAGGAAAGGACATATATCATTTCACAGTGGAGAAACCTAGAAGACACCACCTTAACCAAGTGACAAATTTTGACATCCCAGTGGATGTGTGATCATAGGATCTTTGATTTGATATGATGAGGAGGGAACCTCACCTCCGGGGTTTTCTTCTCAAAGACCCATAACCCCATAATCGTAGGCAAAACATGAGACAAACCCAGATTGGAGGGCATTCTGCAGGATATCTGAGCAGTTCTCTTCAAGACTGTCAAGGTCATGACAAACAAGGAAAGACTGAGAAACTGACCCAGACCAGAGGAACCTAAAGAGGCGTGAGGACTAAATGAAATGGTGGATCCTGGATGGGATCCTGAAAAGGGGGCAAACCCAAATAAAGTCTATAAATAACTGGTGAAGGAGAGATTACTGTCACCCATTTTACAAATAAGACTCTGGTTGAGAAAATTGCCGGAGGTTGCCAGACAGGAAATGGCAGTACCAGCCTGCGAGCTCTGCATTCCTCTTCCCTGTGCTCTGAGCTGAACCCAGAGAAATAGATATTGGGGAGGAAGGGGAGAGAGGTGGGGGGTTGAGAGAGGGCAAAGGAGGGAGGGAGAGAGGAAGGGCGGAAGGGAAGGAGGGCAGTTAATTTTCAAAGGAGGAATTTCTTTAAACTCTCACTAAGTCTGGGGCAGAAAGATGGAAGATTGGGAGCAAAGAGAATCCACCTGAAAGAATTTTAAACCTTGTTGAGCCACAGACCCCTTTGTCAGTGTAATGATTTTTAAAGTCTAATAAATTAAAAGACTGGAGATGATGAAGGAAGCCAAATGTACTGAAATTGTTATAAAAATATTGTTAAAAACAGATTGGTAACGTCGTTTTAGTGTTTATAACACATTGCCAACAGGACCTGGCAATGAGTCAGATAACCTCCATAATTTCATGGGAGTGTTGAAGCTAAAAGATTTTGTGGGATATCTGTGAACTACATGTGATTTCTGTGGGTGAGGGGCATCACCGGTTCTGCCCACACTGTTGCAGTTTGCTGCCTCCCCTCATAATGGAAGATAATGCCCCACTTTCTGGTGGAAATTAGGGGAAGTGAAGGATTAACTTTTTTCCATGCAAATTCACAGACTCCCCAAGGATTCCCACCCCAGTTGAGCCTGAGGGAATCTCGCAGTGACTTCTGTGGTTGCTTGGCTAGGAAAACCCTCCGAGGAGGTGATAGCTTAGCAAGTAACTGAAATTCTTGCTGTCCGTGCTGGCTCAGCCCCCACCACAAGTTACCCAATCCAAAATGTCTGGAGTGCCACTGTGGAGAAACCCTGCTCTAGAAGACCAGGAATCCTTGAAGATGGGGCATTGAGGCATCCCTGGGCATGGTGGACCTGCCCACATTAGGATTTTGTAGTGGGGTGAGTGCTTATCCAAGCCCAAAGACTGCAAAGGCAAGTATATTGAAATTCTGTGCCAAAAGTGTGGTCCGAGTCACGTCTAACTGCTATAAAATGAACCTCAGTCAACATAGCCGATCTCTACCCTTGTCCTGGACCTCTGAAGGACCCAGAGGGCTCCTGTGCCCATCCCTGGACCTTCCTGGGGCCCACGTTGGATCTGGGCAGCCTTCTGGAATCCTAATGGGCTATCAGCTATTTCCTCTGTACCGCACTATTCTGGGTGTTTCTCTGTGCACCAGCCCGTTGACTCCTTGATGGTAACCCTCTAAGGTAGAGCCTTAAATAGTCCCATTTTACAGATGAGGAAACTGAGGGCCAAGGCCACACACAAGGAGTTAAGGTTGGAATCCAGCTCTGACTCAACACCAGTTCCCTCAGAATCTGCTATTTGCTACCTCCCATGGCAAACAGGATGGAGGACTGGCTCTCTGAGCTCAAGGGGGCGGCATGGGGAAGCCCAGGAGGGCTGCACTGGAGCCATTTGCTGGAGACAAAAGTTGGTGGCTCTGTGTATTGCTTGAGCAACAGGCAGCCTTATTTCACAGGGACCCCCCTCACCATATGTGCATGCGTGACTCAAAAACAAAAAAAAAAAATCAGAAATCACCTCCACCCCACACAGACGACATACCCAACATGCTTCTCACCGAATGAGCCAAAGCAGCCTGGGGGTGCAGTGTGGGCGATGGGACTTGCCCTCTCTTAGTTGCTACCAGGGTGGGGAGAGGAAGAGTCTGGGGCCCTGGCAGGACCTGTACATCTTGAGTTAACTTTTCACCATTCTCTGAGAGCCTACTGCATCCCTACATCTTCTTTGCATCATTAACTGATCCATAAAACAACCTCATGAGGGGAAATATTTTTAGGTCCATCTTCCAGATGAGGAAACTGAGGCTCACAGGGATGCAGTGACCTGCCAAGATCCCCTAGTCAAGGGTAGTGAAGTCAGGATTTGAACCCAGCACTGGGCACTAACTGTTACACTCCCTCCCTCTCTCTATGACTCTCCTCTTCTGGTTTTTTTCCCCCTCTCTGTCTTTGCCTCTCTTAATTCTTGGTCTCTCTGTCTCTCTCTGTTTCTTCCTGTCTCTCTCTCTTTCTCTCTCCTCCTTTCCTTTCTTCGCCTCTTTATTCCTCTCTCTCCCCCACCTCTCTGTGCTTTTCTCTGTGTGTTTCTCTTACTCTCTATTTCTATTCCTCACTTAATGTCAATTAAGAAAGTGGTAAAACTGTGCTTAGTTGATGATTATAAATGCAAGTCCCTTGACAAATGGTCACTATTGGTTGAAACTGATCTTTGACCTAAGCCCTTGTATAATTCATAGATGTTTATTTTGGCCAACATCAAAGCATCAGATCTGGGGGACTTTAGATCACGCATTCATTCAACAAACATTCATTGAATGTGTACTGCATGCAGGTAACGTTCTAGGCACCAAGGATATGCAGCAAATGGAAGAGACAAAAAAATCCCTGTTTGGGGGGAGTTGACATTTTGTTGGGAGAAGCAGGCAGCCAACAAGATAATTAAGAAAATTTTATATATGTGGCAGAATCTTAAATATTTTAGGCTTTGTGGGCCATGCAGTCTCTGTCACAACTACTCAATCTGCTTTCGTCGCACAAAAGCAGCCACAGGGGAGATACATAATGAATGGGCATGGCTGTGTGCCAATAAACGTTCATTTACAAAAACAGGTGGCACGCATGGGTGGTGGTTTGTCAACTCCTGTGTAAGAGGGTGATGAAAGCTCAGGTGAAAAATAAAGCAGTTAGAGGGGTTGTGGATCCTCAAGGTGAGAGGTTGAAGTTCTTCTAATAAGACCTGAAAGAGGTGAGGGAGAGCCATGTAGGTATGTCAGGGAAGAGAGACCCAGGTGCACAGGACAGCCAGTGCAAAGGCCCTGAGGCAGCGGTGGTTCTGGCATTTGTGAGGAGCCAGGCAGCCCATGTGGCTGGAACTGAGGGACTGAGGGTGAGCAAGGGAGCTGAAGAGGCCAGGGGAGGTGACAGGAGACCTCAGAGGCAGAAAGACCATATAATTCATTGCCCAAACCAGGACAGTTTTGAGAGTGAATGGGGAAAGGAGAACTCAAAAAAGAATTAACAGGCGTCGCATAATTTAATAACAGGTACAAACTGGGACAGACATACGACCTCCCTCATGGCCACCGTGGGGCTTTGGCTCTTTCACAGTCAAATCCACCCCATTTTTATCCCTTATGCTGGGGAGTTGGGTGTTCTCTGGAGCTGAGGTTTGTTGTTTTTTTTACATCATCTATACTTTTTCTGACTGAACCATGCTCGAAAAATTAGAGGAAAATAAGCCATAAAACAGAAGGCACTTAAGGATTTTACTGGGACTCAGCCATTCATTTGTTTGATAAGTATTGAGCGCTTGCTAAGCACCAGGCATCATGCTAGGTACCAACAGGGAGGGGGTGAATCAGTATTTTCCCTCTCCTTTAAGGCTCTCATGGGCCAATTGTTATAAACAGAAAATACTATGTTAAGTGCAGTGAAGGAGTGAGGTAGAAAAAAAAAATCTGTCGGATACAAACCAGAATGGTGGGTCTAGCCCCAGCTGTGCCATCCGCACCCTGTGTGAGCCAGGCAAATCATCTCCCTCAGCCTCAGTTTCCCCATCCACTGGAGATTCTGAGAATCAAGGGGGTGTTTTGTCAGCTCAAACGGGCTCTACTAAAGTGACCGTTGTTGTCCCACCTGCCTCTTCGTTTCCCAGGGAAACAGCCTGATCATTGGGACTTGGGATAAATACATTTCCCTGTCATTGTTATTATTTAAACAGTCCGCCCACAGGGACTTCAAATGCAAATGCATATATTGACAAAATGATTCAGAAAGCAAAACATGCTTGGAAGTGAATGAGAGTTCTGTCTGTGCTGTGAGGAGGGGCAAGCCCTTTTGGCTGGAAGGCTTCTCTGAGAAGGGGGCACAGTAGAATGAAAGGCTGAGTGATGAGAGGGAATCAACCAAGTCAAGATCTAGGAGACACTGTCTCCAGGCAGAGGCTCAGAGGACAACCAGCTCATTGTAATCTTGAACATTAATTTCTCTGTCAGACATACAGGAAACATTCTTTTCCCCCATCTGCCTCCTGAGAGCCATATAAAAGTCAATGAGAAAGTGATATTTGAGAGAAATCTAAAGGAGATAAAGGAGTGAACCAAGGTAATATCAGGGTGTATCAGTCAGGAAATCTAGGTTATGCTGCAGTAACAGACATTCTCCAACATCACTGTGATTTTAACAACAAACGTCTTTTCTGGTACATGTCCAGTGCAGGTTGGCAGTGAGGAAGAAGGGAGCTATACTCAGCAGAGTCACTTGGGACCTAGCTAATGGAGCAACCAGCACCTAGAGCATTACCAGTTGGTATTCCAAAAGGAAAGAGAGCCCTGGAGGGTCCCACACTGGCAGTTCAATGCTCTGGTCCAAAAGTGACTTAGGTATTTCCACTCACTCCTCATTGGCCAGCACTCATCATATGGCCCTCAGCCAACCACAGGGAGACAGGGACGGGCCATCTTGCCGTATCTCAGGACATATTTAGTGACAGCACTAATGAAGAATAGCGTTTCAGGCAGTGGAACTCTTTGAGCCTTGGGAAGAAAGACAAGGCTATCTTGTGAGTGTATCTTTCTGGTGTTAATGACTTTGACAAGCAAGCAGTTTCCCTCCTCCCCACACCCAGACTCATGAGCACACCCACACTTAACCTGAACTGCCAAAGGAGGTAAGACCCAGGATGGGAGGTTTGTGTCCCCCACATTCTGTGCTATCACAGAACGGCCAAGGAAGCTCCAGTCTTTCGGCTTGGGAAATATATTTCCCATTTTTCTCCTGAGCAAACCCCAGGAAAGCCCACCTACTAATCAAAAACTGCACCCAACCCTCTGCCAGCTTCTTGTCTGTGAGTTGTTGGATCCACAGCATGGAATTGAGTCATCTGGGCTAGATTGGAAAGAGAACAAGCATCTCTAAAATCAGGCAGCAGAACCCTAGTCCCCAGGGAGGGAAAAGCAAGACAAGGGAGGAAGAAGGAGAGAGGAGGGAGAAGGGAGCACAGCTTGGGGTGGAGGATGTGGGCTGTGTGGGGAGGCACCTCTCATTCAGTCATTCAACAAACATTTATTGGACACTGCGTGCATGTCTGGCATTGTGACAGGGAATACAGCAGTGGGAAAAAAGCACAGTGTCCCTGCCCCATATGGAGTTGACAGTGGGGAGACAGACAGTGAGCAGGAGAAATAAGTATAGAGGAGGAGATGCACTAAGGGAAAAATAGAGCAGGAAATGAGATTAGAAATGAAGGTGCAACTGTAAAAGGCCATCAGGGAAACCCTGCCCAAGAAAGTGACCTTTGAGCAGAGATCTGAAGGAGGTGAGGGGAGCCATGTAGGAAATTGGGGGAAGAGCATTCCAGGCAGAGGAAGCAATAGGTGCAAAGGCCCTGAGGTGGGACTGTACTTGGTGCGTTTGAGGAGCTACAGGAAGGCCATGTGGCTGGAGTGATCCAGGGGGAGAATGACAGGAGAGCAGGGCCTGGAAGTGATGGGGTCGGGAGGTGGCACCTCTGCCATTTAGTAGCTCAGTTACTGTGTTCTTTGTCTGTGGCCGACATCACCAAGTACCAGAGCTGGATGGCTTAAAACAACAAAAATGTATTCTCTCACAGTTCTGGAGGCCAGAGTCCAAAATCAAGGTGTCAGCAGGGCTCTACTCCCTCTGAGACTCTGGGTGGAATTCTTTCTTGCCTCTTCCTGACTTCTGGTGGTGACTGTCAGCCCTCAGCATTCCTTGACTTGCAGCTGTGTCCCTCCAGTCTCTGCCTCCGTTGTCACATGGCTGTCCTCTCCCCTGTGTGTCCCTGTCTTCACCTGTTATTTCTTCTTCTTAAAAGGACACCAGTCATAGTGGACTAGGGCCCACGATCATGACCTCTTCTTAACTTGATGGCAGCTGCAAAGACCCTGTTTCCAAATAGGGTCCCATTGAAAGGTACTGGAGGTTAGGATTTCAACATATCTTTTTTTTGGGGGGGGGGGGTCCGGTGTGCCATGCAGCATGTGGGATCATAGTTCCCTGACCAGGGATTGAACCTGTGCCCCCTGCATTGAGAGCACGGAGTCTTAACCACTGGACCTCCAGCGAAGTCCCTCAACATATCTTTTAGGGGGATACAATGCAGCCCACGACAGGGACCTTGGGCGTGGGACTTTACCTCTGTGTGCCTTAGTTTCCTCACCCGGGAAGATGGGGAGGATTACATACCACCTTTTGTGAGAGGATTAAATGAGCTCAAGTAGGCTGAGGACCTGGCACTGTGAGTGTCTTTTATGCCCGGCAGCATCATGGGGCCGGGTGGTTCTAAGCGTATCAGGGAGCTGGGGCGTGGGCAGATCCTGGGGTGGAGGGTCTGCCTTGGTACCAAGGGCCTCAGCCATTTCTCCCCGTTCAGTCCTGCCCCTCGCCCCCCGCCCACCCACTGCTCCGTCTCCATCCCAAACCTGCCTCCTGAGATAGCCAGACTTTTTTCTTCTGTTGGCCGGTGCCGGCTGTCTCTCCCTGGGCTGTAGTTAACCCCAAGAAATGGTGACGAAAAGGCCTCAGCCACAGCAGCAGCAGCAGAGGGGGAAGCACAAAGCCAGTCCTGCCTTCTCTCCACCCCTGTTCTGCTGACCCTTTTCTTTCTTCCAGAACCTTCAAGAAGCAAAGCATTGGGAAAAAAAAAAAAAAGAAGCAAAGCATTGGAACTCTGTTAGAACAAGGGTGTGAGCAGGGGACTGGCATATTCTTTGTCCCCTGAACCTGTCTGTGTCCATCATGGAAGTTGGCTTTTTTGGTTTGTTTGTTTTCTTTTCTTTTTTTTTAAATTATTGTGGTAAAATAAACATAACCTAACACTTACCATCTAAACCATTTTTAGCTGTCCAGTTCATTGGCATTAAGTGCATTCACTTTGATGTGCAGCTGTCACCACCATCCATCTCCAGAACTTTTTCATCTTGCAAAACTGTTAACTCTGTCCCTGTTAAACACTAACCCTCCATCCCCCTCCCCCAGCCCCTGCCCACCGTTCTACTTTCTGTCTCTGTGAACTTGACAACTCTGGGAACCTCATATAAGTGGAATCATACAGTTTTCGTCCTTTTGTGTTTGGCTTATTTCATTTAGCATAATGTCCTCAAGGTTCATCCATGTTGTAGCATGTGTCAGAATTTCCTTGCTGGGCTTCCCTGGTGGCGCAGTGGTTAAGAATCCGCCTGCCAATGAAGGGGACGCAGGTTTGAGCCCTGGTCTGGGAAGATCCCACATGCCACGGAGCAACTAAGCCCGCGTGCCTAGAGCCCGCAACAAGAGAAGCCCGCTCTCTGCAACTAGAGAAAGCCCGCGCAGCAACGAAGACCCAACACATACGAAAATAAATAAATAAATAAAGCAAATGCAGGAAATATATATACATTAAAAAAAAAAGAATTTCCTTGCTTTTTAAGGTAAAGTTGACTTTCTTTAAAAAAAAAAAAAACAACTTTTTTTTGGTTCAAGTAAAATACACATACAGGACACTTCACAGATCACATGTGATGAATTTTTACAAACTGAACACACATGTGTAACCAGCACCCATATCAGGAAACAGAACCTTCTCAGCCCCAGAAGGTCCCCCTCTTGTTCCCTCCAGAGTCACTACCCTCCCCAAAGGATACTCCATCTGGGCCTCAAACATCATCAACTCATTTACCTGTTTTTGTATTTTGCATGAATGGAATCTTACGTATATGGTCTTTTCTGTCTGGCTTCTTTTGCTTGATGCCAAGTCTGTAAAGTTTCATGTGGTGGATAGCAGTCATTCATTGCACAATATTCCATTTATTTATCTTCCCTCCTGTTGAGAAGGATTCGGTTTGTTTCCAGTTTGGAGCTGTTACGAAGATCACCACTATGAACATTCTTGCATGTGTCTTTGGCATACACAGGTTCACATTTCTGTTGGATAACATCCCAGGAATGGAATGTTCATGACATAGTGAAGGTGCATGATTTAATTTTAGTAGAAATTCCCAACCCATTTTTCAAAGTGGTTGTACCATGTATTATGGATTGAATTGTGTCCCTTCCAAAATGCACATGTTGAAGCCCTAACACCTAGTACCTCAGAATGTGACTTTATTTGGAAATGGGGTCATTGCAGGAGTAATTAGTGAAGATAAGGTCATTAGGATGGGCCCTAATCCAATATGACTGGTGTCCCTATAGAAAGGGGAAATTTGGACACAGAGACAGACATGCACTCAGGAAGAAAGTCATGTGTTGATGAAGGCAGAAATCAGGGTGATGCATCCACAAGCCAAAGAACCACCAGAGATTGTCAGCAAACCCCCAGATACCAGGGGAGAGGCGTATTCTCCCTCAGAGCCTCCGGAAGGAACCAACACTACTGCTACCCTGATCTTGGTGTTCTAGCCTCCAGAACTGTGAACCAATAAATTTCTGTTGTTTTAAACCACCCACTTGGTGGTTCCTTATTACAGCAGCCAAAAGAAACTCATACACCATGTTACCCTGCCATTAGCAGCATGCGACAGTTCCAGTTCCTCCACAGATTCACAGCACCAGTGTCAGTCGTTCTCATTTTAGCCTTTCTGCAGGGCAGCAGTAGCACTGAAAGTGCTTTTAAAGGTGAGCTTTTAAAGCCACATTTGGGCCCCCCCCCCCCCCCACCTACATTCTCAGATGCCATAGAGCTGATGAACCACCAGAAGGCTTCCCCAGCACAGAGATTAAGTCCACAGGCTCTGGGTCCTGGCCACCTGGTTCAAATCCCATGTCCACCACTGTCTAGCTCTGTGACCTCATGCTGGCAATTTTGTCTTTCTGGGCCTTAGTTTCCTCAGTGCATGACAATAACATAGGGACATCATGGGAATTAAACGAGTAAATAAGCCAATGTAGGTAATATGCTTAGAGGAATGTCTGGCACAAATAAGTACTCTTTAAGTGCTGGGGGTTTTTTTTCTTTCTTTCTTTCTCTGTTCCTGATTTTCTTCCCCTCCTCTCACTTATTGGCACAGTGTTCTGTTCTCCCAGAGAAGAATGTTCTATTTGTGGACTTCTTCCCCTTGAAAATTGATCTGGGCATTTCTGGGAATTTTTCTGTGGTTGACATTGAGGCTGCAGGCAATAGAGGAGGGAGACACTTAAGGAAAAGGTTCACGGCCCTGCCATCTGGCTTGGTGATTTAACCTGATTATCAGACCCTGCCATCATGACTGTTTGGGGGAGAAGGGAGGGAACTGGGGGTTCATTTCTACATTTCAATGAGCTTTTTTTCCTTCTCCTCCTGGAGTTTGATCTGTGGAGTCCTCCTGAGTTTCATGCTGGTTTCTGGTCCTGTGAGGACTACATGATTAGGAGGGGGCTTTGTCCTTCTAGTGGTACCTCTGGAGTCTCCCCCACTGGTTGATCCTGTGCTCTCTTTCCCTCTCTGGGCTACCAGAGCTCTAGGACTCCACAGGCCAAGGACATTCGAGGACAGAGTCCCAGGAGAACAAGAGCTCCCCCTTCCTTCACCTGTCAGGTCATACCTGAGTCCCACTCAGTGCTCACCTGCTTTCCTTCCTCACCCCCCCATAGAGCAACGATGCCTCAGGGAACACTTGGAACTGGTTGTACTTCATCCCCCTCATCATCATCGGCTCCTTTTTTATGCTGAACCTCGTGCTGGGTGTGCTGTCTGGGTAAGTGTCTGCTACTCCCCCCATCCCACTCCCCCTCACCATCTTTTTCCCAGGAAGAGGCCATCATTCTCCAGGCAGAGAATAGGCCTCTTCTCTTGCTTTGGGTTATTAGACAGTTATCAGCAAGCCATGTACAGGTGCATAAGTTGTGCACTGCTGGAGGCACCCAGTGAAGGGACGCATGGGAGGTGAAATCCAGCCCAGCCTTCACTCACCAAGCTGTGCCGCTGGCACTGAGCTACCTCCACCCAGGGGGCGGGAAGCCTCTTTGTAATTTAGACCTCTCACTTGGAAGGTTTTCTCAAAATTTTCAGGCCCACCACCCAAAACACAAGAAAAGTCTATAGAGCTTTAATTTCTATAATTTACATTTTTTTTAAAGAAACAATTGGTTGGGTTTCCCCCCTCCCGTAGCATACAATCAACCATGCATTTTCGTGACACACATTGTCCCCTACCCCCAAGGTTGTTTTTCTGGCTTAATCATAAGTGAGTTTCATTTTTCTCTCTCATTTTGGTACCTCCATGGTGCCATGATGGACCCCAGCGTCTTCTAGCTTTCCACTCTGACATCCTTATTGGAGGCTTTCAATCTCATGGATGCTTCATGGTCTCAGGATAGCTGCTTCATGCTCACAAGATAGCCATCTCACATTCCAAACAGGAAGAGGAAGAAGGGAAACTGGAAAAGTCCTATATCACAGAAGTGAGGCTGCTGCAGAAATCTTCAGCTCATGTGTCATTAACTTAACTTAAAAGAGGGATGGAACTGTTCTTTAGCCAGGAGTACAGAGAATGAGAATGGGGTATGCAGCCAGCAGTGGTTGGCATGGCATGGTTTATGGTTTTGTTTTTTTTCTCTGACTGGGTGCAGTTGTTGGGAAATGTGGGAAGCTGGCAGAAATACCCACTCCTGTAATGTTCTGATCTTCTCTCAGAAGACCTGATTCCTCTTGTTGAAATGAACTGCCCTCCAGGGATTCTGAATCCCCAAACATACACATACACAGACTCCCTAAAATTTCTAAAAGAGCCAGACCTGACTCTTCTGTGCTTCTTCAGGGAGTTTGCCAAAGAAAGGGAGCGGGTAGAGAACCGGCGGGCTTTTTTGAAGCTGAGGCGGCAGCAACAGATTGAACGAGAACTCAATGGGTACATGGAGTGGATCTCGAAAGCAGGTGAGGCCCTTTCATCCTGGGGCTCAGGAATTGAAATCCCAGGCCATGGAGCACACAGAGGGTCATGCATGCAGTTTGGAGATGGATGAGGGAAGGGTCATGATGGGAGGAGAAAGAGGATCTGCACTGGTAGTTCCAGTTTTTAGCAACAAGAATCCAGCGGGATGAAGCCAGGATATGACATACATAACACTTAAGAGCTTTAAAATCAGACATTGGTTTAGATCCCAACTCTGCCGCCTCCTAGCAATGCACCTCACCTCCCTGTGCCTCAGTTTCCCTGCCTGTTAAACAGAGATAATGATAGTACCTACCTCATAAGGCTGTTTGAGGAGTCTCTAAGGTAATCCCAGCTAAGTCACCTAAGAAGAGCAGTGCCTCACATACAGTAGGTACATGTTTATTTGTTCAGCTATTTAAACACTTACGGGACACCTGCTGTGTGCCAGGCACTGTTCTAGGCACTGAGATTTGGTCTCTGCCTGCAGGATTCTGATAGTCTAGTGATAGAGCAGAAAATAACCAAATACATATAATGTTGGATGTTGCCAAATGCTGAGAGGAAAAATAAAACAGAGTAGGAGGCAGAAAACAGTCGGAGAAGGCAGGGTGATCAGAGAGGGTCTCTCTGAGGAGGTGACCTCTGAGCCGAGACCTGAAGGAAGTGAAAAAGGAAGCCATGTGGATGTCTAGGGGAAGGGCTTTCCAGGCAGAGGGAACAGCAAGTGCAAAGGCCCAGGGGTAGGAGTAGAGTTGAGTCATAGCAAGGAAGCTGTGTGTGGCTGGAGCAGCGTGAGGGGGAGAGTGGGAGAAAAGGAGGACAGGGAGGTGACGGGGGCCAAATCAGGCAAGATCTTATATAGGCTATGGTAAGGAGGTCGGTTTTTATTTTGAAGGAGGTAGGGATGATGTTGGCTTTAGGACCATCGTTGAAGTGGGGCTGGGAGTCAGAAGCAAGTGAGCAGCACATTTCTGGCTGACTGAGTTGTCACTCAGCAAGGGGAGAGTAGAGTGGCCAGGAGGACCCTTCTCCTTCTTGGTCCAAGGGAACCCATCCCCAGGAGAGTCCTCCAGACACTGGAGCTTAACTATGTGCTCTTCCTCTTCAGAAGAGGTGATCCTCGCCGAGGATGAAACCGACGGGGAGCAGAGACATCCCTTTGATGGTAACTGCTCTGAACCTGGCTCCAGGGGTGGGGGTGGGTCCCAGGGGACACAGGAGGAGCCGGGGCTGGGGGAACAGGCTACTCCATTCTGAGGGGGCTTCCAGGGAATGGATGTTCAGGGCCCAGGTGATGCCAAGAACAAGCACAAGATCAGGTCAGGCTCAGGAAGATAAAGGGAATGGTGGGAATCTGCTTCCTCGAGGATTTCAGGACCTTGACACAGGGTTTCCGTTTCTTGCCTGCCCTTTCTGCTTTGACCACGTGCCCAGCTTCTTCTGCTTTGTGCCTCCATTTTCCCCATCTGTCAAATGGGCACGATAATAATCATACCTGCCTTAGTTGATTGTTTATGAGGATAATATTAATTATTGCAAATAGAATGCATAGAACAGTGTCTGGCTCGGGGTCAGCCCCATTTGTGTTCACTAAGTAAAATAAATAATAATAATTTCACCAATGGGAATTCCCTGGCAGTCCAGTGGTTAGGACTTGGTGCTTTCACTGCAGTGGCCCGGGTTCAATCTGTGGTCGGGGAACTAGGATCCCACAAGCCACACAGCACAGCCAAAAATAGAATGAATTAAATTTAAAAAAAATAATTTCACCAAGAATCCAGCTTACTATTAAAGACAGTTGTCTCACATGTTAGAAAGTTGTCTAGACAGAGCAATGACTTTGGATTGAAGAGACCAGGAGTGAGAAGGAAGGAAAGGAGCTGGGGCCCTATCCCAGTGGGTTACAAAATGGATTTTGGGGGGAGGGAAAGAGATTACCCTTGGGGGTGTCTAAATCACTTTATTGGAAGTATATGCCTGCACTCAGTGTCCCCCGGCGAGCTCTTAGGGGTGGAGAACCTAAATACTGAGGAAGGGCTTCCACAGTCCCAGCCCACCTAGCAAGTGTGCTAAAGGTTGAGGGGTGGGCTGTTTTCATAGGAGTCACTACATATCCAATCCTAGGGCTCCTAGAGGGAAAATGACGGCTGAGAGCCCAGACTTAGAGTCAGACTGAACGGGACTTGGTTCTCATCTTTACCCCTTGGGCAAAGTCATGTAACCTCCCTAAGCCTGTGTCTCCACATCTGTGAAACGCGCACGCTCTTACTTTCCATCAAACCAGACCACCACGTGGGTAAAATCCAACAACACATAGAAAGTCCCTGGTAGAGCGCCAGCACCCAAGGACACACTCAGTCGATGTCGTTTTTTGTAGCAAAAAGGGTAACGTCTTTTTCTCTTGCCATGTTTCCATTGTTGGAGCTCTGCGGAGAGCCACCATAAAGAAAAGCAAGACAGACCTGCTCAACCCCGAGGAGGCTGAAGATCAGCTGGCCGATATTGCCTCCGTGGGTAAGTCTTCCCGCCGCCGCCTGGCAGTCGTGTATTACCGATCGCCCTCGAGATGGGAGTGTGAGAGCTTGGGGGACCAGGCTGCCTAGATTTGGGTCTTGATTCTGCTCCTTCCCACCTGTGTGTCCTGGGGCAGATGACATGATTATGAGAATAACAACAGAGCGTGTCTTTTCATATTATTGGGAGGAGAAATAAAACTAAATAGTCTACATATAGGGACTCCCCTGGCAGTCCAGTGGGTAAGACTCCGCGCTTCCACCGCAGGGAGCACAGGTTCCATCCCTGGTCGGGGAACTAAGATCCCACGTGCCGTGTGGCGCAGCCAAAAGAATAAGAATAATAATCCACATTGAGCATTTAGAACAACGTGTGGTAGAGAATAAGGTCCCCATGATATTGGCTAATATTATTATTCATTAATTATTTATGAATAAGATTATTATTGTTCATTAGTTCTCACTGAGGGGCTACATTTATTAGGTGCCCAATTGTGAACAAGACAGAGACCAAATCCCCACCCATGTGGAGCTTGCCGTCCAGTGCAGAAAATAGATATTAAACAGGTCATTACACAAATAAACCTGTCATGATAACAGCACTGCAGAGGAGATGCCCCGCACTCAGCCTGCTCTGGAAGAGTGGAGTGTGGTCAGGGAGGGCTTCTCAGAGGAGGTGACATTGACACTGAGAACTGACGGGTGGGTAGGAGTTCACCATGGCAGTAAGAGCAGAGAGAAGGCTGTGCTCAGGCTGTTGCTGTTGGTTATCTCCAAGGGCAGCGTTTGAGGTGGGAGAGGACATTGACTTCTTTCCTTCTCACCCCTCTTGATTGAGACTGTGTTGCTTTCGATCTTTTCCAAGGAGACCCTACTATCTTTTGAAATGGGTTTTTAAAAATTCCGATTATGAAGGGAATTCCCTGGCAGTCCAGTGGTTAGGACTCTGTGCTTTCACTGCCCAGGGTGTGGGTTCAATCCTTGGTGCAGGAACGAAGATCCTGAAAGCTGCACAAGTACAGCAAAATTAAAATAAAAATAAATAAAAATAAAAATTCCAGTTATGAAGAGTGGGTAGGGGAGCTTCCAGGCAGAGGAAATAAGACAAGACTCTGAGGGGAGAAGGCATTAAGGCTGATGGGGTGTATGGAGCATAGAGGCAAGGATGAGAGATGGAGGGAATTCAAAATATACACGTGTTTCTGGGACTTCCCTGGCGGTCCAGTGGTTAGGACTCGGTGCTTCCACTGCAGGGGGCACGGGTTCGATCTCCGGTCGGGGAACTAAGATCCCACAAGCCTTGAGGCGCGGCCAAAAAAAAAAAAAATCAAAATATACGCGTGTTTCTAATCCCCAGGAACCAACTACTTCATACTCTGCTTTTTTCATTCACCCCTAGTTTATAAGCTTACTGCTGAGTTTCAAAATGATTTCCGTCACTGTCCCACACTCCAGAGGGTGGCTACACTATGATTTGCTCAGCGTGGCTTTATTATATGGTGTTTGAGTTGTTTCCAATTTTTGCCCTTACGAGGAGCACTGCTGGGAACATTTACGTACAATGACTCCCCCCACCCTTTGGGCAGATTTCCTTGGGGATAATTATAGGATCAAAGATATTAACAGGTTTTTAACTCATTATTCACAGAGCCATTCTGAGTTTCAAAAACATTGAACCCATTTATAAACCTGCCAAGTATGCAGACACTCATGGATTCTCCCACACCGGCCATTGCCTATTACCCGTTTAATTTCCTTTCCCAGATAAGTCGGTTTGTAATGATACCTTAAAGCTTGTTTTCATTTACATTTTTAATTTCTAGCCAAAACACTCTTTTCCTCGTAATGATGAACAAGTCCTGTTTCCACTTGTGGATACATCTGTTTCTCTCCTTCCAGCAAATTCAGGAATTGGAATGCTCCATCAATGCTCTGTGAATTTGATCCATTACATCTGTCCCACATCTTTTCCCATTTAGGTTGCTTCCATTTTTCTAATCTGTTTTGTTATATTTTGATAGGCAAATATTTTTTGTCTATACCACATTTATTAAATGTCAGGCACTGAAAAAAACAGGGTACCCAAGATCTCCTCTATGGATAAGATTGGGTACCTGTTCTTAATTAACAGGGAGATATTATTTTTCATCAGTCCTTCTAAAAAAGATGAAAAAGTGATACCACCCAGTGTTGGCAACGATGAGGAGAAATGGGCATAGCCATATGCCTTTGTCAGGAATGTAGGTTGCAGTGTTTCTGATGTATGGTTTGGCATTAGTTAATTATTGATGTTTATATTCTTTGACCTAGAATTTCTGCTTCAAAACATTTCTTCACGTATGCAAAAGATCTATGTACCAACCTCTTCTCAGCAGCACTGTTTCTGGTATTCAAAAAAGTAAAAACCAGAAACCACCCATGTGCCCCCAAATAGGGAGATGGTTAAAGAAATTATAGTATTTATATACAATTGAATACTCTGCTGCCAGGAAAAAGAATGGAGTTGCTATGGCATGGAAAGATGTCT
This sequence comes from Balaenoptera borealis, assembly GCF_965194805.1. Lineage (NCBI taxonomy): Eukaryota > Metazoa > Chordata > Mammalia > Artiodactyla > Balaenopteridae > Balaenoptera > Balaenoptera borealis. The sequence continues at coordinate 175,879,610 of NC_138867.1, read as the reverse complement.
GAAATATATTTTTTGGTGAAAAAAAGCTAGTTGTACAACAAAATGTAAAATGTGTGGTCCTATTTTTAAAACAATATTAAGAAGTGTGAGAGGTACTTAAAGATGTGGAAATTGGAGGGATTGCAAAGGATTTTCACTTTCTCCATGACATGTTCCTGCAATGGATGGATTAGTGACAGGCATTACTTTTGAAATCAGAAAAGTAATTAGGCAAGTTTAAAGTTACTTAAAAGCAACAGAGACTAATTATAAGGAGTCTAAGAGCTATACAAGGCAGGAAGGAATTTGTCTGGTGGAAAAGCAAAGAAAGCTTCGTGAAGGAGGCGTTTTTTAACTGGGCTTCACGTGCAATAGGGAGAGTGTTATAAGTTCACTGGGGTCACCATAATAAAATAGCACAGACTGGGTGACTTATTTTTTTAAAACAGAAACTTACTTTCTCATAGTCCTGGAGGCTGGAAGTCCAAGGTCAAGGTGTTGGCAGGGTTGGTTTCTGGTGTGGCCTTCCTCCTTGGTTCATAGATGGTTGTCTTCCTCTGTGTCTTCACGTGGTCTTTCCTCCATGTGTGTCTGTGTCCTAATCTCCTCTTCTTATAAGGACACCAGTCATAGAGGATTAAGGCCCACCCTAATGATCTCATTTTAATTTAATTACCTCTTGAAAGGCCCTCTCTCCAAATACAGTCACATTCTGAGATCCCGGGGGGCAGGGTGGGGGTTGGTTAGAACTTCAACATATGAATTTGTGGGAGGTTATGGTTCAGCTCCTAACGAGGGGGGAGTGGGGGTGATCCAGGAAGCCATGATAGATTCACAGAGGGTTTGTCTGTGGGAGACCCCGGGGCTCGAATTTGTGGCTGACATAAGAAAACTTGCTACTTGGAGAACCCAGATTCAAGGCTGGCATTTGATAAATGTGTGATAAAAGGAAGACGAGAAACCGAAGTTGAAAGCTGTCACACTGAATAAGTGCCAGCGCTGTCCCACAGCACCTCTGTTAAGAAAGCAGGTGACTTTCAACTTTGTAGATGGGTCCAAAACACAGGCCAGTGGCTTGTTCTCCCAGGACAGGTTTGCTACAGGCAAACCCACCTAAAGCCAGCTCCCTTGCCTGATAGATCAAAAACCCACAGGAAGGGGCCCCTATGCTAGCAGGGGCTTCCTAAACAATCCTGAAAGAGACCTCTGAAATTCCAGGGTTCTGACAAGGAAATGCCTTTACCTTTATTTATTTATGTAAAATAATAATAATAATAATGTGTTTCAAAGTCAGGCAGGAACTGTGTGGCATTTGCCCTCATGTTGTACCCTAGTAAGTGCAGCTTTATGTAACTGATGATCTACTGTGCTGTCAGCTCATTTGATAAACACATTACAAAACAGTTTCATGTAGAAGTTGATCAACTGACTGCTGAAATATGGACCTTGAGTCATTGTTAGGAAAAATTGAGCCATGAATGGAATCTGCCATCACAACACAGGTTCTTTAGGAAAATCAGATTCCATTTAGATGGTTTTAAGGGTAAAAGCTCAGTGTGGGCTGTATTCGTTTGCCAGGGCTGCTGTCACAAAGTACCACGAACTGGGTGGCTTAAAACAACAGAAGTGTATTCTCTCACAGCTCTGGAGGCCAGAAGTCCAAACGGAGATCAAGATGTTGGCAGGGCCTTGCTGCCTCTGAAGACTTTGGGGGAGGATCTGCCCCCACGCTTTTCTCTTAGCTTCTGGTGTTGTCGGCAATCCTGGGCTCTCTTTGGCTTTGTTTCTTTGGTTTTTTTTAACATGTTTTTTTTTTTTTTTTTTTTAAATTTATGGCTGTGTTGGGTCTTCGTTTCTGTGCGAGGGCTTTCTCTAGTTGCGGCAAGTGGGGGCCACTCTTCATCATGGTGCGCGGGCCTCTCATTATCGCGGCCTCTCTTGTTGCGGAGCACAGGCTCCAGATGCGCAGGCTCAGTAGCTGTGGCTCACGGGCCTAGTTGCTCCGCGGCATGTGGGATCTTCCCAGACCAGGGCTCGAACCCGTGTCCCCTGCATTGGCAGGCAGATTCTCAACCACTGCGCCACCAGGGAAGCCCTCTCTTTGGCTTTTACTTGCCTCACTCCAATTTCTGCCTCTGTCATCACATGGTCTTTTCCTGTGTGTCTCCGTGTCTCTTCTCCTCTTATAGGGATACCAGTCATTGGATTTAGGGCTCAGTCTAATCGAGTCTGACCTCATCTTAACTTGATGTCATCTCCAAAGACCCTATTTCCAAATAAAGTCATATTCACGGGTACCAGGGGTTAGGGACATCTCTTTGAAGGGCAGTTCAACCCACAATTTGGGAAACACCTATTTCAATTTACAGTGAATTTGAAGAGCATATAAATTGCCCCAAATCCCAAGATTCAGCCTTGGTGGTGCCATACTGCTGTCCTCACCGTGGAACATTCCTGACTAGGACTGGTCGCCTCTGGCTCTTGATTCCTTGAATGTAGCTGATCTGAACTGAAATGTGCTTCATACTAACACATTAGATTTGGAATACATAGTACCAAAAAAAAAAAAGAGTGTAAAATATTTCTTTAATGTATTTCTCTATCGATTCCACATTGAAATTGATATCTTAGATATATGGGGTTTCATAAAATAGCTTATTAAAATTATTTTTAAAATCTAAGGATTGCCAGCAATTACAGTTCCAGACCACAGAGGAAAAGCATAGACAAGAGTGTATAGAAAAAGGGAGCATGGGTCAGAGTGAGTACGAAATGCAATAAATAGAGGAGACAGTACAGAGCTGGCACACGGCCTGGCGTGCGGTGTTTAGTTAATATTCACTTTCCTCTCCATTCCTGATGAGTGAGATGCCTATTATGGGATGTGTCTCCAGGCCCTGTGATCAGGAAAGACTTCCTCCAGGCGCTGGTATGTGAACAGGTCTTGATTTCAGCTCTTAGGGTTGTAGTAAGAGATTTTAATCTTACCAATAAGCATGATGTGCCAGCATCATGCTAGGGGGTATTAACTCATTGATTTCTCCCAACGGCCCTGTGAGGTGGAAGGCACTGGAGTCCCAGGATGCAAGGTGACTTGTCCGAGGTCATCTGCCCAAGGTCACTCGCCGGTTGGTGATGGAGCTGGGTTTCCATGTGGCTCCAGCAGGAGTTGGGGTAAGGGGCCTCCTGCCTGGTGTGATTGCCAAGCCTTGTGGATGCCTGTGGGTCTGGGCACATCTTTGGGAGCCATAAGGACCAGAAATGTCCCAAGGGGGAAGGGGTGTGAAGATCCACCCTAGGGTTCCCAATGCCCGTGGGGTCAGGCAGGTGATGGACATGAGGGGAGGATCCAGCCACTGGACCTGGCCAACTGCTGCTGGGCAGGAATGTGGTCCCTTCCTCACGGCCACATGTTCCAGGAGTGAGTGCGGCACGGTGGCCGAGAGCACAGGCTCTGAGCTAACTCGACACTTCTTAGCCAGTTACTGGAATCCCCTCAGTCTCTGTTTGCTCAGGGTGTAAAATGGTGTTAATGACGGTCCCTACTTCCTAAGGTTGTGATGAGGAGCTTACTGTGTAAAATGCATCCCCTGCAGTGCCTTCTAAATGTTCAAAAAATGTCAGCTGTTATTTTCATTCATGAGAAGCTGAAATCCATATTTTTATGGAAAATCTCCTAGTTTTTAAATGTAGACCAATCATTTTAACTTTCACAAACCCAGGATGAACCAGTATGGCCCCTGGGGTGCCAACTCACAACCTCTGTTTAGAATTTTGCTAATAGGAAGTGGCATCCTGAGAGATGTTTTCCGTGTCCCGTGCCTGGCTGGTGTGATGACGTTGATGAAGTGCTTGATGGATGAACGTATGAATGAACAAATGAATGAATGGATGGGTGGATGGATGAATGAATGTGTGAATAAATGAATGAAGAAACAAATTGGTGAATTAATGAATGCACTAATGAATGAACAAATGATGAAAGAATGAATGAATGAATGAATGACATACCAATGAGTGAACAAATGAATGAATGCACACTATGAACAAATGAGCACACTAATGAATAAATGAAAGAATGAATGAACCAATGAAGAACAATAAACAAATGAATGCAATGGAAGATTTTCAAGAGGAGGTATTTTAGAAGGTAAAATCAATCTATCCAAAACTGAGCTCTGAACCTCCCCCCCCATCCCTCCCGGGGCTCAGGCCAAAACCCTTGACTTCTCCCTCTCTCTTCCACCCACACTCGGTCCATCAGCAAACGTCGAAATCTACCTTAAACAATGCATCCCAAATCTGCCCACTCTTCTTCCTTCTCAGCCACTATGGAGTGGTGGCCCCATTATCATTTGCCTGGACAAGAGCAGTCACCTCCTCCCTGCTCCTGCCCTTGCCTTCCACTGTCTGTTCCCCCCACAGCAGCCAGGGGACACCTGTGAACCCCAGTCAGGTCACGTCCCTCCTCTGCTCAAACCCTCCATGGCTCCCACCTCACTCAAAACAAAAGCCCAAGTTCTCCCCACAGCCCCCAAGGCCCTTCACAACCTGCCCAGTCTCTTCCCTGCCCTCACCTCTTCCCTTTTCCCACCTGAACCACTCCACTCCAGCCACACTGTTTTCTTTATGCTGTTCCCACAAATATGGCAGGCAGGCACATTCCTGCCTCAGGGCCTTTGCACTTGCTATTTCCTCTGCATAAGGTACCTAAGATACTAAGGTAACTCAGGCCAACCCCTTCACCTTAACCACTTGATTTAATACTGCAGCCTGCCCAGTGGTCCCTCCTGGGGGGTCCCAGTCCCCTTATTTTGCTCTACTTTCTCTTTTTTCCAAAGCACTTTTCACTTTCCATCACACTATTTTTTTTTAATATTTACTTATTTATTTATTTATTTGGCTGTGCCAGGGCTTAGTTGCGGCACGCAGGATCTTTAGTTGTGGCATGTGAACTCTTAGTTGCAGCATGTGGGATCTGGTTCCCTGATCAGGGATCAAAGCCGGGTCCCCTGCATTGGGAGTGTGGAGCCTTAGCCACTGGACCACCAGGGAAGTCCCCCATCACACTATTAACTTACTATTTATTATATTATGTTTGCTCTCTGTCTCCCCCGCTGGAGTATCAGTCCCAGGAGTGCAGGACTCTGTTAACGTGTATCTGGAACACCTGGGACAGAGCCTGGCACAGTAGGTACCTTGTAAATGCTTAGGAGCAAAAATATACATAGGCAGAGGGCACAGCTGGCTCATTCTTTGGTGATTATTTCTAAAGTGAAATGTCCATGGAAAACTAGGATCCTATCCACACCTCCTCCTGGAGGCTTTCCAAGTATGGTCCATGCAGTTCTGCTGCCTGCCTCTACACTGGGAGTCCTGAGCAGAGGCTCCTGCATTATCCCACCCTGTAGCATGACCCCCCAGAGTCATCAGACATGGCCAGGAGAGGAAGATACAGAAAGTTGGCTCCAGCAATGAAGAGCCATCAGCCTCCCCGTTGACATCCTGAGCGCTCATTGGTTATTTCCAATACTATTATTTTCAGGGACATCACCTTCTCATAAGCTCCATCTCTGGAAAGCTAAGGTCATGATGGTTCCCAGGGGCTTCCTTGCTTGGGAGGCTAATGAATTCCCTGGCCACAATCCATGCCTGGGCCATGCATCGGTTAATTTCCTCTGCAGGTACACCTTGACATTCTCCATCCTTTCCCTGGCAGGGTCTCCCTTCGCCCGAGCCAGCATTAAAAGTGCCAAGCTGGAGAACTCAACTTTTTTTCACAAAAAGGAGAGGAGGATGCGTTTCTACATCCGCCGCATGGTCAAAACTCAGGCCTTCTACTGGACTGTGCTCAGTCTGGTAGCCCTCAACACGCTGTGTGTCGCTATCGTTCATTACAACCAGCCCGAGTGGCTCTCCGACTTCCTCTGTGAGTACCTCCTGGCCCCGCCCCCACGGCTCCCTGATCCCTTCCTCACACCCTTTTTCCAGTTCTCTTCCTCTGATGGTATGTGTTCCTTCTTTGGTCCTCACTGACTTTGCCCTTTCATTTGGCCATGTCTACAACTCAACTTGGGGGCTGATGTTGCTGCTGCCACAGTGACAGAACCCAATTTCTTTGGGCCTGAGCTGGAAGCTGTAATTTAGGCCACCAGAGACTTCCATGATCACTTTCTAAGAAAGGCACATAGGGGTGCATTGGAAGAGAGACAGAGAGAGTCAGAGACTGCAAGACAGCCAGATAGAGACAGAAACATACATGTGATTTCTAGGTGCATCTCTGGGAATCAAAAAATTTATGGTTGAGAGATGGGGGCACATTAGAGATAAAAAAGTGACCCGCATGTTGTACCCATTTTCTATGCTCATTTCTGACTCTCTGCTTCTTCCTTTTTCTTTCAAACCTTCTGCTTCTTTCCCCTTTCATCTCCTGTCCTTTTTGACTTCCTTATGTCTGGGATTCATTCCTAGAAGATACCCTCTAACAAGTGTGAAAACATCTTGCTCCCTCAGTAGGTACCAGGATTTCCAAGGCTTTGCCCTTCTGGGCCTATTCCCAGATTTCAGGAATTAATATGAGATAGTATCAAAACTGATGACCAGGTTGGGGGAAAAGAAGCAGTGAAAGGTGGAGAGACCTCTGAGCAGGATTTAAAAAGTAAAGAGCTCTGAGGAATCAACAAGAGTAATGGCTGGACAGTGGGGAAGGCAAGTGGATACCTTGGCTCTGGCTTATGGGCCCCGAGTAAGGGCTCCCCAAAACCTTTTTTCCTGCTGGCTGCCCTCCTCCTACATCTACTGGCTTGTCTGACTTAGGTCTGTAGATTCTCTGCACTTCTGACCTGGTTCAGAATTAACCCAGACAACCGTTGGAGAAGTTGAGTCTTCAGCCTAGAGAGGCCTGGGAGCCTGGTCCAGGTCATTGTCTCCTTGTAACCCTCATTGTTCCCAGTCACGTTGGCTGACCGCCCCCCCCCAGGACACTCCCCAGGGGCCAGTTCTCCTTCCGAGAGCCCTGACCTAGTTCCAACCTTAGTAATTGCATTTAGTCCCCCTGGAGTCACTTATAAATGAGGACTATTTACTTTTTGTCTTAACCTCCTCTCATAGCCTATTTTTAATCTCCCATATTCTCCCCACTAATCACCTTGCTCTATCTGTCCTGGTTCAGGAACAGGGGGTTGGGACTTCCTGCCTGGGGCCTCTGTGTCTGTAAACGTCCTTTAATTATCAATTTCCAGTTGAGAATACTGCAACACAGAGAGGTTAAGCAACTTGCCCAGAGTCACACAGCTAGTTAGTGATGTAGCCAGGATTTGAACCCAGAGTCCAAGCTGTATCTGATGGTACATCCCTGCCCTGATTACCAGGTAACCTGGGGTCTTGATGCCTGCCCTGCCCCTAACTCTCCGTGTGACCTTGGACAAGCTCTTACCATTGTCCATCAATCAAACACATCTTCAATTATAAGGCACTCTTTTATTTTTATTTTATGTGCCACTAAGAAATAAAACAATGCTGCCATCTAAACTAGGACATACCAATTTTAAGATACACCCCAGTTTCGGAGATGTCAAAATGTGAACAAAAATATGTGTCTTGGAATCAGTGAAGTGTAGTCGTTTCTCTGGGTCTCAAATTCCTCTTCTGTACTTGGTGGAAATTGGATTTGATGACCCTGAAAGTTCTTCCAGACCCACTAGTGCTACAGATAAGTAATTCTCTCAGGTCTTGTGCATCACCAGCTATCATATTTCCATGGTAACTGGGGAACAAGCATCTTGGAAACTCTTAAGTTCTCCCAGAGTTTCTTCTGGTGGTTCTTGGAATACACCAGATGTTATGGACAGATTTCCCTTGCTGACATTTTGGTCCCAGGGGCCCTGGAGACCCTAGAGTTTCCCTCAGACACTAGGAGCTCCCTGGAGCCCTAAAACTAAGGGAAAGTTTCAATCAGGAATGAGTGGGAAAGACCTTAACAGTCAGTTCAAACCACCTCTTAAAAGAATGATATAACAGGGAATTCCCTGGTGGTCCAGTGGTTAGGATTCTGTGCTTTCACTGTCGAGGGCCCGGGTTCAGCCCCTGATTGGGGAACTAAGATCCCACAAGCTGCGCGGTACAGCCAAAAAAAAAAGAAAAAGAAAGTAAAATCACAAAGAACTAGAAAAAAATCTTACACCATTAAAAAAAAGAATGATATAACAAATACCCTTGACCTTCAAACAGAGTTAGCTATGTGACCAAAATGGAATTCTTGGAGGTTTGGGTCCTCTGTCTTCCCCTTTCTGTATGCTTTCTTCCCCTCAGAATTCCTCCTTACCTCTCCTTCCCCTCCAGTAGGTGACTACTCATGCCCTTCCTGACCCCTCAACTTCCTACCCCACCAAGAAAGCCATCTCAGAAAAGGGACTGCTATTAAACGTTTCTTTGCTGGAGCAAACAAATAACCATGAGTTACCTCTCCCCAAGGTATTTGCACCATTATGCTTTCTCACCAAAAAACAAAAGGCTTTATCTTGCATCACGACTTTCAGACATCAGCAAGACAGGATTTCCAAGGGATGTGAAGTTCGGAGAAAAGCCATGCCTTAGATTAGTTGCCTGTGGTGCTCCAACTAAGTCCCCAACACAAGGATTACAAATAGAACACTGTCATGATTTCTATTTCTATTATTCCTTTGGAACTCAGACATATAAAAGTGGTTTAGTCATAATTCTTAGATTATGACATGCTGGCATTATGGAACCACTTTATTTTGTTAGTTATCCAATTAGCCAGTTAGCTGTTAGTCAGTTAGTTAATTCATTCATTTGTTCGTTTTAAAAACATAGTAAGATGTATAAAATAAACAACAAGGACCTACTGCATAACATAGGGAACTATTTTCAATATCTTGTAATAACCCATAAGGGAAAAGAATCTGAAAAAGAATATATATAAAACTAAATCACTTTGCTGTATACCTGAAACATTATAAAGCAACTGTACTTCAATTTAAATTTTTTTTAATTAATTAATTAACTTTTTTTAAAAAAAATATAGTAAGCACCCAGGAACCCATCAGCCAGGGTTGCAATTAATAGGAATGTCAGAGCCACCTGGAACCTCCCCCCACAGATCTAACCTCCTCTGTTTTCCCCCCCCCCTCTCCCTTCTAGACTATGCAGAATTCATTTTCTTAGGACTCTTTATGTCCGAAATGTTTATAAAAATGTACGGGCTTGGGACGCGGCCTTACTTCCACTCTTCCTTCAACTGTTTTGATTGTGGGGTAAGTGGTCTGGTTTCTAAGGATTTCAGTTCTCCAGCTCTAGCTTAGAATGGCTGACACCTGGGGACATCCAAAAGACAGAAGTAGGATCACCCCTGGATATGAGAGACTCTGCTGAATGCAAAAGGAACGAAAGGACAATCCCAACTTCAGCAAGGATACAGAGCCCCTAGAACCCTCCTCAACCACTGCTATGGTGAGAGGGGAAGTTTGTGGACTCTTTCTGGAAAGTAGGATTGACCTGGCGATTCCACTGCTAGGGATTCACCCTAGAGAAGCTCACACAGATGCCCAGGAGACACATACAAGAATGTCCTGAGCAGCCGTGCTAGTCCCAGACCAAACGACCCAAATATCCCTCTGCAATAGAGTGGATAAAGTTGTGGCCTAGCCACATAATGGCATTCTCTGCACCAACGAGAGGCAACCAAAAACAGCCACACCCATCATCCACATAATACTGCACAAAAGGAAGCAAGACACTGACAAAACCAGTCTATACAGCATGATTCTGCTGATGAACGTTCAGACGGGTAAAACTAAGCTATATGGATTACGGAGGATCCTTGAATGCTTTAAAAAGGCAAAGACCTCGAAAACATTATGATAAGCGAAAGAAGCCAGACATAAAATAAAAGGTCACATATTACATATTTCCATTTATATGAAATATCCAGAACAGGCAAATCTCCAGTGACAGAAAGTAGATTAGTGATTGCCAGCGGCCGGGAAGAAGGGGATGGAGAGTGGCTGCTAATGGGTCCGGGGTCTTCTTTGGGGGGGTGATGGAAATGTTTCGGAACTAGAGGGGGGTGATGGTTATACAACATGGTGAATGTACTAAAGGCCACTGAATTGTGCAGTATTTTAAGTTAACCATTCTGGTTAATTTTATGTTATGTGAATTCCACCTCAATTTTTTAAATGCAAATGGTTAAAGGAAATGGTTAGCATAAAATTCAAGGTGATGGCTATGTCTAGGGGTCCCTGGAGGCTTTCAGGCTGCTGACGTGTCTTATTTCTCGACATAGGTGGTGGTTTCGTGGGCATTCGCTTTGTAATCATGTGTTTCATGAATTCTTTGTGCTCATCAGCTCTTAATAAGTTAAAAAAGAGAAGGGATGAGAGGCGTCTGAGACCCTCACCCTGATTCTATTTGAGGGTGGGACGTGGATTGGGTTCCTGCAAGGTTCAGACCCAGGGCACGTTTGCAAGGAGCCTGGACATAAGACCGGGTCCTCTGTTCTAGGTCATCATCGGGAGCATCTTTGAGGTCATCTGGGCCGTCATAAAACCCGGCACATCCTTTGGAATCAGTGTGTTACGAGCCCTCAGGTTATTGCGTATTTTCAAAGTCACAAAGTAAGTCTTTGGGGTTGCCTGGTATCCCGATGGGAATGGGGACGGGGGCCAGGGTGGGGCCACCTCCACCATGTTGGGAAGGTGGGCTTAGCTGCTGCCACCCTGGCCCAGCCTGACCCCCACCCCCCACCCCTGGCCTCTGTTGGCAGGTACTGGGCATCTCTCAGGAACCTGGTCGTGTCTCTTCTCAACTCCATGAAATCCATCATCAGCCTGTTGTTCCTCCTTTTCCTCTTCATCGTCGTCTTTGCCCTTCTGGGAATGCAGCTCTTTGGTGGCCAGTAAGTGCTCGGCAGATCCTCTGACTTCTGCTTCCCTGGGGTCCAGCCCGGGGCCTCCCACCCCCAGGCACCTCGCTCAGTGCCTCCAGAGACCCAGGCCCACCTGCATCACACAGTCTGCCCTCCTCGTGGCCTGGGTGCCCAGTGCACTCACCCAGATGGGTGGGGCCCCGGGTACCACGCAGGGTGTCCTTTTAGGGGACGGAGATACTGCCCTGGAAACAAGATACTGAGCCAAGCCCTCAGAACACCTGAGGTGGGACCCACGTGAAATGTCTGTGTCCTCTCTGCAGGTTTAATTTCGATGAAGGGACTCCTCCTACCAACTTCGACACCTTTCCAGCAGCAATAATGACGGTATTTCAGGTACAACCTTCACCCAGCCCCATGAATGCAGGGCCGTACAGGGAAGCACCAGAGTTCGTCAGGAGGCAGAGGGAGCGGGGAACGTGGGCAGGAGCGTTTATTGTGGTTTCCACAGGAAGAAATGGGCAAGGCACGTTAAGCAGGCTTAGGATTGGCTAGTTTAAATAATTTCAGCAGGCTCTGGAGCTGTCCTGAGTTGTCTGGTACCTGACCCTGGGCTGATTCTGGCAGGAGAAGGTTGGCCCTGATTGTAAGAGCCCAATAGTGGAGATGGTTGGGAGTGTGGGCTCTGGATTGGTTGGTTTGCATTTGAAAAGCACATTCACAGGCAAGTTGGTTACTATCTCTAAGAATTAGCTAGTCTTGACTCCCTCCAGGGTCAACAAGGCCTCCCACATGTGTCAAAGCATCAGAATATAGAAAATAATAGACATGGATAATACACCATCCTCCCCCAGATTGGAAGACACCCCAATCCCATATTCCAAGGCAAACAGATTGACCCTGGGTGGTCTCCCCAAACCAACTTCTGTACCCAGGTAGGCACATGCCCTGAGGTTTGGAACTGGCCTAGCTGGGACTTCCAGAGCCTTTCCATGTGGGGTCTGTCTCTTTAGGGGACAGAGAGTTTATGGAAAATGTGACTTCACTCCTCTCTTCTCCTGGGGGAGAGGTAATTTCTAAATGAGACCCCTAGACAGGGGCTTGGAAAGGGAAACCATCCATGAAGTTCTGAGCCCTCACATAAATGATTATTAATATTAGTAATCGCCATCCATATATCTTCAGCACAAGAGTTCTTGCCCAAGAAGGAGTCTGTCCCCCAAGGTCACCTAGAAGTATCTGAAAACATTTTGGGTTGTCACAACTGAGGGTGTGGGGGGATGTTACTGGCATCTAATGGGTAGAGGCCAAGGATACCGGTCAACACCCTACATTGCACAGGACGGGAGGAAGTCCCAAATGTCAGTAGTACCAAGGCTAAAAAACCCTGCATTAACAGATTAATGTTTTGGGAGTTCTTTCACATTTACTTTATCCTCATGGAAATAAAACAAAGGAGGGAAGTTGGATATTTTTTAACAACTTTGTGGATGCTACATACATATCCCTTTAGCCCTTCCCATACGCATCTGCACACCTTCTATTTGCCAGCACCTGTGTCCCTTTACCTGAGGCTTCCTCTGGTCACCAGTACCACCACCATCACCACCCCCAGACACAGCAGTCCAGAAGTACCAGTGAATATACGGCAAGAGAAATTTATTTCTCACAGTTCTGGAGGCTGTGGAGGTCCACAATCAGGGTGCATGCAGGGTTGGTTCCTGGTGAGGACTCTCTTCCTGGCTTGCAGACGGCAGCCTTCTCACTTCACTCTCACGTGGCAGGGAGAGAGAGAGAGAGACCAAGTTCTCTGGTGTCTTTTCTTATAAAGGCACTAATCCCCTCTTGAGGGCCCCACTGTCATGTCTTCATCTAATCCTAATTCCCTCCCGTCTCCAAATACCATCACACAAGGGTTTAGAACTTCAACGTATGAATTTAGGGAGTACAACTCAGCCTATAGCAAAACCCCCTTATCACATCAGGGAAGATGGAGTTACAGAAACATTGTGACTCCTGCAGGGTCACTTTTTCCTAGAACAGGCTGAGAGCCCCTCAATGCAGGGACAGCCCTTTCCTCTTGCAAACAGATGAGACCTTCCCCACCCAGAGACAAGGGCCGAGGAGAGGCCCACACGGCAGGTTCCGGCTCCACAGCTGCATCTCCGAGGGGCCCAAGGTTGAGAGGGGGTTGGCTGTGTGTTTCTCCCTCCCCTTTCAGATCCTGACGGGCGAAGACTGGAATGAGGTCATGTACGACGGCATCAAGTCTCAGGGGGGTGTGCAGGGCGGCATGGTGTTCTCCATCTACTTCATCGTGCTGACGCTCTTTGGGAACTGTATCCTCTGTGTGGGGAAACGGGGACGTGCCCGGGCCTCAGGGAGAGCAGATTGGGGGGCACAAGGTGGGGGATTCAGGAGTCCCAGATATCAAGGTCCAAGTGGCGATGCTTTCCCTGACTCCCACGTTTGCAGACACCCTCCTGAACGTGTTCTTGGCCATCGCAGTGGATAATTTGGCCAACGCCCAGGAGCTCACCAAGGTGGAGTTGGTGGGAGAATGTTGCTGTGGCAAAGTTACCACCTGCTCATGGCAGATCAGGACCGTGCCAGGTGGGGGTAGGGGCTAGGGTCAGAGCTTTTGCCCTGGATGCACTGTACCAGGGGAGAAAGTGCCTCCTCCCCCACCCCCAAAATAGACTGTCCATAATCAAGTGGATTCTACAGCAAAGGAGGGGGGCTAAGGCAGCAGGGTTTCTACAGGAAACAGATGGCAAACTCCACCAGAGTGCCCATTTACAAGGAGTGGGCAGTGTCAAGGGACTTCCAAGGAATGCGGCAGCCTCTAGGATAGCAGGCACTGTCACCACCCTAAACCCAAAAGGAGGGGACAGATGGAGAATAACCCAGACAAGGTCCTGAGGCCCAGTGTGTGTGTCCCTGTGAGCTTGGGAGCTGGCTGGATTTCATCACTGAGTGGTAGCAGTAAAGAATTATATGTGCTCATGGTTCCAGGCATTGCTGTTTTCTCCCTTTTGCAGAAGGGGGAACTGAGGCTCAGAACAGCAAAATCACTGGCCCCAGATGGGATGATAATACCCGCTACTATTTAGAGCATCATGCTATACATGTCAGGCGCTCAGCACCGTTCTTGACACACAGGAAGTGCTCAATAAAAGGAGCCTTTGTAAGTCACTTGGCATGAGCAGTCACCTGGACCTAGAGCTCACATTTTACAGAGCTGGTAAAGGGAAGGCTAGGATTCGAACCCAGACTTGGCAAGTTCCAGAACCTAAGTTGTCTACCCACACACCCTGCCAGCTTTCATTTGAGTCCCAGCTGAGCAGGTAATGATAAAAATAAAAATAACAACAACCAAGGAAAATGTGATTGCCCCTCTTGTATGCCAGACACCAGAAAGCATAAGAGGTAGGGAGTTACTGTTATGCTCATTTCACAGATGGGAAAACTGGGGCCCGGAGAGGTTGTGACCTCACCACATATCTAGGAACTGAAAGAGCAGAGGTGTGACCCCCTCAAAGAACAGAAAAGAGAGAAGAGTACAGGAAATGAGATCAGAAGGGAATTGGGGGGATGGGTGGTGAGAACCATCCATGTGAGGAGAAGTCCAGTTTTCATTCATGGTCAGTGATATTGGATTATCTGGACAAAACCTGGTGCCAGATGCCCCGTAGGGCAGCCTTGGACTCCCTGGGACTCAGGTCCACCTCAGCTAGTCATAGAGGAGGCAATATTGCTTTCAGTAACACAGCTCACACCCCTGGGATAGCCCACAAGCAGAGCAGCTGGGAACGGTTGTACAGGTTGTGCGCTGCACGAAGGAAGCTGGGCACCTTTTTGCAATTTGAGGGGAGGGTGTCAGGAACAAAGGCATCTTAGGAGCTAGCGGTCGTCTGACCTAAGCCTTTCGCCAGCAGCCTCATCACATTAAAAGAACGTGTGCAGAATCATTCAGCCTAGGAGGTCCAGGCCTGGGACCTGCCTCAGCTTCACAGCCCCATCCCCAGTGCCTCGAGGTGTTCAGGCCATGTTCAGGGAACTGAACTGAACTGAGCAGACTTTGCCAACCCTCCATCTGCCAGCCTTGGCAGGAGGGAGAGAGTCTTTCCTGGGCCCAGCTCTGACTGGGGGAAACGGAAGTCTCCACCACCCCAAGCACACAGCCACAGTCCTGGCCACCATGGAGCTGGCTGGCGTCAGTGCTTCAGGGGCTGTTCCAGCCATGATCTCATCCAGGTTCCAAGACCTCATCCTCAAGGGCCATCATGGGGGAGGAGATACCTCAGGAGGGTGGGAGAAGGGGAAGGAGAAAGCTCATCTCCTGTGACGTGTCTTCCAGACCCTCATTCTTTCCTTCATTTATGCCACAAGCATTTCTCAGGCATTTAATATGTGGCAGGGACCCCACTAAACGCCTTATGTGGTTGGGGTTTTTTTAAATTTTTTTATTGAAGTATAGTTGATTTATAATGTTGTATTCGTTTCTGGTGTACAGCAAAGTGATTCAGTTATACATATATATAATTCTTTTTCGTATTTTTTCCATTATAATTTATTACAAGATATTGACTATAGTTCCCTGTGCTATACAGTAGGACCTTATTGTTTATGTTTTATATATAGTAGTAATAGGTTTTCATCTCAGTTAACCCTCACAGAAAACCTAGGAGGCAAATTCTCTGATCCCTATTTTACAGATTTTGTCATTCATTGAAAAGCATTTGGGAATTCCCTGGTGGTCCAGTGGTTAGGACTCGGCACTTCCGCTGCCAGGGCCCTGGGTTCGGTCCCTGGTCACGGAACTAAGATCCCACAAGCCACAGCGCGGCCAAAAATAAATTAATCAATTAAAATTGAAATTAAAAAGGAAAAGCCTTTATTGAGCATCTACTGTGAACGGGGTCTAGGAGCCAGGGACATGGCAGGGAACAAAACAGACAAATCCCTGCCCTCGTTGATATTCTAGGGGGAGAGATAGATGAGAAAGAAACTTGTCAGATGGTGATAAGTGCTAAAGAGAAAAATGAAGTGGGGAAAGTCGAGGAGAGTTGAAATTTTAGATGAAGATTGTGAGGCACAGAGAAGTTAAGAGACTCGTCCAAGGTAAGCAGAAAGTGAAGGAGCTGAGATTTGAATCCAGATGGGTCCAGAACTTGTGCTTCTAACCACATGCAACGTTGGTTAAACTTGAGCGTGTTTCAGACTCAACTGGGAGCTTATTGAAAATGCAGATTCCAGGGCCCAGCCCAGGTTCTTCAGGAGACCTGGGAATCTGCATTTGCAGTGTTTCTTAGGCAGGTGGTCCAGGGACTCAGCTCTGAGAAATGCTGGGTGTGATGCCAGGAGGAGGGGAGGCTTTGGGAGAGCAGGGTGGCCAGCGGGGTCCCACCCCTGTGTTGTCACTGACAGAGAGTGTCCTGATCTGACCATTTCTGAGGTGGTAAGGTTGCTTCTTGCCCCAGACAGCTCAGCACAGTGGGAGAGGTGCCCTGCCACCGCATGACCTTTTTTATCGGCGGGTTCATCTCTGGCCATTTCTTTCTTGTTGCTTTTTCTTTGCTTTTTCTTTGTTGGCTTTTCTGTTTTACGAATGAGGCCCTGCATGAAGGCTGAAGAAGGATTTAAAGCCCCAAAACGTCTTTTTCTGTGTGTATTTTTAAAACATCTTCCCCCATCCTCCTCCTCTCTGAACCTAACTGGCTGAGAATATAAGTTCCTCTCCTGATTCCCCTTCTGGAGGCTGTTGGCAGTGCATGGGATGGGCTGTGGGATGCCAGATTTTTCTGCACGTGGGGGCTTGTCAGTGTTCTTTAAAAGTCTTGGTTCAGAGAGCTTAAATGGCCCAGGAAGTAGAGTGAGAGGAAAATCTTTGCATTAATTTCCAGCTCATTGAGACAGGGTACAGAAAAATTTCCATTGTGGGAAGGGAAGGGAGTCTTTCTCCTTTTCTTCTGACTGTGTGTTAAAATAGGGTTAATAATGAGCTAGCTATTGAGCCTGTACATAAAGGGGATAGCAGTATACTCAACTGACGGGCGTCCTTTCCAATCACTGGGCCTCGGCTCTGTTTGGCTGACACCCAGGCCACACCTGTTTGTAAATATCTGAAATGCTGCCCCTGGTTAACAATAGGGTCAGAGGTGAGGCCCCAAGGCCCAGTTCATGTTTTGTGAACAGGGATCACATGTGACTTTTAGGATGAACAAGAAGAAGAAGAGGCAGCCAACCAGAAACTCGCCCTCCAGAAAGCCAAGGAGGTGGCAGAAGTGAGCCCTCTGTCTGCAGCCAACATGTCCATAGCTGTGTAAGTGCCCCCAACTCTGGTATGCTCTCCGGGCTCCTCACCCTCTGCACCCTCCCAGTCAAGGATTTGGGGGGCAGGGAGCAGTCCCTGACTGGGTTGAGCTTTAGGAAGAGGTGCTTCTGCCCTCCCACCCACTTCCACTCAAGAAATAATTAATAAGCAGGTACTATGTGCCAGGCACTGTTCTAGCTGCTGGGAATACAGCGTTAACAAGAGGTTGAGGTTTATAGGGAGGGCTAGGGGTGGTGAGAGTTATGATTTTAAGTAAAGTTGTCAGGGAAGGTCTCACTGAGAAGGTGACAAAGCCTGAAGAAGGTGAGGGAGGAGCTCTGTGGGGGTCTGAGTGAAGAGCATCGCAGGCAATGGGAACAGCGTGTACGAAGGCCCTAAGGCAGGAACGTGCCTGGTGTGTTTAGGGAACACGAAGGAGGCCAGTGTGACTGAAGTAGAGTGAGTGAGGGGGGCGAGTGGGGGGAGGTGAGGGCAGAGAGGTGATGAGTAGATCAGGCAGGGCCTTGTGGGCTGTAGGGAGGACTTAGAATTTTGCTCTGAGCCAGGTGGGAGACATGGAGGGTTCTTGAGCTGAGGAGGGATAGGGAGGGACTCAGGTGCTCACAGGTACCCTTTGACTGCTATCAGGGAAGCAAGGGCAGGAGCCAGGAGACCAGGTTGGAGAAGACTGCATTGTTCCCTGCAAAAGAGATAGTGGGGGCTGGATCAGGGTGGTGACTGAACAGGTCATGGATGTAGCTGAATTCTAGACAGATCATGAAGGCAGAGTGGACAGAATTTGCTGGTGGACCAGAGGTGTTAAGGTGGTAAAGAGTTAATTAAGGTGTCTTGATGAAAGATTCGTTAACACAGATATTCTGAATTGCACCTTTGTTGGGTAGTCCTGGGATTTTGCGTACTGTGGGGCGGTGCATAATGGGACAATGGGGAGGGGGCTTTCTTTCTCAAAGTGCAAGGAGATGGCTGTGGAAGGGGAGCCCAGGAAAGTACATGCTCAGGCAGGCAAGCCTATAGAAGTTGATGGTCTGTATAAAACTATCAATACACATAGAACTCCTGGAAAAATCTGTGTGCTCCAGGCAGGGCTTCAGCCCAGCCAGCACTCCCAGCCATGACCCCACTGGTGTTTTGCACCAGTGGATAGATAGGTACTGTCCCAAGACTCCCAAGCGCTCATGTCAGCGCTTCCAGAACCTGCCCCAGGTCAGTGTCCATTATGATTGGCTGTCTCAGAGGTTAAAATATTCTGAACATCAGGACAGCCCCCAGAGGCCATGTGCTAAAATTTGAAGAGGAATAGAGAGGTCAGTGGGGACATACACCTGGGCTGAGACCCCCATTAGACCGAAATGCCCAGCCAGGCCAGGATACCTTACTGGAACAAGACGCCCATCTGGGCCAAGACGCCTGTAAGGACGAGACATCCGGCCAGGTTGAGTTTTCCACACAGGTTGAAACACCTAGTTAGGCAGGGATACCCAGCCAGGCCGTGATACCCACCTTGACAGAGATGCCCACTTTGGTCAAGATGCCCATCTGGGCCAAGGTACCCACCTGGGCGGAAATGCCCACCTGGGGCAAGACACCCACCAGGGTGGAGATGCCCACCTGGGCTGAGACGCCTGTTCGCCCGAGAGGTCCATGCAGGCCACAGTGCCCTAACCCCTGCGCCCTTCCGTTGCAGGAAGGAACAACAGAAGAACCAGAAGCCCGCCAAGTCCGTGTGGGAGCAGCGGACAAGCGAGATGCGGAAGCAGAACCTGCTGGCCAGCCGGGAGGCGCTGTACAACGAGATGGACCCGGACGAGCGCTGGAAGGCCTCCTACGCCCGGCACCTGCGGCCCGACATGAAGACCCACCTGGACCGGCCGCTGGTGGTCGATCCCCAGGAGAACCGCAACAACAACACCAATAAGAGCCGGGCGGCCGAGCCCACGGTGGACCAGCGCCTCGGGCAGCAGCGAGCCGAGGACTTCCTGAGAAAACAGGCCCGCTACCACGACCGGGCCCGGGACCCTTGCGGCTCCGTGGGCCCGGACACCCGGAGGCCCTGGGCGGGCAGCCAGGAGGCCGAGCTGAGCCGGGAGGGGCCTTACGGCCGCGAGTCGGACCACCACGCCCGGGAGGGCGGCCTGGAGCAGCCGGGGTTCTGGGAGGGCGAGGCGGAGCGGGGCAAAGTCTGCGACCCGCACCGGAGGCACGCCCACCGGCAGGGGTGCAGCCGGGAAAGCCGCAGCGGGTCCCCGCGCACGGGGGCCGACGGGGAGCCCCGCAGGCACCGGGCGCACCGCAGGCCGGGCGACGAGGGCCCAGAGGACAAGGCCGATCGGAGGTCCCGGCACCGCGAGGGCAGCCGGCCGGCCCGGGGCGGCGAAGGCGAGGGCCCAGACGGCGCCGAGCGGAGGAGGCGGCACCGGCTTGGCCCTCCGCCCGCCTACGACGGGGACGCACGCAGGGAGGACAAGGAGCGCAGGCACCGGAGGAGGAAGTAAGTGGAAGCGATGACCATAGTAGAAATGATAAGATGAGGCAAAGTGGCACCTGCTGGATACCTGGTACTCTCCTGAGCCACTCATTTAAGCTTCTTGACAGCCCCCTCGTCATGGCCCCGTTTCACAGATGGGGAAACTGAGAGTTGGAGCTGACTTGCCCAAGGTAATACATCTAATAAGTGGCCTTGAACCCAGGTCATCTGGAGCCAGAAGCTGCAAACTATCAAGCCCTTGTACGTCTCAGGGAAACTCTACAAGAATTTTCCCCCAGAATTATACAGCTCTTCCATGTGCTTGCTGTGTGGCCTTCGGCAGGGACTTCATGTCTCTGGGCCTCAGTTTTCACAATCTGTAAAATGGAGATAGTGGGGTCTAATTTGGTCATTGCTCGAATTAAATGATGTAATATATGCAAAGGGCCTGAAAGAGCAGCTGACACATAATAAGTGCTTGGGAAATTTAGACCCTTTTTAGCTGTTATTGAGTCAATCATTTTTCACCTGATGCTATTCCTGGGGGGTTGGAAAAGCCACTCTGGGCCCTCAGAATTGAATGAAGAGCAGGGTTCAAGGCTTTTGGCGGCATCTCCAGGCCAACACCTCACCCAGTCAGAAACGACACCCTGTTTTTCATAACAATATTTTGTAACACTCCTTAGAAAATCCTACGGTGATTGTACATTTAGGAGCCCAAACAACTTACATGTGTTCTTTCATTAATTAACGTCCTCTTAGTCTTCTTTTTTTTTTTTTAATTTTTATTGGAGTATAGTTGATCTCTTATTCTTCTTTTATTATATATCACCCGCCACTAGGGCATCCTTTTGATTTTTTTTTCTTTTTTTAAAAAAACCCTCTTGTAAGTTCCTTGTGTTTTCTTTTTTCGGCATTAGGTATTCTTTTTTTTTCTTCCACTTTTATTGAGGTATAATTGACAGGCAGCACGGTATAAGTGTAAGGTGTACAACATAATGATTTCATTTACATACATCAGCACCATATTAATTTTTAATGATGTGTTTAAATGCTTCTGTTACATGCCGTATTCACTAAGCTTGCACTTCTCAAAATTGAATGGGTGCACGAATCCCCAGGGATCTTGTGAAAAATACAGATTCTAATTCAGTAGGTCTCAGGTGCAGCCTGAGGTTCTGCATTTCTAAGGAGCCAGTGCTGGTCCAGGGACCACACTTTGAGTAATGAGACCCTAGAAGACAGAGTGAAGCAATTCTGATGCAGACACCTGTCCACAAAATCACCATGAATGAGACAGGTACAGATGCCAGCTGACTCAGGATGCAGGTTACTCGAATAACATGAGGGAGTTACCATCAGTGTGGAGATGTTCCAAAATGGTGAAGTTCCGTACGAAATAGAGTCTACTCTTCCTTTAATTTGTCCAGTACTTGCATTCTGGGAAGATACGGTGTATATTTAAAACATGCAAAAAAATACTTTATGCTGATACATAAAGCAGAGTTAGGTTGAAACAAGAGACTCAGATCATTACAAGCAGAGTTTTCACCTGTGTGAGGGACATTAGAGAGTCATGAAGGAGAAAGGATAATTCTTCCTCGGTGGGACTGCCCTGCACGTGGTAAGATACTTATATACCTGCCTCCCATTTCCTAAATGCCCACAATGCCCCCCATTACTATGGCATTAGGTCTCCACATAGCTCCGCAACAGCCCCCTGAAAACCACTGTTTCTGAGAAGGGAATAGTGTTCTAGGCTAACAACAGCATGTGTAAAGGCCCTAAGGTAGAACAGCAGGAGGCCAGTTTGCCATTTGGAGGGTGAGGAGAGAGTGGCAGACAAAGAAGTTGCAGGGAGTATAATAGGTCAGCAGAGCCTTGAGTCCTCCCAGGGAAATGGGAGGCCACTGAAGGCATTTTACGTGGAATAGAGCGTTTAGCACAGGACTCCATAATTAAGAACCAGTGGATCACTGGTGGTATTTTTTTTTTTTTTTTTTTTTTTGGCCATGCCACGTGGCATGCTGGATCTTAGTTCCCCGACCCGGGATCCAACCCCTCTCAGTGGAAGTGAGGAATCCTAACCACTGGACCACCAGGCAAGTCTCCTGGTGCTATTATTTTAATACTACTAATATTACTGTTATCATCCTTGTATTATATCTACTCCTATCATTGAAGGAAGAAGGATGACAGGGACAGAAGGGCAGCACAGCCTGGTTGTGAAGGGCAAGGATTCTGGAGCCAGAGGTCACACTGCTGCCCCATCACTTCCCAGCTGTGTGACTTACAGCTCCCGTCACTTCCTCTCTCTGGGCCTCCGTTTCCCCATCTGTAAAGTGGGAATAAGAATGCTACCTACCTCCTAGGGTAGGTGAAAGGTTCAAATGAGTTAATACATGCAAAATGCTTTAAATGGTGCCTGGCTTATAATAAGTATGCAGTAAGTATTAGCTATTATTAGTATGAATATTATTATTATTCAGTACTCAGTAAATGTTAACTATTTTTCACAGTAGCAGTAGTAATAAGCATTCGATAAGTTTTAGCTATTACTATTATTATTATCATTATTACTATTAAGACACTTGCATCATAGACTAAAAAACAAAACTTTAGATGCATAGCCTTTTGTTTTGTCCACTCAAACTCCTTCTTTCTACAGATGGGGAAACTGAGGCCCAGAGAGGGAAAGGGATTTCCCCAAGGGCAGCCAGCCAGCTGATAGCAGTAGTGTGATAAGAACCCAGCTTTCCTGAATTCCACAGGTGGCCCCTGCTCCCCCTCCTCTCCAGAGGAACAAAGTACCTCCCCCACTTCCACCCCCAAATCTGCACCAGGAGGGTACTGCCCACTCCTTTATTAATAGATGTGTCGAGGTAGATGTGGCCAGGAGAGGCATTATTCATTTGGCTGATAAAAAGGTTCTCATTGGAAATAAAACTTCATGAAGATTCGGGCACTTTTAGAGAAAAAAAATCCAAGACAAACATGCGCCGTGTGGCGCAGCCAAAAAAATAAAATAAGAATGGCGAAGATAAAATTTTATTCAAGAACGTAACATACTAAAAAGACATTTCAGTTCTGTATTATGACAAAGCCAGTGGTCCTTAACAGGCCTGCCTCACACATTTCTCCTCTTGTCCTTCCTTAGGCCTCTCCCCAGACACACTCTGTGTTTTGATTCTCCAGAGCATTGATAATAAATAGAATTGTTTTCTTTCTATTTCCCCTGTCTTCCCCCACCATTTCTCCCTTAATCTCTTCCACTTCAGTTTTCCCAGGTTTACATGTCCCCCACCCCGGAAGCTTTCACTGGCTCACCCCAGTAAAAAGGGGGTAGAGCACGCTCTGTTTTGTATCATTAAACAGTCGCTAACCCCTGACCTCCCACACCAGGTGGCTGAGCCCAGTGTCACCCCAGGGGCACCAAAGTGAGGATGGAGCTTTCTCTGACTCCCAGTAAAAAAATCTGTGGATTTCAGGGTATCCACCACTCCCTGATAGCTGGGCAGTGCCTCCTGCTAGATTTGACTGAGCAACGGGACCTTTTGCAAGACCTGCACCACCCTAGAATTAATATCTCGGCTATTTGCACACGAGTTCCACCTGCTCTCATCACCAAGACAACCTACTCCCCAAAAGGAGCAATAAGAGAGATACTGGACTTCCGAGCCTCACAGTTTATCCAGCATGGGGTGGAGAGGAGAGGCTTCATCCCTTAACACCCTGATTCTTAACAGCACCCCCAATTTGCCTTAGCCAGTCTCAGCACCTCCATTCCACGCACACCCAAGTCATCCATTGCCCCACTTTCTTCACTGAGTGGTGCTGTAGCTTCAGATCTCTAGGGCCAGAGTCCACCTCAGCCCTTTCCCAGCTGGATAACAGCGGGCAAGCGCCTTTGCCTCTCTGGGCATCATCTTCCTCATCTGTAAAATGGGCCTGATCCTAGTAGCACCTCAGATGGTGATTGTTGTGGGGACTAAATGAGTTAATATGTGCAGGTCCTAAGGATAGCGGGGACACAAACACCATCCTCTGAATTGAGGGACCTGAGCATGCCCCAGGCAAGATGTCCATAGCCCTTGGCAGAGGGATGCTGAAGTGATTAGCTGGCGAAGGGATGTAGTGCAGGACAGGCATTATGCAATCAGCTGCCAATTCCGGGCAGATGATGGCAGATCCCCAAGAGGGAAGGGGGAAGGGGCCTGACTTCAAAGTTTTCTGCCGCTTTTGAGTTCTCCTTGGAGACACTTGGAAATAAAACTTCCTGGAGATTGACACTAGGCCTCTGCAGGCTGAGCTTGTTAAAACTCCACTGCAAACAGAGCCAGCAGAAGAAACAAAAGCAAGACAAAACAAAAGACCCTCAGATCCCCTTTCCATCCGAACAAGGGGCTCTTGGTCCATGTGTGAGGCTGTCCCTCTAACAAAACGTACGCCGTGATCTCAACTGCTGTGTTATTTAGTACAGTCTCTCTAGATGGTGACCAAAAGATTCAGATTCTCTTTGAAATGATAACTTCACGGAGCCTGCTTTTTGGTAGAGCTCTACTTAAAAGAATATACAAAATGATGAGAAAATATTCCCAGCCAGCTTTTCATCTGATGTACATGTGCAAAATACATTCACCCCATCTCAACATCCCCAAAAGTCTTACCCCATCATCAGCTCAAAAATTCCAAATCTCATCATCTAACTCCAGTATTGGTAAGACTCTAGGTATGATCCATTTGGGGGCAAAATTTTCTTCCATCTGTGGACCTGAAAACTAGAAAACCAATTATCTGCTTCCAAAACACAAAGGTGGGACAAGCACAAAAATAGACATTCCTATTCCAAAAGGGGGAAATTGGAAGGAATAAAACGTCTCTGGTCCCCAGCAAGTTCTAAATCCAACAGAGCAAATTCCATTAGGTTTCCAGGCCTGCGAGCAATGCTGTAGCTCTCAGCTCATTCACACATTTATTCTTCACAGGAACTCAGCGAGATTATCATCCCCATGTTATGGCTGAGAAACAGGCTGAGTAAATCACCGGTGGTCACATAGCAAATAAGCTCCAGGATCTTCACTTTAGTCTCCATGTTATAGAGAAGGTTCTACTACTATGATCCCCAATTTAAAGATGAGGAAACCGGGACTTCCCTGGTGGTGCAGTGGATAAGACTCCACATTCCCAATGCAGGGGACCTGGCTTCAATCCCTGGTCAGGGAGCTAGATGCCCACATGCGTGCTGCAACTAAGAGTTCGCATGCCGCAACTAAGGAGCCTGTCTGCTGCAACTAAGACCAGGTGCAACCAAATAAATAAATAAATATTTTTTAAAAAATTGAACAAACTCTGCTAAGATTTAAAAAATAAATAAATAAAGATGAGGAAACTGAGGCTCAGGGAGGCTAATCAAGCTACAGAGGATCCCACAGCTAGTAAGTGGCATTGGTGAGACTCAAACCCAGGTCAGTCTGTCAATCTAGGACCTGCTCACATGACTGAGAAGTGAGGAATTTGCCTGGACCTGCCCTTCTCCCTCTGCGGCCTCAGGGACACAAGCCTGAAAATAAATTACCTCATCTCTCTTCTGCTTGCTAAAAACACCATGGACTTTTTGCAAGTTAAAATGCAAAAATAAAACAAGAAAGAGGGTACTGGTGGCTTAGCCAGTGGAGGGGCCTCCAGGGGAGGCCAGCTTTTTCTTTTTTTTTAAATTATTATTATTTTTTATTTGAAGTATAGTTGATTTACAGAGGCCAGCATATTTTAAATTTTTAAGTGTTAGGTAGATTTAGGGTTACAGATTGGGCCTCAGGAATTAAGCCTATGCTGTCCAGGGGCTTTGGTTCCTGCGATTGTACCTAATCTCCTGGGTGTTCCGTGAATGGATACAATCTGAGGGCTGTCTTTTGCTCACATCTGGTCTCTTGAGTGAGTGTGTGATGGCGACAGCCTGACAAAGCCATTTTCTTTTTTTAATTTTTATATATTTATTTATTTATTTGGTTGCAGCAGGGAGCCTCCTTAGTTGTGGCACATGGGCTCCTTAGTTGCGGCAGGCGGGCTCCTTAGTTGCGGCTCGTGGGTTCCTTATTTATGGCATGCGAACTCTTAGTTGCAGCATGCGTGTGGGATCTAGTTCCCTGACCAGGGATTGAACCCAGGCCCCCTGCATTGGGAGCGCGGGAGTCTTATCCACTGCGCCACCAGGGAAGTCCCACAAAACCATTTTCTAGTGTGCCTAACTCACCCTCTCCGGGCCTCAGTTTCCTCATCTGTGTAATGGGAGCGGTAACAATTCAGGCGTCATAAGATTGTCCCAGAAGTTAACGAGTCAAAGTAGAAGAGAGGCTGGCTCACACTGTTGGAGGTTGTAGTACGTGCCAAGGATTCCCTGCACCCAGCAGCTGCGGGCTGAGCCTCCTGGGAGATCTCAAACTGCTTAGTAAGAGAGCTGCAGTGTCAGGTGGGGGTTACTATGGGTGCTGGAACCATGTGGTCTGGGTCCAAACTGCCTCTGCCGGCAACTGACTGTGTGGCCTTGGGCAAGGCCCTTCGTGTTTCTGGGCCTTGGTTTCCTCATCTGTAAAAAGGGGATAACACTACTGCCCACTCCCTGTGGTTATTCTAAGGATTAGATGAGCTGACGTGTCAAGGCTGGCACACAGCAAGTACTCAATATGTGTGAGCTCTTATGAGGAGGTGTGGAGGGCACGGGATACAGAATTGGGAGGTGCCTTTAAGAAGAGCCAGAGGGGTAAGTCTTGGACTGCAGAGCCCTCTGGAGAGAGGAGTCGTTGAGATTATAAACTACAGATGTCACTGGGGTTTCCGGGAAACAGACTTTTTGCCGGGGCCAGTGCCCAGGGATGGGGGAAGAATGATGGGGCCTCTTATCTGAGGATCGAGGGTCCAGAAGAGGTGTCTGAAGGCAAACAGAACAGACTGGGCGTCAGGTCCACGCAGATCCATGCACAGGCAGGCAGAGCTGGGACCAGCGGAAGACACAGAGTGAGCGGGGCCTGCAGCCACCCTCACCGAAGCCAGGGCTCCTGGGGGTCTCTGACAAGCTGGCGGTGAGCGTGCAGATGGGAGAAGGCAGGGGTTGATGGCAAGTCTAGGCCTGTGGGACTTCTCCTGGGCCTCAGGTGTCCTTATCTGAAAAATGGGGACACTCATTTATCATTTGACGAGAAGTGACCAGGCATTTGCCATGTGCCAGGCCCTGTTCTGGGCACTGAAACCACAGCTGTGAACAAGACAGACAAAAATAAACCCCTTGCCTTGAGGCGCTGACGTCTCAGTGGGCATTGAGGTCCGAAAAGCTAAGCAAGGACCCTTAACTTTTTCCTCTCCTTCTCCAAATGCACGGAGCACTCAGACTCTTTTCTCCTCATGTCCATCTGCGTGGTGTTAATTATTTGAGTCACTGAGGCACCAAACCCCTACCCACCTCATCTCTCCCACTCTCCACCTTCAGCCATACCAGCCTCCTGAAACTCAACAAGCTTATCCCCACCTCATGGCCTTTGCACTGGCTGTTCCCCCCGCCTGGAATGCTTTGCCCACCACACTTGTATCCCTGTGAGAAATTACCTTGTTCATTTACTGGTTGTGTAGCCTTGGCAAGAGACTTAACCTCTCTGAGCTTCAGTTTTCTCATCTGTAAAATGGTGCTAGTAATTATCCCTCTTAGGGCTAAGGACGAAGGGGTTATTACAAGGCAAGTGTGTTACTGAAATGTTTGCTGTTATTATTTCTATTGTTATTTTTTAGTATGTTAATGTACGTATATTACCTGCTTTCCCTAACTGGAATATTGGGAAGGGGCATTCTTACTACAAGCATTTAAAGCCATGAGGCAGGGAATTCCGTGGCGGTCCAGTGGTTAGGACTCCACGCTTTCACTGCCGAGGGCCGGGGTTCAATCCCTGGTCAGGGAACTAAGATCCCCACAAGCCACATGGCGTGGCCAAAAAACAAAACAAGAAGATAAATCCATGAGGCAATTCCACCCCTAAAGAGATGGTGTCCCTGTGTGTGCTTTAGCCACTTCTGGAAACACTGTGTGTCCCCGTCCTGCCTCAGAGCTAATGGGAGACACATAGGCAGGGTCAGGAAGGTTTGGGTTGGAGACATGCGGACTCTGGCAGAAAGTTCTTTTCCCTTCTGATTTCTCCATGAAGGAGTAGCCTCATCTCTTAGGAAGCAGCCCTCCTGGCAGGAAAAGCACCACACTGAAACCTGGGAGGGTGGGCACTTACACTCCCATGGGGTCTTGATCCCTAACAAGAACGGACCAGGCACCAGGGAGTTTCAGGACACGGCCCCTCGACCGCCAACTTGTACCTCGAATGGTGGAATCTTAGGCAGGATCTGGAGACATTCCCTCTTATGTTCTAACTCACATATGGGTTCTTTTTCATTGGCCTGCCTGCCACAGAGAGAACCAGGGCTCCGGGGTCCCCGTGTCGGGCCCCAACCTGTCAACCACCCGGCCGATCCAGCAGGACCTGGGCCGCCAAGACCCACCCCTGGCCGAGGATATTGACAACATGAAGAACAACAAGCTGGCCACCGCGGAGTCAGCAAGTCCCCACGACAGCCTCGGCCATGCCGGCCTGCCCCAGAGCCCGGCCAAGATGGTGAACAGCACCGACCCCAGCCCCACGCCTGCCCCACCTGCCGTGGCCACCAACCCCCAGCGTGCTTCCAGCCGCCGGACACCCAACAACCCGGGGAACCCGTCCAACCCCGGCCCCCCCAAGACCCCCGAGAACAGCCTTATCGTCACCAACCCCAGCAGCACCCAGACCACCTCAGCTAAGACTGCCAGGAAACCCGACCACACCACGGTGGACATCCCCCCAGCCTGCCCGCGCCCCCTCAACCACACCGTCGTCCAAGGTATGAGCTCCAATCTCACACATGAGCCGGCCTCCTGGGCTCAATCCCCAGAGGCTCAGTTGGGTGACTCTGGACGGTGGCTCCACCTCTCTGGCCTCAGTTGCTTCATCTGGAAAATGGGTAGAGACATAGTTCCTGCCCCCACAGGGCTGCTGGGGAATTAAATGAGATAATATGCATACGATGCCTGGCAAGTACACAATAGGTTAGCAACATTTCCTGCATCCCAAATTCCCACAGGAGAGCCAGGGAGCCACCATATTTGAGGAGTCAACGGATTCCTCTGATGGAAATCTGGGGGAGTCAGATGATTCTTTAGGACAGCGCTGTCCAAAAGAAATGTGACACAGGCCACCTATGTAATTTTAAACTTTCTACGGGAATTCGCTGGTGGTCCAGCGGTTAGGACTACATGCTTCCACTGCAGGGGGCACGGATTCGATCCCTGGTTGGGGAACTAAGATCCTGCAAGCCGAGTGGTGCAGCCAAAATAATTAATTTATTTATTTATTTATTTATTAAACTTTCTAGTAGCCATGTTAAAAGAAAGAAAGAAGGGACGAAAGGAGAAAAGGAGGGAGGGAAGAGGGAGGAAGGAAGGAAGGAAGGAGTGATATTAAAAATAAAGAAGAAATAGGTGAATTGAACTTTAATAGTTAGATTGTATTTAACCCAAAATACTATTGATCTGTATCCAAAATGTTAACATGTCAATGTGTCATCAATACCTTTTAAATTATTAATGAGCTACCTTACATTCTTTTTCTCATACTCAGTCTTGGAAATCTGGCGTGTTTTTACACTGCATGCTGCAGTTTGAACTAGCCACGTTTCAAATGCTGGACAGTGCAGGTCTAGGACCTTGAGGGATTGGCTGTTTTTGCCCCCCCAAACTCCCCCTTGTAAGATTATGATCTGAGAAGCACCAGGAATTTGGAAATTACCCCGAGCTTATTATTTTTAAGATGATAATGGTAGCCAGTTCTATGCAAAAGCTGTCCATGAGTTTGCTCTATAAATGCTTGCCACAGTCCTACAAGGCGGATCTTGTCATTGTGCCCATTTCACAGATGAAAAAACTGAGGCTCAGCAAGGCTCAGCCTGTCCACGGACCCATGGAGTGGCTAGGCTGCAGGATCAATGCTCAGGAGGATGGTGCCTCCCCCCATTCAGGAGAGGGGTGTTAATGGGGGAAACCCCTGCAGTTTGACTATGGGAGGGGCTCAGTATTCTCATCTGTAAAGTGGGGCTCTTGGCCACCCTGCCTATCTCCAAGTGACAATATAAAGGTCATCATAGGCTGGGGGTAGGTCTATGTTAGTTTCCCGTGAGGGTCCCAGCAGACTCAAGGCTGTAGAGTGGTTGAGAGCAAGCACTCTGGGGCCAGGCTACCCAGGTTCAAATCCCAGCTTTGCCACATCCCAGCCATGTGACCTTAGGCAAGCCACTTCACCTCTCTGTGCCTCAGTTTCCTCATCTGTAAAGTGGGCATCATAAAGTACCAACCTCACAGGGTCAGGTGAGGATTAAATGGCATAATAGGGTGCTTGGCACATAGTAGGCACTTTGTGTCAGCTGCTTATTGCCTGCTCTGGAGAGTAGGCAGGAGACCAGAGGTTTGCGGGAAATCGTGGAGGGAGCCCTGTGTTGCTTCTTTTCCCAACAGTGAACAAAAACGCCAACCCAGACCCACTGCCAAAAAAGGAGGAAGAGAAGAAAGAGGAGGAGGAAGACGACCCCGGGGAAGACGGCCCCAAGCCCATGCCCCCCTACAGCTCCATGTTTATCCTCTCTACAACCAACCCGTGAGTATGGCCCATGGCCAGGGCAGGGGGCCCAGGGCTCCCACTGGGGCAGTGGAAGTCAGGACAGAGGGCAGACCCAGACAAAGGGTAGTGGGGGAGAGTTGCCTCTAAGACCATTAGTCCATAGGAGACCTTTGAGCAAATTAAAAAATGATGTCCCTTTCTTAAGTCATAGAAGATAGAAACTTATCATAAAGTACTGATTTTGTTGGAAAAGACCCCCTCCTGCCACCAACTAAAAACCACTGTCATAAATATCCACATCTACACTGTCTGTGATGTGAGAGGTGTCCCTTAGAAATGGCTGCCTTGTGCAGTGCACAACCTGTACAATTGTACATGGCAGCCCAGGTCCCTGAGCTCTGCTCTACAAGGATTTGGATTCTGGGTAGATGGTCTGTGAGTTCATGGCCCTCTGTCTTGGGCATCCTTGAGGAGGCTGGATTAGCTAGGGGAGAAATTTATCGCATGTATGTCTTGGTGGCTCAGAGGTTGTTTTAGAATTGCATTTTTCCAAAGGGTATTTTTTGAAACCCTGGTCCCTCAAAATGCTTCTTGGCAAAGAAGAATCATGTCAAATCAGCTTCAGGGGAAACTGCTTTCTCTAACCTGCTTCTTGGAGACTCACCCTGTGCATTTACTTTTTTATGTGGTTGACATTATCTATTTTAATAAAGAAATTCTTATGTGGCACTTAGCACCAGGCACTATTCTGAATACTTTACAAATAAAAAAATTTTCTCATAATAACCCTATAGGGGTTGGTACTTTGCTTATCCCCATTGGACAGATGAAGAAACTGAGGTCCAGAGAGATGAAGTCACCTGCCCAAAGTCAAACAGCAAGCAAGTGGGAGAGCCCAGACAGACTGACTCCAGCATCCTTGTTCTTAGCCACTCAGCCCTGCAGCCATTCATAGAATATCATGACATATTTATCATTATTAGCTCCACTTGAGGTTAATTATTTCATTATTATCTCATTAGCATATTGAAGGCTCTGATAAGGCCTGCAATTCATAATTTAAGTAACTAACCTTTTGGAGCCCCTACCATGTACCAGGCATATATTAACTCCTTTGATCCTCACATTCTTGTGAGTTAGACACTATTGTTATGGTCATTTCACCAATGAGGGCACTGAGGTACAATAGCTTGCCTAAGGTCACTCAACTAATTGAAAAAAAAAAAACGGAAATCTACTTAACCCAGAATTTCCCAATTTTGTTTGACCACGTGACATTTTATGCATAAAAAGCTTTTCATCTCCTACAGAATCAAGGACAATATTTCTTCAACTCAGCCTGTGAGTTAAGATGTTCCAAGAGGGTGGTTTGGAAGTGATGGGAACTTATAAACAGAGACGTGGATCTCTTCCCTCGCTGAGGGCTCCCCTGCCCCAAGAGGGTCCCCAGATGAAGGAGCTTGTTACTCTGTTGGGTGTGGGACCTTGGGAGTTAGAGATCGTCTCAGATAGTGGTAGGTGACATAAGGAGATTACAGAGGAAGGGGTTCGATAGCCTGCGGTCTGAGTGGACCTCTGCACGCCTACCTGTCCCCAGCCTTCGCCGCCTGTGCCATTACATCCTGAACCTGCGCTACTTTGAGATGTGCATCCTCATGGTCATTGCCATGAGCAGCATCGCCCTGGCGGCTGAGGACCCCGTGCAGCCCAACGCACCGCGGAACAATGTGAGTCCCACCCAGCAGGTTCCTTCCAGCCCAGCTACTCTGTCACCGGCCACTTTCTCCTGCATCGTAAAAGCTGATAGCTAGGGTGGAATAAATGTTGGGGGCACCCCTGGGCGCAGCCCTTGTGGCCGCTGGTTGGGAGGGGAAGGTCTGATTCTCTTCTTGAGGAAGGATGTTCCTTGCGACTGTGGTTCCGTGTGCCTGGTGGGGAAGAGGTGGCCAAGAGGGGGCTGAAAATTGCCGGAATCCCTGGTGGGGGGAGTGAGTCTGGCAGGATGTGGAGGTGCACAAGCTCTGCGTGGAGTGTGGGGAGGTACTGAGGCAGGGGGTGTTCCAGAGGCATCTCCTCTGCAGTCAGGTGTCACCAAATGGACTTTTTGGTTTTGATGCGAAGCTTTGAAAGAAAGGATTATTTTGACTCAGAGGCACCTCCTAAACTTTGAGCTTTTGGGAGAGCTAAAAAGCTCTCCGTTTGGGGGCCCAAGGTCTGCTAACAGCCCCTGTCAGTTGAGCACTTGCTGTGTCCCAGGCACAGCCCCAGGTGCTTGGGGTATCCCCATTGGACAGATGAGGAAACTGAGGCTCAGGGAGGTTTAGTGACCTGTCCAGGGTCACACAGCAGAATTCCAATTCTGCCCCCACTAGATCTCCCGCTGCTTCCCTCAACTGTCTCCCTTTATAAGACACCTACTGTGCGCATGTCCCCGATTAAGTCCTGCCATGCAGGAATGAGTGTGTGCCGTGGTTGAGAGGGGAAACCAAGGCACCAGCAGGCCAGGGCGTGACAGAGGCTGGACTGGTGGCAGCGCCTTCTTCCCCAGCTCCTTCCTCTACCCCCATCGCCCCCTACACGAGCCACCTTCCTCTGGGAGTCAGGCCCTGCTGCCCTCGCTAAGTAGGTTAGGAGCCTTGGCAAGGCTGGCAAGTCCCATAAATCAAGCCCGTCCTCAGCTTACTTTGCACTTTCCCTTCCTTCACAGGCCTGGCAGGCCCCCTGGGGACCCGATGGGGGAGATGGAAGGAAATAATTAGAACAAGCCTCCTGGAGGAAACTGGTACCAGGGCAGGGCTGAGGCTGCACTCTGTTATCTCCTGCTGCCTGGTTTCAACTAGGGACCCAGAGAGCCAGGCTTGGGGGAGGGGCGTCCCAAGAGGGGTCAGCAAACCCCCTGCTGACTCTAGGAGACTGGAGCAGGCTTTGTCTCTGGCAGGGAGGGGATGGGCATGGGGGCTCCAGGGGGACCGCTGCAGCTCCTGGGGCTGTAGAGAACCCTGGCAGGGCTCAGACCAGCCCTCGTGGAGCGTTTGCGGAGCTCTGGTTCCCCTGCCCCATCCCCACTGCTCCATCTCACAGTTGAAACCTCTCTCCTCAAAGCCCTCCCTCTTCTGGACTTCCCTGGCTGTCCAGTGGTTAAGACTCCACACTTCCACTGCAGGGGGCACGGGTTTGATCCCTGGCTGGGGAACTGAGGTCCCACATGCCGCGCGGCCAAAAAAAATAATAATAAATTTTTTTTTAAAAGTCCTCTCTCTTCAAGAGCATGGTAAGGCAGCTGATACCCCGGGCCCCCTTCCCGAGTTCTTTTTATTAGCTGATCTAGAACAGGCCTCAGAAAAGTGCCCAGAACACGTAAGATCCATTCATTTATCGAGTGCACTCCCCCATGTAGGCACCGCCCAAGCCAAGAAGTAGAACAAAACTGAGCGTGACCACAGGCACCTCTTTGATCGCCCCCATCCCTTCCCTCTGGAGCGGGGTTCACAAGTGGGAACAAGGTCTTCAGACACGTTTGGGTGTTGTGAGTTGGGACAGGTGGAGGGTTGCTACTGGCATCGAGAGGGTGGGGACCAGGGACACTGTTCATCGCCCTGCAGCGCAGAGGGCAGCCTCACCACAGAGAATGACCTGACCCCTGTTGTCAGCAGTGCTTGAACAACCCTTACCTCAGAGGTATCAAAATCCCCACTTCTGGAAGGAGCGTTTCTTAGCTGCTCTGATTTTCCCACCTGTACATGCATCCTTAAACACTAGAATTTTTTTGCCTGTTTCTAACACTAAACAGATGGGATAAATTCTGTGCATCTCTCTGTCACCCAAAATCGTGTCCACCATGACATGAGCATGTATGGATGCTGGTAGTGACAGTCATTCTTTTCCGTTGCTGTTTAATATTCCACTCCATGCCATGATTTGTTTATGCATCTTCCATTTGACACACATTTGGATTGTCTGCAGTTTAGAATGCTCTCACAGCATCCCCTATCCCCAACATGGGGCCCCTGGGCTTGACTTTCTCCAGGGTCTAAAACCAGTAATGGAGTTTCTGGATCATACATAGAATTTACATGTGGTTGGCCCCAAAGATGCAGCCAGAATGTTTACTCGCACCAGCAACGTACAAGGCTCCCACTGCTCCACAGTCTTGCCCACACTTGGTGCTGTCAGCTCTTTCATTGAGCCAACCTGGTGGGTGTGGAATCTCATTGGGAATTTGATTTGCATT
Source organism: Balaenoptera borealis (assembly GCF_965194805.1). Taxonomy (NCBI): domain Eukaryota; kingdom Metazoa; phylum Chordata; class Mammalia; order Artiodactyla; family Balaenopteridae; genus Balaenoptera; species Balaenoptera borealis. The sequence goes on along the minus strand of NC_138867.1, from coordinate 175,845,035 downwards.
TCCCTGTGATAAATGAGACTGAGAACCTTTTTGGATTCCAGTGAGCTACAGAAAATTGCCTTTTGTAGAGGTCCAAAAGATCTACATATTAGATATGGTTGAACCTAATTTATTGGTCTTTTGATTTCCTCTTGCTCCACTTATTAAGCTCTCCAGGATTTGATTCAGCTGACCACCTGGCCTGCCTTTCCCCCCACCTCCTTTCCTTCCTTCTTTCCTCCTTTCCGTCCATTCATTGCTTTATTTAGTAATTATTTAATGAGCAACTACTGTGTGCCACGTGCTGAGCTAAACGTCAAGGATTGACAGGGTATGAGACAGTCCCTGCCATCTCAGAGCTCACAGAGCACCAGGCCTTTATCCACGCTGTGCCCTCTGCCCGGTGCACCTGAAATGCTCTCCCACCACCATCCCCTCAGCCTTCCTGGAAACTTCCAGCCCCTTGCACCTGCTGCACATCCCAGGAAGTTAGCCATCCTGGCCGCTCTGGTCTCCAATGGCCCTTCAAGCACCACACATAATGAGAATGTGAGTGGTGACCACACAGATCACAGATCCCAGCTCCTGCAGGACCCAGTGCAGCCACAGCTATTCATGCATTCATTCAGCAAACATTTCTTGAGTATGCCTGGCACTGTACTATAAGCTGGAGATGCCACAGGGACAGACAAACATCCCTGTCCTTGTGAGGTTGACTTTCAGGTTGGGGAGGTGGACAGTGAGATTATTAATAACTATAACAAATAGTGTGTCAGGATGTGATAAGTGCTAGGGATGAGGGATATGGGGGAAGGGGTAGAATTGGTGGAATTTTAAACAGGCATTCAGGGAAGGCCTCACTGAGAAAGTGATATTTGAGCCAAGTCATAAAGGAGGAGAGAGAGGGAATCAGTTGGAACATGAGGAAGAGCATTCCAGGCAGAGGGAACAGCCTGTGCAAAGGCCCTGAGGTGAGAACATCCAGGGTGGCAGAATCAAGAGTGAGCAAGGGGGAGGGTAGGACAAGATGAGGGCAAGGAGGTAGCCAGGCAGATTGTGCAGGGCCTTGGAGGCCACGAGGAGGACTTTGGCTTTTACCCGAGTGAGGTGTGAGCCACGGAGGGTTCTTGAGCAGAGAAGAGGGTGGCGGGTGACCGGACTTGAGTGCTCACAGGTGCCCTCTGGTGGCCATCCTTAGTAATTACCAGCCCTTACTTCTCCAAGGCAAATCTGATGAAGTCAGCCCCCTGCGCTTACCATGTGCTGGGCACTGTGCCAGCACACTCAACATCCTCACGCCAGGGTCACACCAGGGATGTGCTATGGCATGGCCAGGAAAGGGGCCAGAGTGCAGGATGTTGCCCGTCCAGAGAGAAACCACTAATGCCTGGTCTTGTGTAAAGTGGTGGAGAGAGGGAGAATCAACCCACCCTGCTGAGTGTGTGGCCCCGGAGTGGGGAGGGAGATGGGCGCCACAGTGAGGTTTGTCCCCAGTGTCTGTCCTGGACGGCTAATCATGTTTAGGAAACCCTATGTGGGAACAGTTACTCACCCAGGAGACCCAGCAGGTCAGAGGCACTGGGGGATCAGACCTGTCGCCCACAGAGATGCAGTCCTCCCTGAACTTCCCTGGGGCCACCTCTAGTCTATATAGTGCTTTGGGCAAATAAAAAAGGTACCCACCCTTTCCGTTGGTAAGCAGACCAGCCTGGTAGAGGTAGATTTTTGCTGGGACTTTGCTGCCATCTGCTGGACAGTTTCATTCACAACATACAAATCTGCCCTGAGACAGTGGGAGGAGGCCCTTGGGTAGTGCACGACCTGCCCAACTGTACATGGATGCAGCATTTCCTCATGTGGATGGAGATTCTGCTCCCTGGGGACTTTGTTGGAGGCCACACACCCCAGTGGACCAAGGCTAGGTGCACGGGAGCTCTGCTGGAGCAAGCCAATGATCCGCTGCCCCCTTGCTTTTATCCCCTGCAGGTGCTGCGATATTTTGACTACGTTTTTACAGGCGTCTTTACCTTTGAGATGGTGATCAAGGTGAGTGCCAGGGCTCCACAGGATTCTGCACCCTCAAGAATGCCGCCCTGGTGTAAGAGGCTCACCCCAGAGATTAGAAATGCTTGGTGTGTTTGAGGAACATCAAGGGAGCTGGTGCAACCGGAAGGAGTGAGAGAGGAGGGTGGGGAAACCAGGGCAGGGAGATGAGCAGGGAGGGACGAATCATGCAGGAACTTGGGGGCCGCAGGGAGGACTTAGGCTTTTATCCCAAGTGAGGTGGGAGCCATGGAAGGTTCTGAGCAGAGGGACATGATTGGACTCAGGTGTTCACAGTCACCCTCTAGCCTCTCTGGGGGGACAGGCTTGGGAGGGGGAGCAGGGTGGGTGGGACCCAAGAGAACTGGGAGCAGGCGATTGCACTGGTCCAGGCAGGAGATGATGGGGACCAGCCCAGGGTGGTGGCAGAGAAGGCGGTGAAAAGCGGGCAGATTCTTGGAAGGTTTGGAAGGCAGAACCAACGAGGTTTGCTAATGGATCTGATGTGGGGTGAGGAGCCCAGGGGGATCCCAAGGTTTTGACCTAAGAACCAGCAAGTCAGAACTACCTTTCACAAGGTGGGAAGGTGCCTTGGGCAGGGGCTCTCACTCCTCCCCCAGGTCCTCTGGCCACTGTCCCAGCCCTTCAGGATGAGGTGGGTGGTCCCATTGGCTACCATGCCCCCTCTTGTTGTCCCTCCTCCTGAGGCTAAAGGGTGGTTGCTGCTCCGCAGGGCGGGGATAAGGTATCAGAGCGCTGTCTCTTCTCCTCCCATAGATGATCGACCTGGGGCTCGTCCTGCACCAGGGTGCCTACTTCCGTGACCTCTGGAACATTCTCGACTTCATAGTGGTCAGTGGGGCCCTGGTGGCCTTTGCCTTCACGTAAGTGTCCTCTCGAGGACTCCACCTGCCCCTTCGTCCCTCCGTCCCCAGCCCATTGAATCGGGGGACGTGTTCTCGGGGTGCAGAGAAGGGGAGCGTGGTCTCCAGGGTGGTGGGAGGCATCCACATGCCACCAGGAAGAGCTTCGATTGGCTTTTGCATGATGCCCACCACGGAGGAAGAAGGAGAAGGTCTCGCACCTTCTACCTCCTCACACAGCCATGCCACCGACCCCTTGCTGTGCTGCTTTCCGTAGACTAGCCCCACCGGGACATCTCATCTTCCTTCTTCTCTACAAGCTCTGCCCAAACCACTGTCTCTTTGGGGAGCCCCTAAAAAGACAATCAGGAAACGAATGTGCATGAGAATTTGGATCCCCACCCTGTGCCCGAAGGCCCTGTAGTTGTAGACCTGATGACTCCCCTTGTGTGTCTTGAACTTCTCCTGGCAGTCCTAGGACACTCTGAAAGGTCATGCCTCATCATGCAGCTCCAAGATGGCGCCCGAATTCTGGGCAGCCATTTTAAGATGGCACCTGAGGGCTCAGTAGACATTCCAAGATGGCACCCAAAGGCTTAGTAGCCATTCCAAGATGCGATTCCAAGACGGCATCCAAGGGCTGAGTAGCCATTAGCTCTTAGGGCCCTGGTAGCAAACTTAGCAGCACATTCCTCAAGTTGTAGATGCTTGGGGCAGGATGGAAAAACCTAATCAGCCCCTAATCCAGAAACAAATCTTCTTAGGGACCCCGTCTGTGCCCATCACAGTGGATCATTCCCAGAAAGGAAAGTCTCAAAGGGATTCGGACCCACCTCACCTACATAAGGAGAAATCAGGGGCTTCCCCTTTGCCTCTGCCTCCTGGGCCCCTTCTCAGCAGACCTGGAAGAGCCCTTGAATGGCCCACCCACCTGAGCAAACAATGAGGACTTGGTTTTTCAGGAGGCCAGTGTGGTGGCCCATTTCCAATTTAAGGGCTAAACTGGGCCATTCTCAGATCCTTCCCTGGGAACACAATGAGATCAAGTTGTGTCAGAAGAGCAAGAAATCTCCAGAGTTTCTGGACGCCTCTGAGCTGGTGGAGATGTACCATGAAGGTCAGGAAGCTGAATGTATTTCTGACTCTGGCCAGACTTCTCACCCCCTTTCTCTTTGTCTTCTACTTTCTCCTCCTCTTTCTGTGTCTGCTCTTTTCCACCCCCTCTCCTTTTCTCTCTTTCTTCCTCTGTCCCTCTTCCACTCCTCCTTCTCTCTCTCCCACTTTTTTAAGTAATTGAGTATTTGATCATTAGAACAATGGAAGAGATTATCTTAAAAATTCAAGAAGTTTGGCTACATTTTCATTAAGATGTCCTGTAGGTTTAATAATAATAATAATCAAAGTAAAGTGCACAGCAAATTAGAGGAGAAAGATTACCACAAATAAGACAAGGTATCCATGGCCTTCATATATAAAAAGCAATTACAAATCAATAAGAAACACTGAACCTCAATAGGTAAGTGAGCACAGGATTTAACACAGAAATTTCACAGAATGCTGACTAATAAAAAATGAAAGAAAATAAAAAACCTACTTCATTGGAATTAGGAGGTATATAAAATACAAACAAGATACAATTTGTTTCTTATCAAGTTAGCACAGATTTCTTCCCCCAAAAAAGATTCTAAAAGGTGTATATGAGAATGTAATGAAATATGCTTCTCCCTCTGTCCATCAGTTATTTGAGCGACTTCTACAAGGTGTCAGTCAGGCACCATGCTAGGTCCTGAGAAAGTTTCGATTCTGAAAAGCCAGAACATTTGACTGCCCTCATCCTGGAGTGAATCCATCTCAAATTCCCTTCCCTCCCTTGCTCCTGTTTCTGTCTTTCTCCTTCTTTATCTTTCCCCTTTTCTCTCTCCTTCCCTCTCTCTGACTCCCTCTCCTACTCTCTCTGTCTCTCTCTCTCTCTCTTCACCTCCCCTTCCCCTCCCCCTTCCCCTCTCCTTCTCCCTCTCCCTCTCCTCCAGACTCTTTCTCTCTCTCTCCCTTCCATCCTGTCCTTTGCCTTGACCTTCTGCCTAACCTGGGCCCCATGGCCTGGAGAAGGCAGACACTCTGCCATTTGCTCTGGCATCAGAAACCCAGTCCCCACCATGTTCTGACCTGGGGTGGTCTTCATGTCCAGGGAAGGCAAGTGCAGGCAAGCACCCCTCCCACACTTCCTCCAGCCCTCCAGGATGACGTCTGCCCAGCAGCCCCCAGGTCCCCCAGAGCTCAGAAAGAGATCACATCCATCTGTCCACACACAACACCCCCCTTTGCCAGCTGTGCCCTGGGTGGTGGGTTTTGCCCTCCGTGGCCATCACTGGGTGTAGTACAATAGAGGTAGTGTCTGCTGCCCATCAGTTCATCCTTGACACTTTCCTTCCAGACCTCTGTGAGAGCCAACAAGCTTCAGTGCTGAAGAGGGGGCCCCCACTATTGCCCTGTCCCATCTCCATCCCTCATTTGGCCTCTCAATTTGGGAAAAGTGTGGCCTTCGAAAGACCTGGGAACAAGCCTTTCAAACCGTAGAGCTTTTGCCATGATGGGCCATAGTTTCCCTGGAGCTACAATTAAGCTCAACTTTAAGCAAACCTAATCTGCGAAAACAAAATTATTTTTCCACCCAGAATCAAGCAAAATGATTCTTTGTGTCTGCAGAAGAATCTGCCACAGGGAGCTGATTTTGTTTTTTAATTTTTGAGTTTTCATTTTAAATATAAAGTTATACAAGGGCATTCAAAATGAGCCTACAGCTCAGAGAAATTTAGCAGCGTATTTGTAGAGTCAACCTTTGAAACTGGTTTTATGAAGTTGCTACAGGCATGAAGCCAGCCAGTTAATGCCATTGAAAATCCCTGTTTCCAATTGTTTTTTTAATTCCTATGTGAGGAAAGGGTCTGGACAGGTATTTAAGGTCATCCCTATGAGTCTCAGTGAGCTCGTGGATCTTGCAGGAACTGGGGTGTGTAAGATTTTGCCAGTGGGGTCCTGACAAGTGTTAGGGACTCTCTTGGGATTTTAGAAGAGCTGACAACCCGGGGAGCACCGTTATGTGATGGTCATAGGGATGGAAGAGGTAGACCCTGAGACCCCACCCCTGCCACACCCTCCCCACCTCACTGCCAAGAATCCATCTGTCACTGCCACTCCTCCTCCAGGGCAGGGCCACAGGCCAGGCACAGCTGGCAAGCACCTTGATCAAGCTGCTCCTGCACGCCTTAGGCCGATCTGCCAGAAAACCAGAGAAGGGACCCCCCACCCAGGCTGCTACTTTTTTCCCCAGAAAAGTTTCAGAATCCTCCCTCTGCCTTCAGGTTTCTGGCCTCTCTTACCTGAGAAGGTCTCTCGCCCTACAAGGACTTTGCTTATTGTCTTTCCTTGTTACCAGATGGATGTCACATTGGCAGGAGTAGAGGTTGCTCTGAGAGTCTCCACTTGAGTGTCCAATCCCAGAGTCCTTTGCTTCTTTTCTTTCTGTTCTTTTAACTCACATTATCTGTCCTGTGTGCCTGTCTCCTCGCAGACAAGGTTGAGAACCCCAACAAGTGTTAAATCAACCTGATGGTTTTAGAAAAAGGTTCCAGCAAGTCTGTCCGGTTTCTCTCTAGATGTGCAAGTCCCTGAACCTCTCTGTGCCTCAGTTTCCCCATAACTTTGACAGACTTGACTGGGTAATAATGATAGTAACAGCCTCCATTTACTTAATCTTTACAACCCCACGGAGGAAGTTCTCTTATTATTCCTTTTTTGTACATGAGGAAACTGACGACCAGAGAGATTGTGGAGGGAAGTCAGCTGTCAGATTGAGGGTTGCTGCCCATCTCCCAGCACTGAACATGGAGACTTTCACAAGTCAGCAGAATGAGACTTGACAGCCCAGCCAGCCTGTCTTCCTCAAGGCCCCAGCAGAGCCTAGAAGTCCAGGGGAAGAGGGCATGAGACTATTCCCTTCTCTGTCGAAAGGAATCTTGCTGTTCTCACCTGTTGGGGTGGAGGCAAGGATTCTGCAGTGCTGTGATTGTGGCCCCATCTCGGATATGGGAAAATGATCCCTGTGGTCCTCCAAGGGATGTGTCGAAGCTCTCCCGACGGTTTCCACCCCTCCTGCACCTCCCCCAAATATCTGTGTGCGTGTGTCTTGCTCCATCTACTGACTGTGTGCTGTGTCCATGCGACCACCATTAACACACCATTTCATGAGTCACCACACTTGACATCACGCTCTGTGCCCATGCAACGGGGTAGCCAACTGACATTTCTCAGCAGCTGGCAAATCATGGTCCTGCCCTCACTGCCAAGAGTCCATCTGGGGCTGCCACTCCTCCCTCAAAGCAGGCCAGCACAGCTGGCAGAGCACCTTGATCAAGCCACTCCTGCGTGCTCAGGAACCCAACTGCCAGGAAGCCAAAGAAGGAGCCCCCGGGCTGCCTTTTTTTTTAATCCCCATCCTCAAAACAACCCTTACCCTTGAAGGCATTCTTTTGTGTGTGTGTAATGAAATGGAAAGGAGATTAGCATGCAAGACACACAAACCTGGGTTTGAATCTCAGTCTGCCACTTCCCGGCTGTGTGACCTTGGACAAGTCACTTTCCCTCTCTGAGCCTCAGCTTCCTCATCTGGAAAATGGGTATAATGGTACCGCCTTGCCACAGACAGATTGAGTGACATTCAGAAGACTCACATATTACACCTAACATCATCCATCAGGTTGGGCAGAAGTCACTGTCACTGAAAAATTCCTCAATAATCCAAAAAGGAGAATCTATACAATTCTATCTATGCAATAATTCCTAGATATGTTAAGCTTTGAAAGCCACTGAGGTAAAGTGAAAGGTAGCAGGGGGAAGAAAAATCCAGTGGGAATATCTGTAAGCTTTTAACCCATTATGTTTTTAGAAATGTCACTAACTTCACAAGGGGGTGGCAGGTGGGAAATTCTGTAGAGTACCTGCTTGGCAGTAGGGCTTCCACTGTTCTAATGGCAATCAAGTTTCTTGCACCTTGATCTCCAGTCATGGTTGGCGGGTCATAATGAGACTGAGCCTTGATTCCAAAGATGAGTTGTGCAAGGGGCCACTGCCAGATGCAGAGAGCTTCCCCCAGGCCCACATTTTCCCAGAAGGCTCTTGAGAGTTGCCCCTTAATTTCATCCCAAATTGGAACTCTTAGCTGCCCCCCTTCTCCTTCATAACTTAGGGGGTAAAGCCAAGGCCGTAGTTACTGTGTATCACGCATCAGCACCCCAAAGGTCTGTTTTACAGATGAGGACAATAAGTAAGGGCAGTGCTGGGAGTCAAACCCAGGTCCCCCTAACTCCAAAGCTCACCCCCTTCAAGACATTCTAAAGGACTTCCCTGGCAGTCCGGTGGTTAAGACTCCATGCTTCTGATGCAGGGGCCGCGGGTTTGATCCCTGGTCGGGGAACTAAGATCCCGCATACTGCGAGGTGTGGCCAAAAAAAAAAAGACATTCTAAAAATTTACAGTCCCAGACCTCTGGAGAAAAGGGATTTTCCTCCAGCTCTTGGCAGGGACCTTCAGTGGCGAATTCGCCTTTGGTAGTTGATACCTTTCGGGCTGTCCTGCTACTTGGAAATTCGGCTTTCTTGGTGCTGTTGGGCAGTGCCGGGGGCCAGCCAAAGGCAGGGGACGGAACAAGCGTCTTCCAGATGGAAGGATGGACACCATCCAGAGCCACGAGCCTGAGGCGGCCCCTCCTGGTGCCCAGGCAGGGCAGGGGAGTGCTCAGGTGTGCGTGCATGTATGTGTGTGTTCTGTGTTCTTTCTTCTGAGGCCGCTTACGATCTGTCTCTCCCTCCGACGCCACGTCACCAGGAGCAGTACACGGTAAAGTGCCTCTCTCTCTCTCTCTCTCTATCTCTCTCTCTCTCTCTCTCTCTCGTTCTGTCTCGTTCTCTGTGCCCTGATGCAGCCACACTGGTTCTGGGCCTGTTTCTGTAGCCTTGTGTCATTGCCACCGTCCTGTCGCTTGCAGTGACCAGAGTCCCCTCAGCCTGCTCCCCAAGGAGCAGGAGCCTGGAGGGGTCTTGGCCACTGCCTCTCATCAGGACCCACCATTTAGCCCAGTTCTTGGAAGGGAACATAAAGGGCGTGGAAGGGGGTCTCCCCATGGCCTTATTTCAATAGGGCAGACGAGCCGGATGGGTGGTTATCAGGGGCGTGAATGTCCAGCTTCCCAGATGGGAGAAGGGTGGACAGTCCAAACAACCAGGGCTTGGGCTTTAAGAGGAGTAAGTAACCCCCCCAACAGGAGCATCTACACTCTCAGCAAAGTGATTTGAAAATCTGGTTGTTTTCTGTAAGAACACCTTGATCAAGCCATTCCTGCATGCTCAGGAGCCGAACTGCCAGGAACCCTCTCCTCAGTGTCTCGACAAACAGGATTGTTCTCAGCCTCTCCCAAGGGAGAAGTGCCTCCTAGGAGAGAGACCCCCAGAATGCCCATGGAGTCATTTTTAGATGAGTAGATGTGCCCCAGGAGGTGTGTTGCCAAATGTCAGCAGTTTGGCCCATCAAGATTTTAGCCAGTTCCACATACAACCTAGATGTCCACTTGCTTGACGTTTTTTTCCACCAACACATAGTCTAAACTTCATTTCAGTTTTGCTAGAACACTTTATGCCATACCCTTACAACCAGTATTGTTAACCTCAGATAGAACAGGCAACCGCAAAAGTGAATCCAACAAGAATGAAACAGTTGCCTAGCAAGTTGTTACATTCAAGCTGGGTTCTTTGTTAAAAGGGAAATTAGTGAGCGTTAGGGAGGCATTAAAGACCTATGAACACATAGCAGAGACTTCATCTCTGACCAAAACAGGAGGCCTGAAAGATAACTTGAAGAAAACATAGCTGTTTCCCTGTGTGATCCCGTTACTTAATTGTGTTTGTGATCTGCCTGAAAATATCTCAGTGGCTCTCCTGATGTGTGTCTCATACTTTGGGGGCACAGCCTTGAGATAATAATGATGACTTTGGTTTTAAAAAGAAAAAACCATGTAGAGACTGCTGAATCCTGGAGCACGGCTGTGCCCGGCAGGTTAAAGTCCAATTCTCTTTTTTGTCTGAAAGATGAGAAAAAGGAACCCTAAAAAAAGCAAATGTCACGAAGAATGTTTTTGCACCTAGATACCCGGGCACACCACGGTGGGTGTTTCTGGGGCAGCTCTACTCATGACCCAAGAGGTAGCTGTAGGGAGATGTTTGCTAACTGGCCCCCAAAGAACCCTGATCTGGATCCATTCACATGTGTCCTGAAACTACACACCAGGCACATGCTGGGGGCAGAGACAAGAACCAAGATTAAAGGGAAAGTGAACACATAGAAGAAGAAATCACAGTTTCACCTTTGAAGAGTTTTCTGTCTAAAGCCAGAAGCCAGTGACAGGAACAAAGGTGATTCTGAAACAGCACGGGGGTCTGGCAGAGCCCAGAGGCAGTCAGTGGAGGCTGTCAGATGATGGGACATTTACCTTGGGCTTTGAGGGCTGCATAGTTCTGTGAATGGAGAAGTGGAGGAAGGGCATTTCTAGCAGAGGGAAGAGAAGCAAAAGAGTGTGGCTGGGGCTTGGGGTGTGTAGTAATCAATGGGAATGCAAACAGAAAGGTAAGTTGGACTAGATTCCGAAGAGCCTTGAATGCCAAGCTAGGAGTTTGCACTTCTAGGAATTCAGTTGCTCCAGAAGGAGTCGGAGCAGGAGAGTGACATGGTCATTGGTTTTGGCCACTGCGTGCAGAAAAGATGCAAGAAGAGAGAGACAGGGAGTGGGGGGAAAGTTGGGAGGTGGATAATGGGGGTCTGACCTAGGATGGTGCCATGTGTAGGAGGGTGACCCGTTGGGGATGAGGATGGAGAACAGGAAGCTGAACACAAGTGCTGGGTTTCTGGCTTGGGCAGCTGGGTGGGTGCTGAGTTCCATTAATCACAAGCCTTTGACGGCCACACCCAATGCCCTCCTTTTGGGGGCGCTTGAATCATGGTTGGCTAAGGGTGTCATGACATCTGCAATGCTAAGACTCAGGCCCAGTAGACCCTGGACTGAACCTCTATGCAGCAATCTGACAAAGATGAGCGCAGATACCCTGAAAGAATGAGGCAGTGATTCAACATCTGATGTTCTGGTTCCTTCCGCTCCTGTGGGCTCAGGGAATATTGGGGCAGGGGGTGGGGGAAGGGAGTTCTGGTTTAAAGGCCACTTTAAGCATTTCCTGGATCCTGTTGGAAGAGGGAGGAATCCCATTTTCTAAAAACTCACTAAGACCACCTCCAAAGAGAGCACACAGAGGGCAGCCAACTTCCTCGTGCTGGATCTAAGAGCTACCCCATGCAACTGCTCAGGCTCAGCCAGGGCCCTCAACAAACCCTGAGACCAAAACCACAAAAGGCCATCTTCTCACTAGCTCTTGAGCCCAGATGTAGCAGGGGAGCTGACTACTCTTCTCCGGGAAGGACATGGCTATGCCAGGCCCACCCCAGACTTCTAAGCCTGGGAGGGTGGGGCCACTTGGGGCTGTGGACCACCCACCACCCACCCTGACCTTGGCTCCCTCTCTTCCCTTCTCCCCATTCTAACATCCCTCCACAGTGGCAATAGCAAAGGAAAGGACATCAACACGATTAAATCCCTCCGAGTCCTTCGGGTGCTACGACCTCTTAAAACCATCAAGCGGTTGCCAAAGCTCAAGGTGAGATTGGGGTATGTGGAAGATCTATCAGGGTTGCCATGTACAGTTGAGCAGGTTGCACACTGCTCAAGGACAGTACGTTGAAAGGGGTGCTGCTAACATCACAGCCATTATGTATGGATATACTTATTACTACAACTCTCCAGTAGATGGCAGTAAAGTGAGTTAATGGAACAAAATCTGTATATCATGGTAATTTTCCAATAGATGAAATGTCTCTTGCAAAATTGAGATCCCTTTTCTTAATTCCCATGAAGGCATCATGTGGATAAAACAGGGCGTAACCCTAATCTGGGAAGCAGGAAACTAGGTTTCTGGTCCCACATAAGCTTTAACTTTTCACCTGCCTATTCTAGGGTCCAATATCTCCTGTTCCAAAATAGCATGAACCACCAGAGTGAAGTAAGACAGAAAGAGAAAAACAAATATTGTATATTAACACATATATGTGGTATCTAGAAAAAATAGTATAGATGAACTATATTTGCAAAGCAGAAATAGAGACACAGACATATAGAGAACAAACGTATGGATACCAAGGGGAAAAGGGGGGGGGGGTGGGATGAATTGGGAGATTGGGATTGACATATATACACTACTATGTATAAAATAGATAACTAATAAGAACCTACTGTATAGCACAGGGAACTCTACTCGGTGCTCTGTGATGACCTAAATGGGAAGGAAATCCAAAAAAGAGGGGATATATGTATACGTATGGCTGATTCACTTTGCTGTACAGCAGAAACTAACACAACAGTGTAAAGCAACTATACTTCAATAAAAAATAAATAAATAAATGAAACTTGAAAAAAATAGCATGAACCAGCATTTCCCAAAAGCTTGTTGTTTCAAAAAAAAAAAAGAAGGAAAGAAATGAAACCTAGTCATTCAAACACCCCTTTTCAATTTATGATGCACCTGAGGCTCACCTGTATTATCTCTTTCTTAATATGTTTCGTTAAGTCAAGTCACTTTAGTTTTTACTTAAGTGGATTTATTTTAAAAGGAAATGCTTGTCAAGTTTCTTAAGTTGGAAAACCAAAACCCACTGTTAATAGAAGGTAAAACTAAATACCTGTTCAAAATATAAGATAACTGTTATTAAAATCTAGCCCCAAAATAATTGCCTGACAAAGACTTTGAGCGTGGATACTTGCTCTTTCTTGGTTAAAAAGGAAAAGTACAGGGACTTCCCTGGCGGTCCAGTGGTTAAGACTCTGTGTTCCCAATGCAGGGGGCACAGGGTCGATCCCTGGTCAGGGACCTAAGATCCTGCATGCCGCATGGCGCAGCCAAAAAACAAAGGAAAAGTATAAATGTTAGGTGTTAACACAGTAAAAACTAAGGAAGACTTTCTCCTTCACTCAAAAGGATTGAAAGAATTAGAGAGAGAATAACTTTGCTACCATGTGATTCAGTGTTACTTGGTCTTGGGCTCCTATAGGACCTAAAAGTACGTCTGATATCACCGGTGGTGTGCCCCTCCCCCATGATTTGGGAAATCATGATTCGAATGCCCCCTTTTTGTTGATGAATATTCAAAGAGGAAATGTGGCTGCCTTCTGAACGGGAAAGCTTGCTTGCACTGAGATTCGTGGAATCCAGAAGTAGTCGGTTCAGTGGCTCTTTCCCATTTTCTGGGTCACAGCCCCCTTTGAAAGCCCCATGAAAGCTGTGCACTCTCTCCCCCAGGGGAAGCCGGCGGAGCTAACGTGTGATTCCAGTAGGCTGACGATCCTCGATGCTTACTTGTAGTTAGGACCCGCTGTGATTAATAGCAGAATGCAGTGGGGGACATTCCAGGCTGGGACCCCCCCACCTTCTCTGGAGGAGGATGGAAGGATTCCATCTTACGCAGGGCAGAATCTCCAGGGCACGTGAAGTCAGCTCGCAAATCCAGAGTGCCCCCGAGTGATCAGTGGGCAAAAGGGAGGGGACCACGACTCCAGATTATGGGGAAGGGAGTGACGTGAAGCAGGGATGCAGAATGAACAGGAAATGACGTCTCCATCGAGGACCTTTCCTCTTGCCCTGAAGAGCCATGAGCTTACCTTGCTCAGAGAAGCGGCCCCATTTCCCAGGGGTTAAAATTGGGGGTTTTCGATGTATAAAAACTCAGAACTGGGTCGAGCCCCAACATTTCTCAGGACTGCGTGGCCTTAACCGAGTGACTTGGATCATGTCCTTGCCTGGAAAATAGGAATAATGACAATACTTGGGTATTACGAGCTGCTGGAGGTGGAGGCCGGGCGGCTTCCCAGCCCCTCACGCTGTCCCTTCCACCCCACCCACCAGGCCGTGTTTGACTGCGTTGTGAACTCACTCAAGAATGTCTTCAACATCCTCATCGTCTACATGCTCTTCATGTTCATCTTTGCCGTGGTGGCCGTGCAGCTCTTCAAGGGCAAGTTCTTCCACTGCACCGACGAGTCCAAGGAGTTTGAGAAAGATTGCCGGTGAGTCTTGACCCTCCTAGGCCTCCCCATCGGGGCTGGCAGGTGGGGGGCGGCCAGATGCGCTGGTCTCTTTGTAACGGAAAGTGGGGTCCGGCTGCTCGCCGCTCAAAAGCCAATAAAGAGGCAAAGTTGGTAGAAAGGAACGTTTGCTTTATTTTGGATGCTGGCAACTGCGGGCGGGTCGGGGGGGTGGGGGTTGGTGCAGGGAGGGCAGACTCTCGTCCAAAGGCCAACTCCCCCGCCCCGGCACTGACAACCAGTGGACAAAAGTTTTTATAGATGGATAGAGGAAGCTACATGTAGAAGCAGCACGGTCAGCTGTGACAGTCAACTTTTTTTTTTTTAATTAATTTATTTATTTTATTCATTTATCTTTGGCTGCGTTGGGTCTTCGTTGCTGTGCGTGGCTTTCCCTAGTTGCGGCGAGCTGGGCCTACTCTTCGTTGCGGTGCATGGGCTTCTCATTGCCGTGACTTCTCTTGTTGCAGAGCACGGGCTGTAGGCGCGCTGGCTTCAGTAGTTGTGGCACACGGGCTTAGTAGTTGTGGCTTGCTGGCTCTAGAGCGCAGGCTCAGTAGTTGTGGCGCACAGGCTTAGTTGCTCCGCGGCATGTGGGATCTTCCCGGACCAGGGCTCGAACCCGTATCCCCTGCATTGGCAGGCAGATTCTCAACCACTGTGCCACCAGGGAAGCCCTGACAGTCATCTTGATATTGATCATGTGGTGGTCTGATCAGCGTCATCTTGATTGTTTGAAGTACAGTCAATCTTCAGTTCCAGGGTCAGTTTTTTCCCGTTTCCTTGAGGCCAATTCTCAGAATTGTGGCAGCTTATGTAATGGCTACAGTCTGGTCATCATGTAGTTGACTTCTTCCACCTGCTGGGGTTTCAGTATCTATGAGACAGATCAAAGGATATGGCTCAGAATATTATCTATAGCCCTTGAGAAGGAACTAAAGGCCCTTGACTATGCTTAATGACTAAACTATTATTCTTTGATCTCCTTTGACTGTTTTCCTTTGCTTCTGCATTTTCTCACTTTTCTGATTAAACTCATTCTTTGGCTAAAGTGTTTGCACAGACAAAAGGCAAGCTGAGGACATGGCGGGGGAAGGACCATAGGGTCCTGCTCCATTTCATCCTGGGCTTGGAAACTGAGGTGTTGGGCGTTGGGGGTGACCCGATTACAACCAGCTTGGATCTGTAAGTAGAAAGAAAGACAGTTTTGGAATAGGAGTCTCTGACCCATGGCTTCAGGATGAGCCATAAGCTGGTTGCTTAACTTTTTAGTTGCCACCTTTGTCAAGTAGGGGATATTAATACACATCTCGGTTCCCTTGTATGAAACCTTTATAGGCAGATGTGTTTCAAAATTCAGAATACTTTGAGATTTTTAGAAAAATTGTGAGGTGCATGTCCCACGTAGCACATAACACAGTTAAATTAAGGCAGCCCTGTGATCAAATGCAATGTTTCTGCCTGGGAACATACAACTATTTGCACCAAATGGGATAAATAACAAGTCGAAAGAGCCTCACATCCAGTTGGGTCAGGTTTTGTTGCCAAACGCGTTAGATCAGAGATGGGCAGACTTTGTCTGTCAGGGGCCAGATAGTAACTATCTTTGACTTTGCATACACTTTCCATTGCACCTAGTGCAACTCCAAAGCAGCTGCAGACAATAGATAAAAGAATAGGCATGGCTGTGTTCCAATCAAACTTTCTTTCTGGGAACTAAAACTTGAATTTCTTATCATTTTTATCTGTCATGAATGAATTCTTTTAGTTTCAACCATTTAAAACTGTAAACAACCATTGCTTAGCTTGTGGGCCACCCAGAGGCAGATCCAGATTTGGTCTGCAGGCTGGAACTTGCCAACTGCCGGATTAGGAAAAAATGCTTGGTTTTCAGAGCTTTCTGGATTTTGGAATTGTGGCTAAGGGACTGTGGACCTGAAATCCCCCCATCTTTGGGTCATCCTCATGACGGAAAGTTCTGGACTCAGTCCAGGAAAGTGCTGCGCCTCTCACTAACCAAGCGCTCAGTCAATATTGCTTTTGTCACTAGTATAAACGGTTACTATGCACCAAAGGGCAGCCGGTGGTTATTTTGGTGGCGGGTTCCTGGATTTGGAAGGATCCCAGGCATTGGGCTAGGAGTCTGGGGCTAACCTTTGTTTCCTACCCTGAGAAGGGGCAGCGAGCGGCTGCCCCCCTTGGCCTGATGAACCCAGAAATGTGCCTGTCTCCCTCCCTGCTCTCAACTGCCCCCCAAGCCTGAGGCTCCCACCCTTGGGTCTAGAAGTGTTCAAGTTGGAAAAGGGTACAAGATTCTGAGTTGGCTCTCCCACTGGACACAGGGCTGTGGCATCATCTGTGGATTTATCTCCAAATGGATGCACATAAGCTCCAGGGAGAAATGGGCTTCTTGGGCTGTGGGAAGCAGCGTGGGCTGGTGAGCCCCTCTTCCTCCTCCTCCTCTGTCTCTCTGGTGGCCAAATATGGGTGTCCCTCCATTTACTAATGGTCCCCACTTTCTGTGGCAGTGGCAAGTACCTCCTTTATGAGAAGAACGAGGTGAAGGCGCGGGACCGAGAGTGGAAGAAGTATGAGTTCCATTATGACAACGTGCTATGGGCTCTGCTGACCCTCTTCACCGTGTCCACGGGAGAAGGCTGGCCACAGTAAGTGGTCCAGTCAGAAAGCCCCACAGGAGGAGCTCGGGGGCCTCCAGGGAGCAGGAGAGGAAAGGGTCCAAGAGCCCAGTGCTGAGAAAGGTCTGAGGGAGGGAGGGGTTTGCTCCTGGCTTCCAGAAGTGGGGACAATGCAAGAGGCACCAGATGTCAGATGCAAGTGGGGACAATGCAAGATGCAAGACGTCAGCAGAACAGCATCCCCCATGTGTGGTTGGGCTTCTCGGGGCAGAAATCCAGCGGTCGCTTGGCTTGCCAACCCCTTGAGTGTACGGGGCTGTGTGCTCCCAGAACAGGCACCATTTCTAATTTACAGAAAGGCCGCATGTACGTACACATGCGGTCACATCCTCTTAACCCTTCCGGTGCTGGTGAACAAAAACCTCCAAGCCAGGGGGGTGTGAACCTGGCATTTTCCAAGTCGGTTTGACCACAGGACGCATCTGTCCCAGACAGGGCTAAGGCTGGGGTGACATGGGTGAGACTGACTTGTGCAAGTCCAAACTTTAATTCTTTTTTAAGTTTTTTTTTGTTTTGGGGGTGTTTTTTTGGGGGGGGGTTGGCCACAGTGCGTGGCTTGTGGGATCTTAGTTCCCCAACCAGGGATCAAACCTGCGCCCCCTGAATTGGAAGCACGAGTCTCAACCACTGGATTGCTAGGGAAGTCCTCATGATTTAAATTTTTGAGATTTTGTTCATCAGGGGCTTTGGGGCATTTCTTCTGAGTTTTTAAAATATGGCAGGAAATACTAAATATTACAATGAAATGTTATTTATCTCGATTACTGAGGGGTTTGACACCCCCTGAATTTGTGCCCATGGCAAGTGCCTCTCTCGCCTCCCCTTAGTCCCGGTCCTGCTCCCAGAGGTGTCGGCTGAATGCAGGCTGAAGGTTTGGTAGATTCCAGCGTGTGCCTTCAACATGCTCACCTCCCTCCCTCGCTCAGCAAACACCCCAACCCACACATGCCTGTCTGATCACCCATGCGCACACCCAGGATCCACACACGCAGGGCCAGTGCTAGCCCTTCAGGCACCTTTGAGCGAGTTTTTAAAGACACCCATTCCTCAACAGACTTTACTTCCATCTGTCAGAAAAGCGTTGCAATATACTTAATGATCTTGCTCAGAAAAAGGCACTTTATGGCCACCTGCCAAAAAGTTGTCACCATTAATACACAGATCTATCAGGTCTACAGTATGAATGGTGCCCCTTAGATGCAGAGCACTTGAGCAGTGCGTGATCTGTGCGGATGTACAGGGCAGCCGCACATACACTCACTTCCATGTGCATCCTCATTACCCCTCCTTGGCTCCCACGACCACCTGTGCTTAAATATTCACACACACACACACGCACACACATACGCCTGCCTCCGTGACCCCCTACTCACTCCCATTCATCACCACAAACCTAGTTTCAAATCCCACCTTGGCCGCACCTGAGTGGGTGATCTACAGCCGAACCTCAGTTTCCTTGTGTGCAAAACGGAGCCAGTAATAACCTCCCTGAGAGGGTTGCTGGGAAAATGAATAAAATGTTGAACATCATTTCTGGCACGTAACAGGCCCTCAATACACGGCAGTAGAAGTAACTGACATTGCTGTCAACACTCCCCACAGGCAAAAGAGGTGGGAAGGTTACAGCTTCATAAAGTAACCACAGTGACTGCAGTCAGAAAACAGGGATGACTCTTCATTTCTTTTCTGTTTCCTCTTAATATTTTCCTCCATTCCTGTTCCCCTGTCTCACTTTCCCCCTCTCCCCACCCGGGTCCTCACAGAGTCCTCAAGCACTCCGTGGATGCCACCTTTGAGAACCAGGGTCCCAGCCCTGGGTACCGCATGGAGATGTCAATCTTCTATGTCGTCTACTTTGTGGTGTTCCCCTTCTTCTTTGTCAATATCTTTGTGGCCTTGATCATCATCACCTTCCAGGAGCAGGGGGACAAAATGATGGAGGAATACAGCCTGGAGAAAAATGAGGTACCACTTCCCACTTATATCCCCGCTTAAAAACTGACACCCCCCCATCACACATGCACACACACACACACACACACAAAGGAACCAGCTTCTGGGGGCATCTGGGGAGGGAACAGCAGCATTCTCCAAGCAGAATCCAGTCTGCATGAAGGGCAGCCCTTCATGGGGTTTCCAGAGGAAAACACATCAGAGAGAAGTTGTGTATGTATCAGTCAGTTTGGACTAGGTTATGATGCGGTAACAAGCAGCCCTCACATCTCAATGCCAGATATCCACAAAGGAATTGGACTGCATGTCCAGATGGCTCTGCTCTGTGTCATCTTTATTCTGGTTCCCCTCTAAGATGCTTCAGATAAAAAAGAGAGAATGGCAAACCATGGTCCACCTCTTGTGGCTTGTGCCCAGAAGTGACATGTGTCACTTCTCACATTTCATTAGCCAGAGCTAGTCACATGTCTGATGTCAGTGGGGCAGGGAAGTATAATCTCCCCCAGGGAGGGGTGGTGAATATTTACGAATGAAAATCCAGTCCACCAGAGAGTATAGGCATGATCCTTTGCTTCTCTAGAATCATCCAAGCTAGGTGGAGGACCTAGAATGCATTCTTCCTCTGCTTTGTTGGCCTCTAAGACTAAATAACTATTATTCCTCCCTGTCTCCTTCCCTCAAAGAGAAGGAGAAGCAAAATAGTCGGTAAGAAAGAATGGTTAGGCTTCACAACATGGATGGACCTAGAGATTATCATACTAAGCGAAGCAAGTCAGAAAGAGAAAGACAAATACCATATGGTATCACTTTATGTGGAATCTAAAATATGACACAAATGAACGTATCTATGAAACAGAAACAGACTCATTGACATAGAGAACAGACTCTTAGTTGCCAAGGGCGGGGGCGGGGGAGGGAAGGATTGGGAGTTTGGGATTAGCAGAGGAAAACTATTATATATAGGATAGGTAAACAACAAGGTCCTCCTGTAGAGCACAGAGAACTATATTGAATATCCTGTGATAAACCATAATAGAAAAAAATATGAAAAAAGCAACTGAATTGCTTTGCTGTATAGCAGAAATTAACACAGCATTTTAAATCAACTATACTTCAATAAAATTTAAAAAAAGAATGGTTAGGCTTCAATGTCAGACTCTGGTTGAAATTCAAGGTTTGCCCACTAGGCAGCTGTGCCACGTCAGGCTTAACCTCTTTGAGCCTTTATTTTCCTCATCTGCAAAGTGGGGGCTACTGATAGTACCCATTGATCATGTTTGCTAAGGGGATTCAATGAGGTAACAGGGGAGTGTCAGCACAAGTTTTGGCCGATGGTAATTTCTCAAGGAGCTGTAGCTGTCGGGAGAAGAAAACATTCATGGCAAGGAGCTTATGGGGGGTGTGGGGTGGGCAAGAGAGGCAGACATCCAGGCAGACGTGCAGAAGAGCTGCATCGAATGAGATGGGGTGGGGGGTGCTGGGTGTCCAGCCGCCTCTCTCCTGCCTCAGGCCCTCACACTGCTGCGCTCTCTCCCGCAGAGGGCCTGCATTGACTTCGCCATCAGCGCTAAACCCCTGACCCGACATATGCCCCAGAACAAGCAGAGTTTCCAGTACCGCATGTGGCAGTTCGTGGTGTCCCCGCCTTTCGAGTACACCATCATGGCCATGATCGCCCTCAACACCATCGTGCTCATGATGAAGGTGAGTCCCCCCTCCCCCCAGGCACTGCTTAATCCCCACCGCACCCCTGCCCCACGCAAAACAGAACCGGCTACGAGTTTCCCAGGCAGACCACACTCTGTGTCACCGCCAAGCCCCCGCTCCTGCTCTTCCCTCTGCCTGACACATGGTTCCCACCACTTTGTCTGGCCAGCCCCTTCCAGCTGCCCCTGCAGAGCCCTTCCTCTAGGAAGCCTTCCCTGACCTCCCAGGACCGCATGAGGTGTTTGCAAGCATCCTGTCTGTTATCTCACATGCCACGATACCAGTGTTGGGTTACCTGATAGTCTGCCACCTGCCTGTAAGCTCCGAGGGGCCAGTCAAGTACTGATCACCCCTGAATTTCAGGGGTTCAGAGAGGGCCTAACTCAGAGGGAACAAGAGCCCCTTGATAAATGTTTGATGAAAGAAATGAGGAGGGAAGGGCAGGTAAAGAAAGACCCTGCGAGCCTCGGGGCCGTGGAGCCTCTTCAGGGTGAAAAGTCAAAACCTTTCACCCTGTGCTTTGAAGACCAAAAGCCTGAATTTGAGCCCAGCTCTGCCATTTAATTCACCATTTAATTCACCATTTAACCTTGCACTAGTGACCAGTGGCATCTCAGGGCCTCAGTTTCTCTGTCAATAAAATGGGAAGGATAATAATAGCATGTTCCTTGCCCCCCGGTAGGGATTAGGATTGAATAAGAAATTTCCTGCAAAGACGTTAGCACATTTCTCAATTCTTAAAAACACTCAGCAAGTTTAGCTGTTGATTTTTTTGAACTGGTAAAAAAGCAGTGCCTGTATTCACCTGAAAATTCATCTCCATAAGCGAGTGCTTTGTCTTTTCATTGTTAGGAACATAACAGTTTCAAACAAACAGAAGAGAGAAAGATAGAGCAGCACAGCCCTTCTCAAACTGCTCACAGATCAGCTGGGCATCTTGTGAATCTGCAGATTCTGGTTCAGCAGGTCCGGGTGGGTCTGGGACTCCACAATTCTTACCAGTATCCCGGTGATGCAGATGCTGTAGGTCCCTGGACCACATCCTGAGCATCCAGGCGCTTGTGAATACTCAGTCTCCGTCACCTAGAGTTACCTATTGGGAACACTCTGCTCTGTTTGCTTCATCTATTTTTTTCTCATTTTTTAAAAAATTGACGTGAAATTCACATAACCTACAGTTAACCATTTTAAAGTGTACAATTCAGTGGCATTTGGTCCATTCACGATGTTGTGCAACCACCACCCCTATCTATTTCCATCACCCCAAAAGGAAACCCATCCCCATTACCAGTGACTCCCTATTCCCATTCCCCCAGCCCCTGGCAACCACTAATCTGTGTTCCATGGATGTACCTATTCTGGACATTTCATCTATTTTTTAAAGTGTTTTAAATGATAGACACCACACTATTTCACACTTAAATTCTTCAGTGTGCTTTCCAAAGTAATCAGAACATTTTCCTACATGTTCTTATGCTTGACAAGATTAGTGATAACACCATAAGATCCATATTGAATTGTCCCCAAAACGTCTTTTACAGTAAGTTGTTTTTTGAGCCAAGATCTAAATGGCTACACATGGTCTCCAGTTTTTTGTTTTTAAATCTCCGTCCTCTGCCCCACCCCCCCGACCCCCCACCCCCCCGCGCTGTTAACTTTTTGAGGAAACCAGATGAGTTGAATGAAAACTGTCCCACCTCTGGGTGCATTGGTTTACTCCATCTGCTGGATTTCCTGTAACCTGGTAGTTAGATTTAAAGGTTATCGGTTCAAATCTGATTCGCTTGGGCAAGAGTCATAAGCAGTCAGAATAGCAGTTACCTCTGGGGTGGGTGAGTTATCAACTGGGAAGGGGTGCAAGAAAACTTTGGGGAGGGGTGCTGGAAATGTTCTAAATCTTGGTCTGGGAAGTGGTCTCATAGGAGTGTACAGGTAAGAATTTAAAAAGACATCTGGAAGGAAAAAAAAAAAAGAAATGACTGCAAAGAGGATGCTGTAGACATCCTGCATCCCATCAGGAGGCCCTTCGATAGGGCCAGGCTCTCCCGGGATCTCGGCTGCTAAGATAGGACTCAAGAAAGGAATTTTTGTTTTGACCTGAAAAGAGTAGCCCAGCCAGTGAAGAGCTTGCCTGGGGCCCGGGCTAGCTCCACAGGACATCAATAGGGAAACCAAGTGTCCGAGTCCTGCCTGCCCCGGGGAAAGGGCAGCCACGAAGCCACCCCAGCCCTGGTCCTCGACACTGTGCCCACTGACCCCACTGCTCTCCCTCCTTCCTTCTCTAGTTCTATGGGGCCTCTGTCGCTTATGAAAATGCCCTGAGGGTATTCAACATTGTCTTCACTTCCCTCTTCTCTCTGGAATGTCTTCTCAAAGTCATGGCTTTTGGGATTCTGGTAAGTCCAGCCTTGGAGCTAGAGCTGTGGGTTAAGGGAAAGCCCAGAGGGGCACTGGGTGCTGGGTGGTGGTCTCCCCACCTGGCCCCTCTGCCCCCAACCCCAGTGGTGACTTGAGCATCTCTCCGATGTGCACAGATTCTACTTAGGCGTTCTGGTACTTACCAAGTAACACCAAACTCTGTGTCAGGCACATATCTATTATTAAATGATGCGATGAGAGGGGTAATGATTCATTCTGGAGATAAGGAAACTGAGATCCAGACAGGCCAAGTCCATAGCGTTCAAACTGTTCTAGCCACAATCGCAGTAAGAAATACACTTTGCAGTGGAGCCCAGTACTCAGACGTACAAACAGACAACCCAAATGAAATATTCACAGAATCTGTATCTCCCCTTAGCACGTTCCCTATACTCTGAAGTTGTCTATCTCCTTGACTCCATGTCCCCCCCACCCCGCTCCCACTTTTTTTTTCCCCCGGCCGCACGGCATGGCACTTGGGATCTTAGTTGCCCCGACCAGGGATCAAACCCACGCCCCCTGCAGTGGAAACGCAGTCTTAACCACTGGACCACCAGGGAAGTCACGCCCCTCCTTTTTTTTTTTTTTAAATTTATTTATTTATTTATTTATTTATTTATTTATGGCTACGTTGGGTCTTCATTTCTGTGCGAGGGCTTTCTCTAGTTGTGGCAAGCGGGGGCCACTCTTCATCGCGGTGCGCGGGCCTCTCACTATCGTGGCCTCTCCTGTTGCGGAGCACAGGCTCCAGGCACGCAGGCTCAGTAATTATGGCTCACAGGTCCAGTTGCTCCGCGGCATGTGGGATCCTCCCATACCAGGGCTCGAACCCGTGTCCCCTGCGTTGGCAGGCAGATTCTCAACCACTGCGCCACCAGGGAAGCCCACGCCCCTCCTTTTTTAATGCAGTTCATGACCTATTAACTTGATTTCGTCTCCCACTAATGCAAGTGGTCTTAACCTGAGGCCCATTGACCCCCCTAAGGGATCTGTGGATGTAGGGTGGGGTGAGGGAGCCCAGGAAATAAGAGGTGAAAAAAATTACATCTTTATTTTTCACCAGCTGCTAACTGGACTTTTGCTTTTCCTTCCATCCTGAAAGTAGACAGCAAACCCCCGCAGGATTACCAATATGATATGTGTCACTGATAAAAATCAGATGTTCTCATATCGCATCCCAGAGGGTGCAGGTAAGTCAGCCCTCCATATCCACAGGTTCTGCATCCACGGAGTCAACCAATTCGATTGGCAATTGGTTGAATCCACAGATGTGGGACCCGCGGATACAGAGGCCTGACTGTAAAGGACTTGAGGATATGCTTAGCCCACCTCTCTGAAGAGAATGACCTACAGCCCGTGGTGTCAGCAGACCGAGGCTGGGGTCATACCTCGGCTTCCCAAGGTGGTAAAAGCCGTCGGCTTTGGCACTAGAGAGACCTCGAGTCCAGTCGTATCCAGGCTGTGTCACCTCACCTCTCTCTCCTCCATTGCAAGAAAGGCCCGTCCTCTGCCTCTCCTTCGAAAGAGCTCTTGCAAACCCCAAATGCAAATAATGTGTGTCTGGAGACTGAGGGTCCAAGCCTGACATGTTGCGAGCGCTCAATAAATACCAGAAAGTGTTACAATAAAGCTCATCACCTGACCTTTCTCCTCCAAAGCAGTGGCTACCAAGCCTGCAACCCATCAGAAGCACTTAAAGTTGAATGATGCCCCAGACCCACCTCAAGAGATCCTTATTCATTTGGTTGGGTGGGAGTGTGGAGTTTAAATGATAGAGGGGCTATCCAGGGGCTTGAGGCCTGTAGCCAAACACCTATAAAGTTGTCCTCGTTTGTGCTCCCCTAGAGGTAGAGCCTGAGACAAACTTGAATGCAAGGAATTTATCCGGGAGGTGACTCCAGGAAGCCCCGTAGGGGAAAGAGGGAGTGAGACAGGGAAAGGAAGGCAGCCGGTACAGGGTGTGTAGGTGAGCAGGTTCCCTATGGGTGTAACTGGGATGCAGTTCCATGGAGGACCTCTGGGGTGCAGCAGAGAGCACATACTCAGGTCATGTCGCCCATGGCGGGGGAGCTGGAGTATTTATTCTCCAGTGCCCATCAGTCATAGTTGAGGGCTGCTCCCACAGGAGCTGTTAATTCCCCTGTGCAGCTAGAGAAAGCCCCTGGGCAGAGTAACAAGGGTACACAGTCAAAATATGAGGGGATATGGGTAAGGCCCCAGCAGCACCTGCTAAAATACCAGAAAGTGCCAGTGGAACCTGCACTCCTTTTAGACAATCATAAAACAACATCCATCTATTAAGCACCTACTATATACCAAACCCCACACTCAGTGACTCACATTCATTATCAGATTGTTGTTATACCTTTATCTTCCAGAAGAGGGCCCTGAGGCCCAAGCAGTCCAACTCCGAGGACATTTGATTTGTACATGCTAAAAGAATTTGATCCTGGGAAGCACAGATCCAAAGCCTGTGTCCTTCTCTGTGAGGCAGAGGGGCTGCCGCTGGGTCAGATGCTCAGGGGAGAAGATGACTGCTCAGAATGGGGCCCAAGCCCCAACCTGGCCTCTGCTTTTGTGAGGTTGCTGGGAAAGCCTGTGTTTAGCATGGGTCCCACCAAGCCTTGAGGGAAGGGCCGTCTATTTGAGCCAGACCCTTACATCCAGGCAGAGGTGCTACTCGTTGTGGGCTCAAACAGTGTGAAATATTTCAGTATTTTTTTTTTAGTATTTATTTATTTATTTGGTTGCACCGGGTCTTAGTTGTGGCAGGCGGGCTCCTTAGTTGTGGCATGCAAACTCTTAGTTGCAGCATGCATGTGGGATCTAATTCCCTGACCAGGAATTGAACCCAGGCCCCCTGCATTGGGAGTGTGGAGTCTTAACCACTGTGCCACCAGGAAGTCCCAATATTTCAGTATTTTAACAACAGCATACTATACCTGTGTGTCCCACTTGAGCCAGAACCCAGCCCAGGGATATACCAGTCAGGATAGCTCAAGTTAAGCTGTGGTAACAAACACAGCTTTGTTGCTCCAATCAACAAAGCGTTTACTCAGAGACCCAGGCTCACTGAGCAGCCGTCATCTGGAACATTACTGGTCACCAGGTCCAGGGTTAAGAGAGTTCCAGCGAGTCCTGCACTGGCCAGAAAGTGACTCACGCTGCCTCTGTTCACGACCCATCAGCTGTAACTAGACACACAACCTTATCTAACCACAAGGGGACCAGGAAGTATAGCCTCGTGTATGCCCAGAGGCCTCTGCACCCTTGTTCCTATCCCCCTTCTCCAGATTAGGAAATGGAGGCACAGAGAGGTTAAGTCACTGACCCACAGCCACACAGCTGGATGGTAGCAGAGCTGGCATGTGAACCCAGAGGCTGCTGTCTTAGCAAGTGTGCTATAAGCATGGTCTTGATTCAGCAGGGTCCTATCCATAGACTCTGGGCTTGCCCAGACCTGGGTTCAAATCCTAACTCTTCACCTCTGTGCTGCCTGAGGTGAGCATCTTTGCTCTCTGAGCCCCGGTCGCCTTATATAAAATGGGTGATAAACCTTCCTTCCGAGGGTCTTCATGAGGATCCCAGTGACGTCATTTATGAAGCATCTGAGGTCTCAGAGAGCCCTTGGAACTGTGGGAGAAACAGGGCACAGCCCAGAAGGGCAGCCCTCCCCCACAATAGAGCTGACGCGGCAGCCGGAGACCCCCCTCTGGGGCCAAGCAAGCCGTGGGAAGGCTGGGGGGTCCCAGGGAGGGGGGACTCGGAACAGACGATACCGAGCAGCCCACCCAGCGACATTTTGCTGATTGAATGACTGTAACTGTCCCGGGCACTTGACTGGTCTGCAGCTGTGCCCCGAACGGGCCCCCTGGGCTGGACGTGGGGGCCGGCCGTGGAGCCTTATGTCGGCATCTCTATCTTGTGGGTCCCCGTTCTAGAATTATTTCCGCGATGCCTGGAACATCTTCGACTTTGTGACTGTTCTGGGCAGCATCACCGACATCCTGGTGACCGAGTTTGGGGTAAGTTTCCCGCCGGCTTCTCTCTGGGCAGTTCCTGGCTGGGCTGGGAGGGGCGAGGAAGAGGTCATCAAGAAGCAGTGGGTCCCGGCAGCCACAGCTGGCTCAAGCCAGCGCTGGACCATGACCAAAGAGGGAGAGGTGGGGCCCCTGGGAGCAAGGGCAGCCCCTCAGGAGGGTGATGCGGGGAGACGGGGGTGTCCGAAGCCACGGCCGTGGGGCTAGCGCTGCAACGTGAACTTCCCTGCCTCTTGGCTACCGACTTATGATTAAATAATGTGGATGAGCTCATTGAGAAAACTGAGACACTTAAAGGATCCCAAGGCTGAGCCCCACTCCCCCAAACACCACACAGTGTTGGGGGCCCAGAGGGAACCAGCTTCAAGTCCATTCTGCTTGAACTAAGCATCTTCTGGCTCACGGGGAGGAGGGTGCCATGGCCCTTGGGTTAACGGGGGGACACCATTCCCAGGACCTTAGGAGGGTCCCTGGGACATGTGTCTTCCTCTATCCCCAGGCCTGGGAGGTTCCCAACATGGGGGGGGTGGTCTCTGGACCTCGCTGTGGTGGTCCCTCACAGGACCACGTCGTCTGGAAGACGCAGGTCCCAGAGCTCCTGCCCCACACCCCCTCCCTGGCCATTTGCCAGTGAGCCTAGGCTTGAGGGCCCTGGGGAGGCTGTGGGAGGATAGGAGGTCCCCACAGGCGAAGCAGAAGGGCAAAGAGTGTCAGAGCCGAGGGCCGGGGGTGGTAACAACCTTGTCATAATAACAATAATAAAAGCTGACAGGGACGGCCAGGCACTGTGCCAAGCGTTTTACATGGATTAGCTCGTGGTACAGGTCGGGGGCTCAGCATATAAAAGAATTCCTTTAGAGGGTTCAACTGAAGGGATCCAAAAGCAGAGACTGTTCACAGAGCGGAGGGGAAGGGGCCCAGCACCCAACCACCGTGGGGAGCTGTTACCTGCCCAGGTGCTGAAGTCAGAGAGGGGTCGCCTGGTGGGAGCTGTGAACGTGGAGGGACAGAGCTCCTGCCAGAGACAGGGCCAAAGCAGGCATGGAGCATCGGGGAAGAAATACCCCTACCTTTCTCTCCTGCCACCCTCTATCTCCTGCCAGCCACTTCCATTGGCCAAGCCCAGCCAGAAAGGAGCCAGAAGGCCAGAGAGCCAGGGTGATGCTGAGAACAGGCAGAGGAGAGCAGAGAACAGATCTGGGTGGGGTGGGGCCCGAGGAAGAGGGTGTTGTCCCATTTCACAGATGAGGAAACTGATGCTCAATGCTGAGGAGAATGAGGGACCTACTTAAAGTCATGCAGCCAGACCTGCTGACTCCTGAGGGCACACTGGTGTTCCCTGGGGCGTCCCTAACTGAGCCCCCAGCAGCAAAGGGATCAATTGGCCCACTCTTCTATACTGGAAGCCTGATAGGATTGGGAAGCTACACAGAAGAGGGGCCATTCTCTGACGCATCCCCCATACCCCCACCCAAGTGGTATCCTGGCCACAATTCTTTGCCTTCAGCTTCAGTGAACCAGAAGTTCCCCCTTCCCCCATCTCACCCCTGACACCTTCCTCTCGAGAGGTCATGCCCAGCTGTGGGCTATCCCCATTGGGGTGCCCCCATCTGGCCACTGTCCCCTAGCAGAGGGCCAGAGCTTAGACCTCATCTTCTGTCCTAAGTTTCTAAGAGATCTGGAGGTTCTCCTGGCAGTCAAAATATCTTGCCATCCAGCTGAAGACAAGACAGCCTTGAACCAATATCCCTCTGGGTCAAGAGGTTAGAAGGGGTGACCCACCACCCCAGTAGGGCAGGTAGAGGAAGTTGATTGAAGCTCTAGTTGCCAGTAAGAGATCTGTAGGACTGGACCCCAACGGCTTGTTCTCCTGGCTGCAAGATATGGGAGGGCAGGAGAATGGGGCACGGAATCCAATTCAGGGATATCAGGACTATTGCGGTAGCCAAACAGCCCTCCCCTATGAGCTGTTAGACCCTGGGTAACTTGTACTACCGCTTCTCGTCCTGTATTTGGGACTAACCTTCATAACCAACCTCATCAGACCCTTGCAAGCCTCACATTCATTCATGCATTCATAGAAGCATGCATTAAGCACCTGCTGTATACCAGGCATAGTTAGAGGTGCCGAGAACAGAGCAAAACAGACAAGAATGCCTGCCCCCAGAGGGCTGACATTCTAGGGCAAGAGACGGCAACTTTGAACAAATCAGAGCGATTGATGTAAAGCGCTTGGCACAGAACCTGCCAGGAATTAGTTCACGAATGGTGGTTATTAGTATTGCTATTGCTGTTATTCCTGTGAACGTACTTGGATTGCGGTTTGTTAGGCAGCCCCTCAGCCCTGAATTATAATCATTTGGCGGGAAAGCTAGAGGGTGGGCATTTGGACCCTTTTAGGAGGATAAACGCCCAACCTGGAGGTGGGGAAGGTTTGCCCTGCTAGGCAAGGAGCCCTCAGCCGCCCCTTTATGCCTCCCAGGTAAGCCCACTAAGTCTGAGGCCAGACAGAGCTCAGCCAGGCTCAGGCAAGGGGAGCCAGACCATTGGGAGGGCAAGGCCCCCAGGGTTTGGGGGGAGGGGGAGAGGGTGTGAGGCCCACCGGGCCTCAGCTGCCACCCACGAGTGGCTGGGGTGACGTGGGTTTGCCCTGCGTACCATGCATAATGACTGTGTTTCTTGTCTTGTCTCTTTTCATGCCTGCTCCTTAAACTGTATATTGGCACAACGCCGTCTGAAAAACTCATCCAATCAAAATGCACTATGAAATTCATTTGTTCATCCATGACGTGGTCTGTGTGTTCATACACCAATGACTATCTCCCAACCCACCACCACCACCCCCACTCCCCGCCCGGGAACCGAAACCCATTGGTTTTTTTGGCACTGGTTACAAATCAACCTAAAAAAACGCTGAACACGCCTCCCCAACTGCCCCTGCCCGCCTGCTTCCCCTCCATCTTCAACATCTGCATCTAGAATCCGGTTGGTCTTACTTCTTTCTGAAGTCTAAATGCCTTACATTAACTGTGAACGCATCTTCTCGCATCCGCATTGCACGTCACGCCCTGGGCTTTCTAAACTTGGATTGCCTGATGCACCCCCCCTATCCCCACCCCCGTATGTCTGTCCATCTCTCCAAACCCTCCCGACCCGCCCCCCCCACCCCGCCCCCCCCACCCCGCCTTGTTCCTGCAGCCTCTCTTCCTCTGGTTGGTATTGGGTTCTGAATTAGGGTTTTCTGTTTGGGTTGGCTTGTGTCTTCTGCAGAGAAAAGGATGGGTTTGCCCCATGCAACACCTCCAACAGGATGGGTTGGCTGCCTGAGTCTCCCACCCCATTCCTTACACACAGCCCTGTACTCAGAGCCGTCAGGCACTCTCTCACACCACTCCTGTCCCTGGTTAACGCCATGGATCCCAGGGCCCCAGGAAAGCTCCAACAGTCCTCACCCCATTCCAAGCCCACGAGCTCTTCGGGCTTGACCAGCAGCGATGTAAATCTCCAAGTCTGATGGA
Source organism: Balaenoptera borealis (assembly GCF_965194805.1). NCBI lineage: Eukaryota > Metazoa > Chordata > Mammalia > Artiodactyla > Balaenopteridae > Balaenoptera > Balaenoptera borealis. The sequence continues at coordinate 175,814,588 of NC_138867.1, read as the reverse complement.
GGAATTCTGAGGGCCTTGCAATGTGCAGGCAAAGACGCTCAAATGAGGGGGACTCAGAATGGCCAGAACCGGTTCTGGCTGAACGGCCAGGACTCAGGTCTGGCTGCTTCCAGATGGACCGGCCAGCTGACGCCCTCTGCTGGAGCCCTGATCTGCGTGTACTCTTGTTCCCCTACCCCGACCCGGACACGGTCACTAAACACATGTGCTCTCTCCTCTTTCCTGTTCAGTCTCTGACTCTCGTTCCCTCTTTCTCTCTGTCTCTGTCTCTCTCTCTCCCTTTCTCTTTTTTTGCTCTTGCAATCTCCCTCTCTTGATCCTCCCCCACCCCCTGACACACACACACACATGCACACACTATCCCTCCCTTCTGTTATATCCATCCACCCTGCAAACCCACACCCCAACCCTGGATGCACCGTGTCCATCTCTCCCTCGCCTCACTTATTTGGCTCTCTGCACACTTGCACACTCCTTACTCTGTTAAATCCCACCTGCCTCTGCCCCTCCCCCACCATCCTCTGAGCCCCTTTGAAGGACCCGCAATGGCATCTTTGCACCGGGATCCCTCCCCTGCTAGCCATACACAGGCACTCATCCACCAAACATTTAATGAGCCCCAATTTGGTGCCACAGATGGAGGGTTGGGCAGAAGGGGACACCATCACTGCCCCCACCCCCTGTGTCACCTACAGTCAGGTGGGAGGAGGCAGGCATTGGTCAAATAACCCCTGAAACCCACTTGAAATTGTAACTGTGCTGCAAGCTGAAGGATGAGCAGCGTTAACAACGTGGAGAGGGGGAGAAAAGGGCATTTGAGGCCCAGGATAGCATGTGCAAAAGTCCTGTGGCAGGTCGGAGCACGCAGGGGTCAGGGTCTGCGAGTGAGAGGGTGTGGCTGGAACAAAGAGCAGAGGAAGGCTGACCCAGAGAAAGTGAAGAGGGCAGAAGGGGACAGGACCTTGGGGCCTTGTTGTGGGAGCCTGGGAGGATTTGGAGCAGGGGAGGCGTGATCGGAAGTGCGGTTAGACCAGACCCTGCAGTTGCAGAGCAGGGAGTGGGTAGGCAGTGGGCTGGGCTGGAAGTGAGCACCAGGAATCCCAAGGAGAAATGACAGCAGGGGAAGCAGGAGCCGTGGGAGGACTGGCCGTCTGAGCAGGAATCTCTGCAGGACCTGGAGATGGGTTGGGTCTGGGCTCGGGGGAGAGAGGTGCCTGGAGGACTTGAGTCTGGCTTGAACTTGGAGGTGGAAGTTAGGGAATGCCAGGAGAGGACCAGGTTAGGGGAATAGCACAAGTGTGGGCACAGTGGGCTTGAAGTGCCCTGAAGGGCACCCCAGAAGAAGTCAGGTAGGCGGTGGGTTAGTGGGTCTGGAGTGCAGAGGCAAGATCTGGGCTGGAGGTGGGGTCTGCAGGACTTCTCTGGAACCCTCAGGAGGGTGGTCCCCATGTCCTTCTGAGTGCTCGCACCCCTGAACACAGCAAGCCTTCCAGGGCCCACATCACTCCCCTTCAGCCTAGAACCAGGAAGCACTGGGCAGGGTTGGAGGAGAGGACAGCTGTTCCTTCCTGGCTGCGGACAAAAGGATGGAAGCTAGGAAGAAGAAAGTCAGAAGTTCTGGGAGCACTTGAAGGACTCTATGCAAACCCAGGAGGAGATGGAGGGGTGGATGAGGGCAGACTAGAACCTTCCCCTGCCCTGTCACCTGGACCTCTTTCATTTCCACCCCTACTTCCCCCGTGTGTCTCCTGTGTCCCTGGCCCCAAGAAGCACAGCATGCTCTCTGCACGCGTCTCCCTGCAAACCCCCCTTCTTTCTCCTGCATGGTGGCGGTCCCTACGGCCCCGCTCTGCCCCGAGACCCCCAGAGGCTGCTTCCAGGGCCCGCCTGACTTTGCATGGGTCCACATGTTATGCCCCGCCCCGTGAAGGGATGGCTTGTACTCTGGGGATGGACGGGAGGGGACTGGGGACACCTGGGCCATCGGCCGTGTCCCCAGATGGAGCTGGGTGGCCATGCAGGGCCGGGAGTCAGGTCAACAGGGCACAGAGGGTGACCGTCAGCCAAGCTGAGTTTGGGGGTTTATTCGAGGCACTTGAGAGATTCTCACAGTGGTTAGGCCCCAAATGTGGTCAGGGTAGGATCCCCACACCCCTCCCCCATCCTAGAGGCCTCAGGGTCAACTGATGTGTCCCAGAGAGCATCCTAGACTTTTCCAGAAAACCCAGAGGCCTCTTGCCAACCTCAGAAATTCCTTGAAACCCCTCTCCCTGCCTCTCAGCTCCGAGGCCAGCAGAGCTAGCTAGATCCAGTGGCTGGGAAGCCCTCAGGAACCACCCAATCGGATGCCCATATAATTCACTGTCCAAACTTTTGAGACCGAAAGGGGTGCTATGACTGCTGGGGGAACCTGTATGATCCCCCCTGTGCCATCTGCAGGGTGAGAGCTAGGCCAGTTTAAACGTTGCTACGTGGCCTGTATCTAGCGCTCCTCCAAGTGCCCTTAAGGCCCCTTTGCCTCCAACCCGCTGATCAGTGGTGGTTTCCATGCCTACCTGAAGCAGGGGTCTCAAACTCAAATGCCTCTGGGGACCAAGCAGATGCCGTAAGCCAGGAAACCAGTTCCATTTCTAGTACGTGGGAACCTTGGCGAACTGGAGGAAACATGGCCTGCTTCACGGCGGGCAGTCACATCTGAGCCTCAAGTAACTGCTACCCGTGGAAGCAGCCTCAGGGTTGCCTGAAAGCCAGATTTGGGGGCAAAATCTGACTTTTAAACACTAGCAGCTATTTTTAATTTCTAAAGGAAAACTGCTCAGGCCCAACAAAATAGTTTCGTTGGCCAGATTTGGTCCATTCGTGACTTCTGGCCTCCAGTACCCCACCAGAGGCCCCAGCAGACAAGCCCCTGGACAGTCACGTAAGACCCACCATCTCCACAGCTGTCTCCCCACCCCTACCCCGACCTGGGGTTCTTCTGGCTCGGGAGGGAGGAGGTAGAGGCAGTGACTAGACAGGGGGCCTTTGAGCAGAGGCAGGGTCCACCCAGGGAGGTCCTGGGGGCAGGGACGGCCCCACCTCCCGGCCCCCAGCACCGGCCCCTCGGTGGGCCTGGGCTGACGGCGAGCTCACCCACCCACGGGCGCTGCGTACTTCCTGCTTCCTGCAGGCCTGGTCCCGTGCCACTCCACCCAATCCCAGAAGCTGAGAAGCCATCCCTGAGAGGGGGGAAAGGGCCCCAAATGCATCTTCTCCGACTCAGCGGGCAGCGAGGACTCGCCCTGCAGCCGAACAGCCCCAGCTCCCTCCCGTCCTCCCCATTCCCGCTCGCCAAGGGGGTAAGAAAAGATGCTCTTCCGCTTCTCCAGTTGGCTTCAGCCACTGCTCCTCTTGGCCGTGGGGGTGAGGTCAGGGCGGGCAGGAGAGGGTGGGCAGCTCAGCAGGGCAGGGCAGGGTGCCCGGTGAGTCCCATGACAGATGCATTTCTGGCCCGGAGCGTAACATGCCCTCGGAACCCGCACACGTCCGCCAGGCCTGAGCGTACTGGCTGGCCCCACCCCGCCCTGGTGTTTGTGCATCGTACACGTGTGACGGATTCGGCAACTTGACCCGCTTGTGTCCTATTGTCTCAGTGCATTTGGTTGTTGGGAGAAACAAAAACCATCTCGATTTTTTTCCTGATTGGATGATTCGGATATATTTTCTTTTCCTTGTTCTTTTGTTATTTCTTCCACGACCCGACCCACCCACATTCCTTTCTCTTCCTTCCTTTTTCTTTCCTTTCCCCATTGAGGGTGGGGCTGGCAGGGAGGGTTTATGCCTTTGAGTTGATGCCTTTTCCTCCCTCTCACCCTTTCTCCTCCCCACACCCCACTTCGTTTTTTCGAGTTTTTTCCTCCGCACCATTGCATTAATAGTGCTTTCTCTCCTCTCCCTCCTTATTTGGGGTCTGGCTTGCTTTTTCCTGTTGGTTGGCTTCATGTAGGGGCCTCTGTGAGTGGTGACAGCTCTGAGCCCCTGGGGGTGGGTGGATGGTCACCCCTCTTTCTCCGTCTCCCCAGAATAACTTCATCAACCTGAGCTTCCTGCGCCTCTTCCGAGCGGCCCGGCTCATCAAACTCCTCCGTCAGGGTTACACCATCCGAATTCTTCTCTGGACCTTTGTGCAGTCCTTCAAGGTGAGCCCCTGCCCCTGCCTCCAGCCCAGGGCTGAGAAGAACAATCAGGATCCCCCCGACCCCGACCTGCTCTGGCTGAATCTAGAAATCAGGGGGAAATGCCTCTATGATACACCTTGCTGAGAATGTGTTACATGCAGGGCTCTTGTCTAACTTCCTGCCCTGGTGTGTCTTGAGAGCTCCAAGGGGAATCTCCCAGAGCCACCAAAGAGGCCCACCAACCCTGGCACCACTCTGGCACAGCATGCGGCCACCCCATGGGAGTGGAGCAGTGGGACAAATGAAGGAAACAGTGTGGATAAGGGGCCCCCAGCACTATTCTTAATTGCCTTCCTTCCCACCAGGCCCTGCCCTATGTCTGTCTGCTGATTGCCATGCTTTTCTTCATCTACGCCATCATTGGGATGCAGGTGAGTGCCAGCCCCCCTAATGTTCCCAGAGCGCTCCCAAGGAGGGCCACCGCCCTTAGGTGGGGGTGGGTTAAGGGAGCCCAGTTCAGAGAGGCAGCCCCTGAAGGTTGAGTGGAGATTGCCTGGAGCCACTAGGGGGCGTGGCCACCCCTAGTCATCACCATCTAATTCCCCAGGTGTTTGGCAACATTGGCATCGACGTAGAGGACGAGGATAGTGATGAGGATGAATTCCAAATCACTGAGCACAATAACTTCCGGACCTTCTTCCAGGCCCTCATGCTGCTCTTCCGGTGAGAGGGGGGCACACTTTCATCCTTCTCTTCTGGTGGGGGGGGGGGGGGGGGGCGTGTCCTCAACCTTCTGTTCCACTGAGGTTTGGAGTGGGCGTGGGGGGGCCAAGGGACCCTGGCAGGGCAGGAGCTGAAGGCCCTGGGACGTAAACGTGAAGGCATTTTCAGGCATTATCTCACTGAATCCTCCTGAGCGTCCTGTCGAGGGATTCTTGGCAACCACACCTGACAGATGAGGAAAAAGGCTTATAGACTCTGAATAGACTCTGAGGCTTGATCCTTAATCCTGGCTGCACTTAGGGTTCCTTCATTCATTCATCAGAGTTTTATTGAGCACCTATTGTGTGCCAGGCACTGCTGTAAATACTGGGAACAAAGCAGAGACAACATTCTCTGCCCTCTGGGTGCTTATATTCCCATGGGGGAGGCGGACAATCAATCATCAAATTATAGCGGATACTAGAAGGAGATAAAATTCAAGATTAAGAGGGACATGGAGGCACAAAAGAACAAATAATGTGTGATTCCACTTACATGAGGTACCCAAAATGGGCAAATTCTTGGGGGAAAAAACTAGAATCAATATTGTCAGGGGCTGGGAGAGGGGAATAGAGGGAGTTATTGTTTAATGGGGTACAATTTTTCAGTTTGGGATGATAAAAAGGTTTTGGAGGTAGATAGTGGTGATGGTTACATGGCACTGTAAATGTGCTTATTGCCATTGAATTATACACTTAAATGCTTCAAATTATAAAATTTATGTATATTTTTGTCACACTAAATTTTTTTCTCAAGTAACAACTGGAAAGAAAAAAAAGGAAGTCTGATAGGTCACGCCTTCCTTGAGGAGGGTGATATTTGAGAGAAATAGTTGAGAGAGGGAGCCATGTGGATATCTGGGGAAGGGCAGTCCAGGTAGAGGGTACAGCAAGTGCAAAGGCCCTGAGGCAGGAGCATAGCTCTCATGTGGGAGGACAGCAAGGAGACCAGTGTGCCTGGAGCAGAGTAACCTAAGGAGAAAGAAATAAGAAATGACAATCACCTAGAGAGAGGGAAGCTTTTGAAACATACCTATGTCTCCGGGCCACATCCCAGACCAGTTCAATCCAAGTCTGTGGGAGTGGGACATTGGCATCAGCATTTTCAAAAAACATTCTCCTTGGGCTTTAATGCACAGCCAAGGATGAGAATCCCCCTCTCTGATCTCCAAGAGGAAAAAAGTGATTTACCTGGAACTTGAACTAACACCTGTCCAGCTCCAGAGCTTTAGTGTTTAACCTCAATGCTCTGCCTCCCTGGTGGGGGTGGGGGGGGGGGGTGCTGGTGTCCAGAGCTGGGTACCCAGGTCCCTGATGCCCCTTCTCTGTCCTCAGGAGTGCCACTGGGGAGGCTTGGCACAACATCATGCTTTCCTGCCTCAGCGGTAAACCCTGTGATAAGAACTCTGGCATCCTGACTCATGAGTGCGGCAATGAATTTGCCTATTTTTACTTCGTTTCCTTCATCTTCCTCTGCTCATTTCTGGTGAGTCTGTGGACATGTGTGGGTGGGTTCCCTAGACCTGGCTCCCTCTCAGGGGTGTGGATACTATAGAACGTGGCTGTGTTGCACACTTTCTCCCTCCAAGCCTTCTCTGGGCCAGCCCAGGATTAGGTTAACCAGGGTTCCTCACCCTCGGCACTGTTGACATCGGGAGCTGCGTCATTCTCTGATGGAGGTTATTCTGTGCGTGCTAGGATGTTTGACAGCATCCCTGGCCTTGATCCACTAGATGCCAGTAGCACATGCCCCACCACCCTCCCAGTTGTGACAACCAAAAATGTCTCCAGCCATTATCAAGTGTCCCCTGGGGGAGGGAGCAGAATCTCCCCCATTTGAGACCCACTGGGTGTGCTGAGGGAAAAACTAATGGAGCTCAGAGCTGGCCCCAGGACCCATCTAGTTGAGCTGTGGGAGACTCCCATCTGCCCTCTGAAAGGTGGGTGCCTTCCTCTGTATGATCAGGAGGCAGGAAAAAGCCAGCCACGTGAACATTCTCTGGGAGCTGTGGGGCTTTGCAAAATATTGAATGGGTTTTTACTAGTAAAAGATATGTTTGCCAAGAGGAGGACTCTCCTAGGACCAGAGAATATAAAGCACTGCAAGATTGAAACCAGGAGGAATGAAAATATATATCAGGAACCTCCATCCTGCTCTCTCTTTCTCTCACTCTCTCTGGGGCCTCATCTCGGCAGATCTTTTTTTGTTCTCCACTCTTCCTGGAGCAGTTTGAGCACAGTCGGAAGAACTGAAACTATCTAGGTATTTCAAGCAGAGGGGATTTAATATAGAGACTGGCTACACAGGCTTGAAAGAGCAAACAGAGAACACTGAAGTCACCAGGGATTAACAACTGCAGGAAGGCCAGGGCTGGGGTATTAAAAGGAAAAGAAGGTGTTACCAACCAACCCAGCTGCCCCTGGCACCCCTGAGGGAGTGCTGGCACCCTAGTTGTCTACTGCCCCTGGACAACTGAAGACAGTTTCCTGTGGCTGCTGTCACAAAGAACCACAAACTTGGTGGCTTAAAACAACAAAAATGTATCCTCTCCCAGTTCTGGAGGCTGGAAGTCTGACCACAGTGTTGGCAGGGCCATGCTCCCTCCAGAGCCTCTAGGATAGGATCCTTCCCGGCCTCTTCCAGCTTCTGGTGGCCATAGGTGGTGTTCCTTGGTTTGTGGCAGCATCACTCCAACCACTGCCTCTGTCATCACATGGTCTTCTCCGTGTGTGTTTGTGTCCAGATTTCCCTCTTACGAGGACAGCAGTCATATTGAATTTAGCGGACCTTAACCCAGTATGATCTCATCTTAACTTGATGACGTGCACAAAGACCCTTTTTTCAAATAAGGTCACATTCACAGGCACAGGGGGCCAGGATTTGAACATATCTTTTTGGGGGACACAGTTCAACCCACAACACAGACCCACGTGGGAAGCAGAAGGAAGCTCCTCTCCTCCTTCTCTCTCCTCCCCAGGCTGGCCCCCTAACCATGGCTCCTACGGGCAGGATGTAAGCTGCCCAGGGAGTGTGGAAGATGCTATTTTCAGAACTCAACCCAAGGACCAGTGTCTGTCAGCAAAAGCCCAACACATCCACCCTCTTCAGACCAGCGGTCGGTCTCACACTGAGAGACTTGCAGCCTAAGTCTCACAGCAACACACCCTCCAAGTCCAATGTCAACAGCCATTGACCTAGACGGTCCCTTGCCCAGTTCCAAATTCCCAGAAGAGAGTCTGAATGGGCCATCCTAGCTCCTGGTCAAATGACCACCCTTGTCTTAGTAGCTTTGGGTGCATATGGAGACACAGTCTTATATTACATCCCATCTGGGAAGGGCAGGCACCCTAGAAGACATCTACAACACTTGATCATCAGCCCTTCATAGGCAGGAATTTTTGTTTAGTTCACTGCTGCATCCCCAACACCTAGCACAGTGACTGGCCCACAGCAGGTGCTCAATCAATATCATGAAATGATGAATTAAAAATAGAGTCACTAGCAGACATAGAGAATGGGCTTGAGGACACGGCGGGGAGGGGAAGCTGGGGCGAAGTGAGAGTAGCATTGACATATATACACTACCAAATGTAAAATAGATAGCTAGTGGGAAGCAGCCGCATAGCACAGGAGATCAGCTCGGTGCTTTGTGACCACCTAGAAGGGTGGGATAGGGAGGGTGGGAGAGAAGCTCAAGAGGGAGGGGATATGGGGATATATGTATGCATATGGCTGATTCACTTTGTTGTACAACAGAAACTAGCACAGCACTGTGAAGCAATTATACTCCAGTAACGATGTATATAAAAAAAATAGAGTCACTAAAGTTAGGGACACCTAGAATGACAGGTCATTTATTAAGCACCTACTATGTTTACATCTACACATTTGCTTAATACCTACGATGTGCCAGGCCTTATACTAGGCACTGGGGAGATAAGGAGAGAACATATTTCTCTCAGTTTGCAGGGGTGTTGGGCAGACAAGTCAGGAGACAGTAGCAATACAATCTGATATGTGCTTTGATAGGGGAGACTCAGACTGAAGGAAGGAAGATTTCAAAGAGTGGCCCTCAGGGATTGTGGGCAGGGCTTAGACCATGTGTTGATCAAATTGGTTGCAAGTAACAGAAATTCAACCAAAACTGACAAGTGAAATACGTAGTTCACTAACTTATGTAACTGAAAAGTCCAAATGAGGCTGGATCCAGGCAATAGCAGACCCTGTCCTCTTTGCTGTTCTCCTTCACACTGGCTTTATTCTCAAACTTTCTCCCTATAAAGGGAAGATGGCTGCCAGAGTGCCAGCAAAAATCCCAAGGAAGGCTCTCATTGGCCACCTTGGGTAATGTGCCCCTCCCTAACCAATCACAAGGTCATGTGACCACCACCTGTGAAGCCAGCCACACCCAACAACAGCATCTAAGTATAAGGGTGGGGGTTTCCCCAGATGGCATTATCCAAAGGGAGAAAAATGATGTCCACTGAGGGAGCAACATTTACTAAGGCCTGGAGGCAAGACTGATGCAAGCACCCCATGTGCTAAAGGCTAGACGAGCACATGACAAGGTGCTACAAGATGTAGACAAATGCACGAAAATTCATCCATCCATCCATCCATCAAAGAAATATTTGCTGAGTGCTTACTTTATGCTGGGGATGGAAACATGACAGGGTTCTGGCCCATGGAGTAGTCACTCTGGTCTTGTTGGGGGTCAGGTGTGGGAGGATTTGGGGTCATGGTGGTCCCCTTGGTGTTAGCCTCTATTTAACATAGCCTCTCTACCTCTCTCTCCGATTGTCTCTGTCCATCACTGTTGGTCTTTATCTCTTTGTATCTTTCTCTGTCTCCATCTTTATCTCTGTCTCTGTCTCTCTCCCCCATCTCCATTTCTCCATCTCTCTGTCTCTGGGCTCCTCCTGTGAGCATGTGTCTTTCCTCTATCTCCCCCATCTCTTTCTCTGACTACCTTTTCCCATTTTTATCTCCCTCCCTGTCTCCCTCTGGGCCTCTGTGTATATGTGTTTGGATGTGTCTCGCTCTCCCCCACCCCATCTTGGCCCCTGGGGTCCCCACAGATGCTGAACCTTTTCGTTGCTGTCATCATGGACAACTTTGAGTACCTCACCCGAGATTCCTCCATCCTGGGTCCCCACCACCTGGATGAGTACGTGCGTGTCTGGGCCGAGTACGACCCCGCAGCGTGGTAAGCAGTCACCCCGAATCCTCCAGCCACATCACCCACCTTTCTCTGGCACTGGAGCACAGTCTAGGTCAGGATCCAGACCTTGGGGTGTTGGCTCCCTGGGGAGCTAGGAGGGATTTCAGGAAGATCAGTCTAGAAAAAAGATGAGAATCAGCACCCTCACACATCCTGGATTAAATGATTTGGGTACCACTGCTGCCCAAACCCCAGGTTTTCTGGGAGACGAGGGAGGGAATCCACCATGAGTTCACCTCCTATGAGTCTCTCCTGCCCCCACCACGGTGAGGCTTCCAGATGGTGAGGACAAGTTATCCAGGCCCCGGGAAGGAAGCCAGAGGCCTCTCAGCCTCATTTCTCCTGGGAGTATGGGGAGAAGGGCTGGTTTAGTACCCTTGGCAGACAGAATTGGCTGCAAGATCAGAGTGGTGGTACCCAACTCCCATTGGGATCCCAGGACCCTGGAGCAGGTGGTCACACAAGACCAGGGGAGAGGACACAGAGCCTTGGTGGTCCTTGCATCTTCATGGTCATGAAGGGAGTGAGCTCTCCCATCTCCACAGGCACAAGAGTGCCCCCTCCTGGTTGACAGGTGATGGTTTCCAAGGGTGGTCTCCACCCTGCTCAAGTGTATTGAGTGCCTGCTCAACACCAAGCCCTTGCAGGATGCTTAGAGCCCACCAACCACAAACTGAGGTTTCTAGTTCAGGCTGAGCTTGGGGCCTGAGAAAGCATTAAATGGGGGCCCTCAGCAGCCTGGACACTAGAGGGGAGCCTCATGAAGAAGGCTGGATGGAGTCAATCCTTGCCATTCTTTCAGCCCCGGACAAACGCTCCATGAGACCAAGAGGCTGGGGTGAGCTGCGGGGCTGGGGCTTGACTTTCAGCTGGTTCCTAACTCTTCCTCTTTTGATTTTAGGTCACAGCAGTTGGATGCTGTCCCCCTGTCCTCTATTCCACGAGCACCCCCCCCCAGCCCCCAGTGTAGCCCATGTAGATTGTGGAGGCGGGAGACACAGAGAGCCCTGGGGGAGGTTCCCCCAGCCCAGAGCTCCCAACCCACTCCAAATGAAACCCTCTGCCCCAGGGTCTGTGAGTGTCTGGGAACATCTCAGAGACCTTCACTCATCCCACATCTCCCCTACTCCAAGCCAGGGGGTCCCCAGCCCCTGGCATCATGACCTCACTGTGTGCACGGGGAGCCAGTGTGAACGCAGCTTAACCCCGTGCCTCCACTAATCCCCTCTCTTCTCCTTTCAGCGGTCGGATTCATTATAAGGATATGTACAGTTTATTGCGCGTAATATCTCCCCCTCTCGGCTTAGGCAAGAAATGTCCTCATAGGGTTGCTTGCAAGGTTTGATTTCCACTAAAACCTGCTAGCATCCATGGAATGAGTGTGGCTTGGGGTTCTTCAATATATATATTTCATATATATATATATATATATATAATCTAAAAAACAGAGCCATCTCTCTCTTTTGCACTAAACTAGAAAACTTAGCCAACAGAATGCAGTCACATAGACTTGATGAAGCATGGAACATATATCTCTCCGTTCCCTTCAGCCATTTCTGCTTGCTCTTAGCTGAAGCTGCCCATCCCGGGGTCTCAACGGCACCCCAAATCAGACACATCCGGGGGGATTGTAACTTTGCATTGACCCCCCCACCATCTCCTCCACTCTCCCCTCTTCCACCCTTCGCCTCCCAAAGCCCCCAGCCCTTCTTCCACTGCCCTGGCCCCTCTTCCCCATCTAGGCCCCCTCAGAGACCAGCCTCAGCCAAACCAGAGAACTTGACCCAGTTTTTTAAATGACACTGAACCAAAGCATTGCTTCCAAGTGAGAAGCCCCCACTTCCGTCCACGTTCCACCAGAACCATAGCTCAGAGTCAAAAGTGAATCTGACTTTTCTCTTTTCTCTCTCCCTCTCCCTGCTTGTAAGCAGTGAAATAATCTTTTTTTAATTACCTCTTCCATTTTTTTCCTCCTCTTTTCCATTTATTTGAAATACCTATTTTATCGTTCTCTGCATCTTTCTCTCTCTATTTTTTCGGCTCGTGTGATTTTTTTGTTTTGGTTTTTTGGTGTTTTTTTTGGTTTGGTTTTTTTTTTTCCTTCCTTTTCTTCCCCTCCCTCCACCCACCCTTCCTTTGGTTCTCCGTTCCCACCCCCGTTTTTTGTTTTCGGTGCTGCCAGGGGCCGCATGCCTTACCCGGACATGTATCAGATGCTGAGACACATGTCTCCGCCCCTGGGTCTGGGGAAGAAGTGTCCGGCCAGAGTGGCTTACAAGGTAGTCTAACCCTTGCCGACCACCAATGTCCGGGCACTGGGGATTTTTCAGTGCTGACCAGGAACAACCAGCCGAGTCTCTTTTTCCAGCGTTACTGTTCTTTTTTTTCTTTTTCTTTTTTCCTTTTTTTCCCCTTTCCTCCTTGAGTAAATGGATCATGACCATCCCTTGATTCTAAGCAGTATACTGTGTCCGTCCTTTCTGATCAGTGTGTCTTGGTGTTTTGAGACTCTCTTATGGCCGACACGCCGGAGGGAGGGTGAGGGGAGCCCCCAGGTCCCCCCTCGCACCTGGTCCCCCAGGAACCAAATTGGACACAAACACCCTTTGGGAGGTGGGGGTCGCCAATGAGCCCAGAGCGGCCCCCATGCCCAGACCTGGGCAGGTGCCTTGCAGGGAGGGGCTTGGACCCCATCTTTTGTATCTTGAGCCCCCAGGTCTCACGGTCCCCCACACACACCTGAAGCTGATCTCTGACCTAGGGCCTTGGGGGATCCAAGACTTCCCGGGGAGCACCCAGAGTCCCTCCTCCCCACCCTCCCCCCTGGAGTTGCTTCTCCAGTATTCCTGTCCCTAAGCCACCCATCTCCCTCCAAGACACCCCAACATGCCTCTCCATTGTTCCAGAGTGGGCAGGCGGGCCGCAGCTGGACCCCTGGACCGTGGCACCCTGACGCAGGCCATGCACGCTGCCTTGGCGGGGGCCTGGGGCGGGCAGGCACCATGGCCGACCGGGGGGGTGGTGCATGCTGGCTGAAGTAGCCGCCAGGCGGCTGGGCCGGGCCACCCCTCTAGACCCCGTCCCGGAATCTCCCTTGGCACCCAAGGACAGATGCTCTGTTCCCCCTAATTCATCCACTAGAAGTTCAGAGATGACCTTTACAGTCAGCCCCTCCAAAAAAAAAAAAAATGGTCCCATCATTCCATTCACCCATCCACCTTGGCCTACTCTGTCTACGAGAGTCCTCCCTCCCCTCTGTCCGTCCCATTTCTTCCTGCCTTGTGTAACCGCCTCCCCACAACCTCATTCCTCCTCCTCCTCCTCCTCCCTCCATGAACTCCTCCTTCCCAGGCGAGACCAGGAGATGGCCCCACCAGCCTTACCATGTACCTGTCGCTTCTCTAATTTTCTTTTGTCCTTCTCTTGGTCTCTCCTTGGCTGAGTGTGGGTGTGTGTGAGCGTGTGCAAGAGAGAGGGAGAGAGTGAGTGCCCTTCCCTTCCTGGTCTCTGTGCAGGGCTGCCACGGGTCCATAAGGCACCTTTGTGCAAATTTGAAATGAACATCCTTTGCACAGAACACTTTGTCTGTGGGAAAACAATTGGAATCCACCAATGTGGGGAGAGCAAGACGCTTTTCCACTGTCAGCTGGGAAGTTGTCATTTAAATACACAAATCCATGATTTCTAAGATGGGGAGCCCTTTGTGCAGTGCACAACCTGAACAGCTGTGCACAGTGGCCCAGTGTGTATGTGTTTCTCTGTCTACCATCACCCTCCCCACCCTGCCTCAACCCATCTCTTGTGTTCGGCTCTGAGCTTGCCATCCCCTTCACCATTTCCAACTCTGCGTTTCCTGCTGACCTGTGTCTGAATCCTCTGGTAAACATCAATCTCCATCTCCATGCCACCTCAGCCTGGGCTGGTGCACACCAGCCCAGCATCCCCTCCCACGCCACCAAGCATGGGGGACAGAGCCCCTGCCTGGGACACAGGGAATCTTTTCTTCCCTGGGCCACGGGAACACCTCCCTCACCCCTTCCCCCTGCCATTGCACAAAGAGCCAAGATCCGGAAATGCCCCTGAGATACACTTTCCACGGAGCTATGAATGAGTCTCGAGATTCCGTCTGCATGCGCCCCTGTCCGCTGCTCTGTGTGTCACGGTCTCGCTGCATGTGCTGCGCGAGGGGCCCGCCCCATCAGCAGGGGGAGTCGCCTGCCTGCCGCTTCTCGGAGGAATGATGTGGCCTGTGCCCATCTGGTCTGGTCTGGGCCGAGCCAGGGGTTGGGGGTGGAGAGCCAGCGGCGCCCCCGGCGGCTGTGGCAATGGACCCCTCTGCCTGGTTGCTGCATGCCTGCTGCGATCTGGCTTGTGCTCTTCTTCTTTGGGGTCAGAATGGAACGGAGCTGTCCAGAAGAACTCTGGGGCAGGGCAAGGATGTGGGCCAACCCTGGAAATGCCAGCCCTAGGGTCCAGCAGGCGGGCGAGGAACGGGCAGGGGCTCCGCAGCATAGGAGAGCCCCCGGTGCCCTCCCTATGAGCCACCGAGGGCAATCAGGAAATGGAACACCGGGACAGGTAACCTGAGGGTGTGGGGGGGGGCACCCTAGCCGCTGCCTTCAGAGTTCTTCCTGGGGCTCCCTGGGTAGGGTGGGTGTGGCTCACGGGATCGGGGAGGGGTGCCTGGGAATGACTGCCCTTGCCGTTGGTTTTCTGTAGAGGCTCCTGCGGATGGATCTGCCTGTTGCCGATGACAACACCGTCCACTTCAATTCTACCCTCATGGCTCTGATCCGCACAGCCCTGGATATCAAGATCGCCAAGGGTAAGGGCAGGAACAGGAGCAGAGAGGTGGGGCAGGGTGGATGGAGCCAGGGCTTCGGAGGGCTCACCCATCCACCTGCTCAGCAAATATTGAGACCTAGCTTCCCTCCCGTGTGCCGGACACCGCTCTAAGCCTGGAGGATGCAGGTTACACTTCCAGCGGGGGGAGGCCTCCCCAACGAGGTTGTGAAGGAGTCACGTGGATACCTGGGGAGAAAGCGCTCCAGACAGAGGGACCAGCGGGTGCAGAGCCCCTCCCCACACCTGGGGCTGTGTTGAACTGACTTGCGCTCTGCGCGTGGGGGCACCAAGCAGCCTCGAGAGCAGAGGAGGCACCTACTCCCTCTAAGCACAGTGGGGAGAAGGTAGGAGGAGGCCTGACATAACTCATGTGAACACAGGATGGCGGCTCGGAAGGAGGGGATATATGGAATATTCAGATTCTGGATATTTCCTGGGAGTCAAGAGGACCAGATGCTGATGCATGGAATGTGGGGTGTGAGGGAAAGAGGCAACAAGGCCACCCCCAGGGGTTGGGGCCCCAGTGCCTGAAGGATGGAGCTGCCGTGCCCTGAGACAGAAGAGATGGCAGGGGCAGGTTTGGGGCAAAGGGAGGGCAGGAGGTTGGTGTCGGAGGTGGCACATGAAGATGGTTAGGCAGGGGGCTCTCCAACTTACACTTCTGGTGGAGGCCCCCCCAGAAGGTTCTGAAGGAAGTGAGGGGATGAGTCTTCCTGGCTGGGTTGAAGATGTAGAGTCAGGAGGCGTCAGATGCTGGCAGATTTTAAGCCAGGAGACTGGACGAGCTCTCCAAGGGGATGAGTGGATCGAGAGACCCCGGAAGACTGAGCTTGGGGCCACCCCAGCATTAAAGGCGGCCAGGGAGGTGGATGGAGACCAAGGCAACTCAGGCTCCTAAAAGGCGTCTCCAGTGTGTCAGGTGCTGCCCAGCAGCCAAGGAAGATGAGGACCAAGAGTGACCGGCGGATCTTGTGCCAGGTCACCACTGGTCACTTTGACCAGGGCAGCGCTGGTGGAGGGGTCATGGCCCTCCTGCCTGGAGTGGGTTTCTGAGGCCTGGCGGTAGACTGGATGTGACTTGGCAGCTGATGGGACAGCAGGGCAGAGAGAGCAACACATGGATCACCAGAGAGAAGGAAGTTGGGAGAGTAGCTGGTGGAGGGCTGTGTCCATCGTCCAGCAGAGGGTTGGGAATCAGGGGCTGAAGAGAGAGGCCATGACTCCACCCAGCTGAAGCCCCTGGGAAGTTATGAGGAAGGAAGACTGCACTTTAGGGACACGTGTTCTTTCCAGGGTCCTGGGGAGAAGAGGGGGAGGAGGAGCCAAAACTGGAAGTTGCTCGGAGTGGGGACATTCAGGGAAGGAGACCAGCAGCTTCCAGTGGGACACTGCCCAGTGAAGGGGCGGGGCACATTGAGGACGGACATTATTAGAGGCAGGAAACATGCAGATGAAGGTAGAGAGAGCAGGAGGTGCCCCCAAATAGAGTGAGAAAGAATCAGGAGTGAGGCCGAGACTCAGGGGACAACATAAGTGTCACTTGTCTGGCACACAAGTGTAAGTTTCTTTCTCGTGCAACAAGTCAGAGGCACGTGGTCCAGACTTGCCAAGCATCTCGGTGCACGTGACCAGTGGGGGCCCAGGTTCTGTCTGTGTTGTGGCACTGCCTGCCCCAGACTGTTTGCTCATCAGCATGGTTGAAGCTGGTGGAGGTTCCAACCCAGGGAGGTGAGGAAGCAGAAGCGTGGGCAGCAGCTTTCTTGTAATCACGTGGGAAAGTGGACTCACCTTGCCGACCTACCTTCCCTGTCCTCAACTGTAAACCTTGGCAGAAGACTTCACCCTCTCTGAGCCTCAGCGCATGTATTAGCTAGCTATGCCATGTAACAAATGACCACAGATTTAACAGCTTAAAACACACCTACTTATTAGCTCACAGTTATGTAGGTCAGAAGTCCAGGTGGACTCAACTGGGCTCTCCGTTCAGGGTCTCACAAGACCAAAATCAAGGTGGCAAGGCCACCTTCTCTAGAGCTTCTGTAGAAGCTCCGAGGAAAAATTTACTCCAAAGCTCATTTAGACGTTAGCAGAATTCAGTTCCTTGTGGCTGTAGGACTGAGGTCCCTGTTTCATTTCTGGCTTTTAGCCAGAGGTTGCACTTAGCTCCCAGGGATGCATCTAATTCTTTATGTGCTCCAAATCGCTCTAACTTCCTCTGCTGCCAAGAAAATGGTCTGCTTTTAGAGGGATCACCTGATTAGGTCAGACCCACCCAGATCAGCTTACAGTCAGCTGACTTGGGACTTTAATTACATTTGCAAAGTCCTTTCATAGCAGTCCCTAGACTAGCATTTGATTTAATTTTTTTTTTTTTTTGGCTGCGTTGGGTCTTCGTTGCTGCCTGTGGGCTTTCTCTAGGTGCAGAGAATGGGGGCTACTCTTCGTTGCAGTGCATGGGCTTCTCATGGTGGCGGCTTCGCTTGTTGCGGAGCATAGGCTCTAGGCACGCGGGCTCAGTAGTTGCAGCACGCAGGCTTCAGTAGTTGCAGCATGTGGGCTCAGTAGTTTTGGCACACAGGTTCTAGGGCATGCGAGCTTCAGTAGTCGTAGCACGCAGGCTCAGTAGTTGCGGTTTGCGGGCTCTAGAGCACAGGCTCAGTAGTTGTGGCTTAGTTGCTCCGTGGCATGTGGGATCTTCCTGGACCAGGGATTGAACCAGTGTCCCCTGCATTGGCAGGCGGATTCTTAACCACTGCACCACCAGGGAAGTCCCAAGCATTTGATTGAATAACCAGAATTTTGCTGGGAAAGAAGGGGCAACTTTAGATTTCTGCCTGCCACAGTTCTGTAAAATGGGTCCAACAGTGCACCTACTCTTGGTACCTAATGCCTTTGTGTCCCAGCTGCTGTTTCCCTCTGGAGACCTGTGTTCAGGGGTCTGAAGATAACCCAAGACTTGGGTTCAGTGATTCGCTAAAAGGACTCAGAACTGTTTTACTAACAGTTATGGTTTATTACAGCAAAAGGATACAGATTAAAATCTGCAAAGGAAACAGGCACATGAAGCGGGGTCCGGGAGAGACCAAGAGGGAACTTCCACTCCCTTCCAGTGGAGTCACATGCACACTGCTTACTTCTCCCAGCAATGATGTGTGACAACATGTATGCAGTATTGCCAGCCACCCAAGCCCACCTGAACTTTGGTGTCTAGCGTGTTTATTGGGAGTTGGTCGTGTAAGCCTGGCTGACCTTAGTTGCTTAGCCTCCAGCCCCTCTATAGGTCACACTGGTACCACGTGGCTCAACGGGCCCCACCATAAATCACATTGCTAGGATAAACTATCTGGCCTGGCCCAAGGCCCCCAGGTAAACAAAAACACTCTTATCAGGCAGGACACTCTAAGGACTTAGACATCATCTTCCAGGAGCTGGTCAAGAACCAGTCATTCCTTTGGAATATGCAGGGTTTGGACAACCCAGGCCTGCTGAGTTGTCTTTTACGGCACAGAACCCCTTCTGTGGGACTTCCCTGGTGGCGCAGTGATTAAGAATCTGCCTGCCAATGCAGGGGACACGGGTTCGAGCCCTGGTCCGGGAAGATCCCACATGCCGTGGGGCAGCTAAGCCCGTGCGCCACAACTACTGAGCCTGTGCTCTAGAGCCCGTGCTCCGCAACAAGAGAAGCCACCACAATGAGAAGCACATGCACCACAACAAAGAATAGCCCCCGCTCACCACAACTAGAGAAAGCCTGCACGCAGCAACGAAGACCCAACACAGCCAAAAATAAAATAAATATATATATTTTAAAAAAGAACCCCTTCTGTGGGACTCTAGCAAGTCCAGCCTTTAGGACACTCACCAGATTCCCCACATGAGGATTTCAAGGACTCCGGGGATGTGCCTGCCATTTGGCTGTCATTGTCACTCATACCCCGGACCCTACTCAGCTCCCAGAGGGTCATGCCCCCGGCATCTCTGAGCCAGGGACCCCTCCCCGTCCTGTCTCCTCCCAAAGTTCCATGGGGCACAGCTCTGGAGTCAAGGAAGTTCAACCGAGAGCTTGGGGACAACATTTCTTTTTTTTTTTTTTTAATAAATTTTATATTCTTTTTTTTTTAATTTTTATTTATTTATTTATGGCTGTGTTGGGTCTTCGTTTCTGTGCAAGGGCTTTCTCTAGTTGCGGCAAGCGGGGGCCTCTCACTATCGCGGCCTCTCTTGTTGCGGAGCACAGGCTCCAGACGCGCAGGCTCAGTAGTTGTGGCTCACGGGCCCAGTTGCTCCGCGGCATATGGGATCTTCCCAGACCAGGGCTTGAACCCATGTCCCCTGAATTGGCAGGCAGATTCTCAACCGCTGCGCCACCAGGGAAGCCCCAAGGGGACAACATTTCTAACAGTGATGGCAGTCACAGCCATTTCAACAGAATCGCGTCTCAGTCCAGCTGAGAGTACAACACACTTTTTTTCGACACTGAATTTGCTTCTAAACACACTGAGTTCCTTTCCAGCAGGCAGGGGGTAACATGGGGGAGTGGATTAACCTCAGTGATTCTTCAGATTCTTCAAAAATTGTGAGGCCCATCTTAGCTGGGAGAGAAAGAGGGCAGGTCCCTCTGCTTATCTGTCAGTGTCTCTTCTGTGTCTGTCCTTCCTCTTCTCTGTCTGTCTCTCCTTCCCACCCACCCCTCTGTTCTCTCCTCCCAGAAGAATCTCATTCTTGTCTGGGGAAAAATCCTCTGTCTTCATGTTTCTCTTTCTTCTAGACGTTGTGTCTGGATCCCTGAAACCTCCGCCAAGGGGCTTGGGCTGGGTCCCTTCATCCCCCACTGCCCTCCTGTTCCCCACCCCAACCAGAAGGTGATGAGGGCAGAGCCAGCCACCTGCCTGAATGAATGTAAACCCAGTTAACGCATCAAAATCCAAAATCCCCAGCCTCATTGACATACACACACTGCTATATTAAAAATTGATAACCAACAATATAGCACAGGGAACTCTGCTCAATATTCTGTAATAGCCTAAATGGGAAAAGAACTTGAAAAAGAATAGATACATGTATATGTATAACTGAATCACTTTGCTGTACATCTGAAACTAACACAACATTGTTAATCAACTACTCCGGGGAATTCTCTGTTGGTCCAGTGGTTAGGACTTGGCGCTCTCACTGCCAGGGCCCCGGGGTTTGATCCCTGGTTGGGGAACTAAGATCCCACAAGCCACTTGGCACGGCCCAAAAAAAAACATACTGCAATATAAAATAAAAGTTTTTTAAAAAATCCCCAGCCTCAAGCTAACGTTCTGGCTTCTGCTGAGAGCCTGCAGGGAGAGCTTTATAAACACTGTGCCGCCTGCACGCTAACAGCTGTGGACAGCAGTGGAGGGTTGTGTGCAGAAGAGACGAGGCCTCAGCCAGCCAGTAACAGAATCTCCACAGCTGTCCAGCATTCTCTGAGTCCGGGCCAGCCTGGATTCTCCTTCAGGACTCCACGTGGCTGACCAGCCAAAAGGCCACTGTCTGGTCCTTTAATACACTCAAAGCCAGGCTCTGTCTGGAGGTGGGTTCTGCAATGGCCTGGAAGGTTCTGGGGTGGCCTGGTGGGAGCTGAAGGGCTTTGACCTGCCTGCATTATCAGCTCATTGAATGAGAACATCCATGGGGCACCTGCTGTGTGCCTGGCCCTGTCCTCGGCACATGGGATGTGGCAGTGAAAGACAGACGAACCTCCGGCCCTTGTGGGGCTGCGGGGAAAGAGGCAACAAATAACCAGGCAGCGATAAATAAGTAGATATGTCACGTGTTCAAAAGCGAGAAATGTTATGGAAAAGAAAGAGCAGGGTCAGAGGTTGTGGATCCAGGTCAGGGGTTAAACCCTAAGTCGGGGGTTCTCAGCCAGGCGTAATTCTGCCCCCAGAGGACATTGGCAATGTCTGGAGACAGTTTGGGTCGTCGCAACGGGGAGAGGGCTGGTGCTCACGGTATCTGGTGTGTAGGGGCCAGGGATGCTGCTTGAATGTCTCAGAGTGCACGGGACAGACCCTGCAACAGAGGAGGTTCACCAGAGGTGTGCACAGTGATGTGGGACAGGGGAGGACCCTTCGGGCGACAAACTCTGGGACACAACTGGTTTGTGGGGGACTGATGCCTGAATAGCAGGGAGCCCTCTGTCCCTGGGAACCCCGGTGTTAACAATTCCGTACCTGGAGGACGAGTAAACCTGAGATGCGGCCTTGAGCAGATCTCGTGACCCCAGGGGAGGGCCACCTTGAAATCCCCTAAGGATTTTCCCTTTATTTATTTATTTATTTATTTATTTATTTATTTATTTATATTTTTGGCTGAGTTGGGTCTTCGTTGCTGTGCGCGGGCTTTCTCTAGTTGCGGTGAGCGGGGGCTACTCTTCGTTGCGGTGCGTGGGCTTCTCATTGTCGTGGCTTCTCTTCTTGAGGAGCACAGGCTCCAGGCATGCGAGCTTCAGTAGTTGTGGCACGTGGGCTCAGTAGTTGTGGCTTGCGGGCTCTAGAGCTCAGGCTCTGTAGTTGTGGTGCATGGGCTTAGTTGCTCCGCGGCATGTGGGATCTTCCCAGGCCAGGGCTCGAAACCGTGTCCCTTGCATTGGCAGGCAGATTCTTAACCACTGCGCCACCAGGGAAGCCCAGGATTTTCCCTTTATTTAAATGTGAACGACAATCCTGAATGCAAGATTTCCCAGTGAAGTAAAGCAGGAAGAGTCTAAGGTGGTTCTCAACTGGAGGCAGTTTTATCCACCAGGGGACACCTGGGAATGTCCGGGGACAGGCTTTGTTGTCAGGACTGGGGTAAGGGAGTGCTACTGGTAACTAGTGGGTGGAGGCCAAGGGTGCTGCTCAACATCCTGCAATGCACAGGACGGCCCCACAACCAAGAAGGATCGAGCCTCAAGTGTCGACAGTGCTGACAGGGGGAGAAACCTTGACCTTACCTAATTCAGACGCCAAGAGCAGGTATCTTAATCAGCTCTGGCCACCATAACAAAATATCAGAGACTGAGTGCATAAACAACAGAAATTTATTTCCTCACAGTTCTGGAGACTGGATGTCCAAGATCCAGATGCCAGCAGGTTTGGTTTCTCCTGAGGCCTCTCTCCTCGGCTTGCAGATGGCCGCCTTCTTGCTGTGTCCTCACATGGCCTTTCCTTTGTGCATGTGCATCCCTGGTGTCTATCTGTCTCTTCTTATAAGGACACCAGTCCTATTGAATTAGGGACCACTGTTATGACCTCATGTAACTTTAATTTCTTCCTTAAAGGCCCCATCTCCAAAGGCCGTTATACTGGGGGTTAGGGCTTCAACATGAATTTGGAAGGGGGGGACACAATTCAGTCCATAACAATAGGTATCTTCCTTTTCTCCACTAGAAACAGGAAATATGTAAGCTGTCAGGAGAAAGTGACTTTTCACAAGAATGTCATGTTCTCTTCTTTCCCTTCCCATATCTCTGAGAAGGAGTCACAGAGACCCCAGGCACCTCACTTAGCTACAGTGGACAAGAGACTTAGCTATTAATTCCAACTGCTTCCCTAGAGGGGAAAAAAAAAAAAAACTGTCATAGGTTGGTGTCAAGTATGTTGAGAACCCAGCTACACAGATGATTTTCCCAAGGATCTCCTCCCAACCTGTGTCCAGGCCTGCCAATCATCCCTACACCCATGCAGCTCGGCCCCAGTGACCACAGTCCCTTGTGTCATTAGACCCTGCAACCACCAACAGCAAAAAGAGAGACCAGACCGTGGACCGTGCCCCCTAGTGGTGAGGTGGTGAACAATAGCATGAGATGATAAAGAGCAGAGAAATAAAGCAGGAAAAGGCATAGAAGGGGGGGAGGCTGTTTTAGGTTGGGAGGCAGCTAGAAGACCTCTTTGATAAAGGGTTTGGGCAGGGACCTGAAGGAGGTGAGGGAGGGAACCACATAGATATTTGTAGAAAGAACCATCCTGGCAGAGAAAACAACCCATGCAAAGACCCTGAGGCAGGATGGTGCTTGGCGTGTTTGCTGAGCAACGAGGAGGCTGGTGTGGCTGGAACAGAGTGAGCAAGGGGGAAAGTAGAGGAGATGAGGGCGGATCATGCAGGGCCTTGTGGACTTGGGGGATCACCCTGGGTGAGGTGAGAGCCTTGAAGGGCTCTGAGCAGAGGAGGCAGGTGACTGATGCAGGTGTTCGTGGGCGCCCTCTGGTGGCTATGGGAGGATGAGGCGGACCCGGGCAGAGGCAACTGCACTCAGGTGTTCACGGGCGCCCTCTGGTGGCTGTGGGAGGAGCATGACTTGCAAAAAGGCCCTTCTGAAGGATTTTTCTCAAAATAAAGGCATCCATCTCCAGAGTCACACGGGGGAAGACGAGTGAAAGCTCCACGGAGTGCCTGGCAGATGTCTGTGCTTTGACCCACATCTGCTGAGAAGGAGAAGCTGGGCAGGGGTTCCAGAGGGAGCTCCGGGCCGGGCCCGGGAAATGGAGGAGTGGGAGAAGGAGGGACAAAGAGGGCAGATGCTGGGCGGCGAGAGGTGGACAGGGAATGGAGGCAAAGGGGGATGTTGAGGCTGTCTGGGCGGTCCAGCTATTCAGCCACAGGCCCCCGTGGATGGTTGCTAAAAACTGCAATAGTTCTCTACTGGCTGGCAGCCGGTTCCTGCCCTTCCCCTAGATCTCCTCCCATAATCCAGCAACCACAGGGTTAATATTTGGTCCAGCAAGGAGCCTTCAGGCCCTTGCTCTAGCTCTGTCATCAGTGTCCCTTCCCTACCAGCTGGTAAATGTTTAGAATAGCCCCTGTTTGGGGCTGTGAAACAGGAGTAGAAGCAGGAGCCAAACTGGTGTATCAGTTAGGATGGATGAGAATGTGCTACTGTAACAAACAGCCCCGAGGTCCTGAACCAACAAAGAATCGCTTCCCACTTCCATTATGTGGGAACTTCCGGGCTCAGCAGGGGCTTCTGTTCATCAGTCACTTAGGGACCAGGCCTGAGGGGGCAACCACTGTCCCCAACATTACCAGCCGCTGTGACAGAGGGAATGAGAACTCAGGAGGGTCCTGCACTGGCCATTTAATGCCCAAAGTGGGACCTCACTCTGCTCACACCTCATTGGCAAGAACTCGTCCCATGGCCCTGGTCAACCCCAGGGGCCAGGAAGGGCCACACTCCCGTGCACTCGGGCAGGAGGGACCAGGAATTGCTGCCAAAGAACCTTAATGACCACCATGGCTGGAGGGAGGGACCAGGGCTTGGCTCTGTCCAAGGTCAACATTCACAGGAGGGGACACTTGGTTGAGGGAGAACGTCCTCTATCAGGACTGCTCCCTGAGGCTTACCCCAGGCACCCTACAGCAGACACCATCCTAATGCTGTACATTAACTACTTTGATCTTCAGACAACGCAGTGAGGCAGGTAGTATTGCCATCATCCCCATTTTGAAGATGGGGAAACGGAGGCACAGCACAGTAGACTAACACCCAGGTCACACAGCTGGTAAGTGGGAACCAGGTTGGCCCCTCAGGAAGCTGGACTGTCCCCCACATGGTCTTTCGAAGGTCCTGGCCCTGCTGAGGACTAGACTCCTCTGGGTCAAGCCCGTAGGGCACTGGTGACCCGCTGGGAACCAGGACCCCAGAGCCTGGGTCAACAGGAGCCTCTGGCTTTGCGGCTGCCCCGGAGGCCGGCTGATGCCTCTCTGTGCCCACCCACAGGCGGAGCCGACAAACAACAGATGGACGCTGAGCTGCGGAAGGAGATGATGGCCATCTGGCCCAACCTGTCCCAGAAGACGCTGGACCTGCTGGTCACCCCTCACAAGTGTAAGAGCCAGGCCCGGCCTGGCCTCGGGCTCTGTCCCACCAGGACGGAGGGGGAGGGAAAGAGGAGGTCCAGGGACGGCAGGGCTGGTGCACACAGGGGCCCCCACCCACACTGAGCTCATCCTATGCCCCCAGCCACGGACCTGACGGTGGGGAAGATCTATGCAGCCATGATGATCATGGAGTACTACCGACAGAGCAAGGCCAAGAAGCTGCAGGCCATGCGCGAGGAGCAGGTACGGCCCCAGCCCTGAGGGCCCCGCCCTGCTATGTCCATCGCTCCGGGGACATCCAGGCTGGGAGACAGTGGCTTCCTTGTCACCATGAGGACCAACCAGAACAGTGGGATGAGGCCAGGCTCCAAGGCAGGTCACTGAAAAGTAGGACAGTGCCAAGGAGACGTAGCCTGGATTAACTCATCTGCTCCATCAACATTTATAGGGCACCTACTGTGTGCCGGGCATGGTTCTCAGCTCCGGGGGTGCATCTGTGAGCAAAGCAGACCAGAATCCCTGTGGAGCAGACTTTCCAGTTGGGGGAATGCCAACAATGACAGATGATTAAATTACATAGCATTGCAGAAAATGCTAAGTGCCATGGGAAAAATCAGGGGCAGGGGAGGGAATGTGATTTGAAAGGGGTAGTCAGGGGAGGCCTCGCTGAGGAAGTGACATCTGAGGAAAGACTTGAAGGAAGAGGAGAGGGAGCCAAGCAGATACCTAGGGGGAGAGTGTTTCAGGCAGAGGGAACAGCCAGTGCAAAGGCCCTGAGGCAGGACCATGAGTTTGAGTTCGGGGAACAGCAAGGAAGTCGATATGGTGGAACAGAGTGTGCAAGAGGGGCAGTGGGAGGAGACAAGGGTGGGGAGGTGACAGGACAGATTATGCAGGGCCTAGTGGGCTTTGACTTTTGCTCAGAGTGATATGGGAGCCATGGGGGCTCCTCAGTAGAGGAGGGAAGTGACTTCATGCAGGTGTTCACAGGTGCTCTCTAGTGGCCATGGGGGGTAAGGGCTGGAGCTGGGAGACCTGAGAGGAGGCAACTGCACTGGTCCAGGCCGGAACTGATGAGGCCGGACCAGGATGTGGGCTGTGGAGTGGTAAGAAGTGATCCAGTTATGGATGGATTTGGAAGGAAGAGTCTTGAGGACTAGCTGATGGATCAGACTTGAGTGTGTGTGCGTTTTGGGGTGGGGGGGCATGTCAAGAATGACTCCTGGGATTTCACCCCAGGGGTGGGCTAAGCATACCCTCCATAGCCTCCCCGCCGCAGCCTTGACCAGAGCCTGAGCCTGGGGCGCCCTCCTCCACCTGTCCCCTGTCCCCCCTACCCTGTGCACACACACTGCTCTCTGCTTCCCCAGAACCGGACGCCTCTCATGTTCCAGCGCATGGAGCCCCCGTCTCCAACGCAGGAGGGGGGGCCCGGCCAGAATGCCCTCCCCTCCACCCAGCTGGACCCAGGAGGAGGCCTGTGAGTGTCCCTCTGGCCAGGAGGCGGGGGAACGGGGGTGCCGGTCGGGTGTGAAAGCCCCCGGAGTGCCCACCACCACCCTGGTCTCTGTGCCCCACACAGGATGGCTCACGAAAGCGGCATGAAGGAAAGCCCATCCTGGGTGACCCAGCGGGCCCAGGAGATGTTCCAGAAGACGGGCACGTGGAGCCCGGAGCGAGGACCCCCCACGGACATGCCCAATAGCCAGCCCAACTCTCAGGTGCCTCCATAACCCCCCACGCCCCCCATGGCTCCCAGGCCCGGGCAGGACAAGAAGGAGGGGTCTGGGCCCCCCCACCTGCAGCTCCGCACACACCGGGCCACCCCCGGGGTCCACGTGTCAGGCCCTGGGGCTCACCCGGCCTCGCCATCTGCCCCGCAGTCTGTGGAGATGCGAGAGATGGGCAGAGACGGCTACTCGGACAGTGAGCACTACCTCCCCATGGAGGGCCAGGCCCGGGCCGCCTCCATGCCCCGCCTCCCCGCCGAGAACCAGGTGAGGGCTTTCACCCACCGCCCTGGGGGCTGGACTTGGCCTCTGGAGTCTCTGCTTCCCCACGGAGCCCAGGGACCCAGGGCTGGGCGGGCCTCCTGCACCCTCGGCAGCAGTGTGCAGGCCCCACTGCCCCTACAGGCCACACCTGGAGCCCCTGGAGGCCCTGGTCCTCTTAGCTCCTCCTTGACAGAGGGCTGAGAGGGGGCGAGGTTGCCCTGGGGCAGGGTACCGTGGCCACCGCCAAGTGGTTTGTCTCTGCCCCGTTTGGGGGTACTTGAGGCAGGAGGAGGTGGAGGTTGCAGAGGGGGTATGGGAGGTGATGTGTCTGGCCCAGGTGAGAGCTGCAATCAAGAATATACACTCATGCACACGCACACATGCGCACACGCGCTCGCACATACACGGATGCGTGTGCTCATATACATGCACGCTCTGGGGAACTTGGCAGGTCCTAGGACCTGGTAGCGGAGTCTGGGGTGGGCCTGGGGGCAGCTGGGGTTCGTCTCTCTGTCTGGTCTCTGTGGGGGCCGCTGGGGAGGAACAGGTGTGTGTGCCTGACGTGTGCCTGTGTGTGGCTGCTTTACCCAGCTGCAGGGCTCAGGTGGGCGGGTGGTTGGAGGGAGGGGGGGGTCCCACTGCCCCAGGCCCACGGGGACAGAGGGGCCAGAGCCAGAAGCATGGCTGGCTGCCCACCCAGCCTGAGAGGCGGGGCGGCATGTCTGACTGTGGCGGGCTGCCCGTGTGCTGTGCCGTGACATCTGCACGGGGTGGGCTGTGCTGTGCCTGGCTGGGCCAGGGTCACCCAGGGGCCTGGCCTCTGGCTGCTGGGAACTTGGGCGGGAGGCACTCAGCCTGCATGTGGTTACCCAGCCCCATCCTGACGGGCCCCCACCCCCCCACCCACCAGGACTGAGCTGCTGGGCCCCAGGAGACGGGTGGGACAAGCCAGCCGACGGCCACCCCTCCCCAAAGCTTTGAGTGTCAGCAGAGCCAAGGCTGGGGCGCATCGCATGAGGCAAAGCTCAGGGCCAGGGGCCTGCAGCCACGCCGTCCCATCTGTCGGTCTCGTGCCTTTGCCATCTGTCTGTGGTGTCTCCTGTCTGTCTCCTCTGTGCTCATGGGAGGACTGCCGGCTGGGCCTGGGGTCGCCCACACACCACCGGGGACTTTAACCTCTCACTCCCTCCCCCTTCTCCTCCCCCTCAGGTTCCTCTCCCCGACCCTGGCATCTCTTCCATCTACCACCTCTCCACTCTCCCTCTCAGCTTTTATATTTATTTCCTTCTTTCTGTTTTTTCTGTGTGCACCATCCCGTGGGGCTGTGACAGAGGAGAAGGGGCCGGCCACGTGGGAATAACCTCAGTGTATGTACCGCGCCCGCCCGCCGCCCAGCTGGGCTCCGGCCCCCTCTTCCCGCCCACCCCCCCTCGTGGGAGTCCTGTCATCTCTCCCTGTCCTCGGACCCCACCCTTTCTTTGCAGACTGCACCCCCTCCCCCTTCCCCCCCTGTGGAGCCCCATCCTCATGTGTTGTGTTCTCTGTGTGCCCCACGTGTGCCCTGGAGGAGTGACCCTGCCCCGCCCCCCTCCTCCCTCCCCCCCCACCACCCCCTTCTCTTCAGAGCCCCCAAGCCAGGGGGTCCATCGTTCCAAGAAGTCTGACCTGCAGCCCTGCCTGGCCCACTCTTTCTCAGGGGTTCTTTCCCCTAACACCACCCCTGAACCTCTGGCCCCGCAGCCCTGTGTTCCTTAAAACTCCTTCCTCGGGCAGTACCGCTGCCCCCTTAGCTGGGCCGGGCCCTGGGCAATGTCTGCCCCGTCTTCCTCCTCTCCTCTCCCAGCCACAGAGAACCCAGCTGGACCCAGTGGGTGCAGCACATGCAGGCCCCCAGGCTGCAGGCTAAGGATGAGGAGAGCAGGTCCCTCGGGGCCTCAAATGCCAGGGCAGCCCCTCAAGGGCTCCTTATGGAAGCCAGACTCAGGTGGTCAGAGGAGTCCAGGCCCAGTTGGCCAAGGAGGACAGTGAGCTGGGTGCCTGGCCCTGGGCCTGGAGGCCCGACAGCGAAGAGAGGCAGAGGCTGCTCACCCGCCCTGGCGAGCAGGCAGGGCGAGTGCCGGCCCGTGCTGCCCAGGGCCCCGGGGCTCCCAGGTGTGCCCTTGGAATGGGGGAAGCTCTGCCCTTCGGTCGGCCTGCCTGTCCCAGCAGGAGGTGGATAGAATGGGGCCTCCTGGCCAGAACCCAGGATGAGCCTGGGGGGGTGACAGAGGAGTCCTGGAGCTCTGGTTGATCAGGACCCGAGGCCCATGGCCCCCCCCACCCCCGGGACCCCGCCCCTGGACGGTCACACCGCAGTCACTGATGGCCAATGGGGCAGGACAGACTGGGACTGCTTGGTGCCAGCCGCTGACCCCGGTCTGCCGGCCTGTCCCCCCCAGACCATCTCAGACACCAGCCCCATGAAGCGCTCGGCCTCTGTGCTGGGCCCCAAGGCCCGGCGCCTGGATGACTACTCCCTGGAGAGGGTGCCACCCGAAGAGAACCAGCGGCACCACCCGCGGCGCAGAGAGCGCAGCCATCGCGCCTCCGAGCGCTCCCTGGGCCGCTACACAGACGTGGACACAGGTGGGTCGCCCTGCACGGCCCAGGGACCGGAGGCTGTATGAGGGGACAGAGGAGGGGAGATAGGACAGAAGGCAGAGTGGGGTAGACACTGAAGGAGAAAAGACAGAAAGGCCTGGACAAGACCAAAGGGACCAAGCTGTGACAGCTGCTGCTCAGAACCTGGGGCCCGACCCCCCTCCCAACACCCACCAGGCCATCCTTGGTCCAGGGTGGTCCAGGGGAAGGTGCCCCTCTCTAGGGCCCACAGACCCCCTTGGTGGCCTCCCATGTGCACAGACCATGCCACCCCTCCCTCACAGCCATCTGTCTATCTGTCTGACCCCGTCTGGCCCAGGCTTGGGGACAGACCTGAGCATGACCACCCAGTCTGGGGACCTGCCATCAAAGGACCGAGACCAGGAGCGGGGTCGGCCCAAGGACCGGAAGCATCGGCAGCACCATCACCACCACCACCACCACCACCCCCCGCCCCCAGACAAGGAGCGCTACGCCCAGGAGCGGCCTGACCACGGCCGGACCCGGGCCCGGGACCAGCGCTGGTCCCGCTCACCCAGTGAGGGCCGAGAGCACATGACACACCGGCAGGTGGGTGTGGCAGGAGGTACCCCTGAGCCGAGCCCCTGGGGCCCGGGAGAGGAGGGGGCCTACACCCCACAGCCACTCTGGGCAGGGTCCCCCACTGCTGCTGTGACCTCTGACCCTGTCCACCATGGAGTGGGCTCCCCAAGCCAGGGGGTTGGGCTCGGGCAGGGGTGAACAATGCCCCCTGCCACTCTGGCTCCCGACTCTGCACCCCAGCCTCCCTGCCCGCCTGCCACCCGCTCCCTGCCCGCAGCTGCTTCCTCTTTGGTTGTGGATCACGTTTTGAGTTTCTGGCCAGCGTAGTCTTTACAAACTCATGGCCACGCTGGCTGCCCCGCTGCCTTTTTGCTTTCCTTTAACCCGGCTTCCGTTTTTTTTTTTTTTTGGTTTCGATTATGATTTCTGTCCTCTGGACGCCTGTGAGTAATTTTTTAAACTTCTGCTATTTTAACCCCCAAACTTACAAAACTCCATTTCTCATTTCTCTTTTCACTTTGTTGTGTTGGTTTTCGACTTCCCCCTCCCTCCTTGTCTCTCCCACTCCCCCTCCTCCTCCTCCTCCTCCTCCTCCTCTTCCTGCCCTCATCCTCCCTGTGGCTGTTGCTTTTCTCCTTTTTTTTTCCATTCGAATGTCCTGTGTCCCCCTCTCCTCCTCCTCCTCCCGGTCCCTCTCCTGTCCTTTGGTTTTCCTTCGGTCCTCACCCTCCCGTCCTCTGTGTCTCCTCCCATCTCCTGGTTGATTTTGGTGTATCTTTTTTTTTGATTTCCTTTGTTTCAATTTTCGTGTAGGGCAGTAGTTCCGTAAGTGGAAGCCCAGCCCCCTCAACATCTGGTACCAGCACTCCGCGGCGGGGACGCCGCCAGCTCCCCCAGACCCCCTCCACCCCCCGGCCACACGTGTCCTATTCCCCCGTGATCCGTAAGGCCGGCGGCTCGGGTCCCCCGCAGCAGCAGCAGCAGCAGCAGCAGCCGGCGGTGCGGCCAGGCCGGGCGGCCCCCAGCGGCCCGCGGAGGTACCCGGGCCCCACGGCCGAGCCCCTGGCCGGGGAGCGGCCGCCCACGGGGGGCCACGGCAGCAGCCGCTCGCCCACGATGGAGCGGCGGGTCCCGGGCATGGCCAGGAGCGAGTCCCCCAGGGCGTGTCGCCACGGCGGGGTGCGGTGGCCGGCGTCCGGCGCGCACGCGGCCGAGGGGCCCCCGGTCCCCCGGCACCACGGTTACTACCGGGGCTCCGACTACGACGAGCCCGACGGCCTGGGCGCCGGCGGCGGCGGCGGCGGCGGCGGCGGGGAGGAGCCCCGGGCCGCCGCCTACGACGCGCCGCACCCCGCGCGCCACGCGTGCTCGCCCAGGACTCCCCGGGCCGCTGGCCCGGCCTGCGCCTCGCCTTCCAGGCACGGCCGGCGACTTCCCAACGGCTACTACCCGGCCCACGGACTGGCCAGGCCCCGCGGGCCGGGCTCCCGGAAAGGCCTGCACGAAACCTACAGCGAGACCGACGACGACGACTGGTGCTAAGCCCGGGCGAGGTGGCACCCGCGCCCGCCCGGCCCCCTCCCACGCACCCCACGCACACGCCCCCCCGGGGAGGAGCCGCACCGGCCGCGGGGCCACCTCGCTGCCACCTGCCCAGCACACGGGGGAGGCCCGGGAGGGCCCAGGAGAGGACCAGCTGGACGGCCCCGGCCTCTGGAGGGAGTCCCCAGGGCCGGGACACACCAGGGTGTCCCGCAAAGACCCTCAGCCGGACAAGCCGCTCCTGGGCAGCTACTGCGCCCCCCACCCAGCCCCGACCCCCCACGACGGGGTCCCTCGGGGGCAGACAAACCACACAGCCAAGGGATTCGAATTAACTCAGCCATTTTTGGAGAACCTTGGGGAAAATGGAAATTTAAAAAAAAAAAAAAAAAAAAATTTTTAAACGAAAAACGGGGAGAAAAAAATTGCTTCTATTGATGAGTTTTATCATCTCAACTGAATCTTTCCTTTCCCTGGTGAACACGAGCTGGTGGCCCGTGTGTGGTGAGAAGCCGGAAGCGAAGAGGAAACCCAGCGTCCCACACAGACCTCCACCAGACACACTCATACCCCACACACGTTCTCAGACACACACAGGAGTGCTTGCTGGTTATACCAAACCCTACTATAACTGCCTGCAGAAATCAATTTAAAAAAATAAACAATTTTAAAAGGACAAAAAAAATTAATGATTGAGAAAAGAAGCATTTTTTTCTGACATTTGGTCCTGCTTGAAATAACAAAAGAAAAAAGAAAAAAAAAAAAACACCACCGATTTCCTTTGCTTCTTTTTTCCTTTTTCCTACCTTGTTTGAAAACTGTGGGCTTGGGACTGTGAATTATTGCATGACATTCAAAAAGAAAAAAAAATAATAAAAAAAAGTTGAATCAAAGGGCTTCTGGATTGGAATGGTCTTTATATCCTCTGCAAAGTACTCCCCAGGTCTCTTTGGGGAAACTATGGAAGGAGGCGCTTTGAAAATGGCTAAGGATGAGAAAGCTGTAACTCTCCAGCCAGCACCCTTTGCAAGAAAGTTAAAGCCAAAGACACTGACCAGCCCATGCCTCTACCCGCAGCCCTCCGGGGGTTCCACAGTCTGCCTGCTCCTGCTTCTGCGGGCCAGGTTGTACCTAAAGCAACCATCCTGGATGATAAACCTTCCTGGATGACCATCCTACACGATCTGGCAAGTGAGGCCCCAGGGAGTATGTGTGAGACCCAACATATTAGCAAAACTCCTATTGGAAGCACCCTGGAGGAGGTACCTGGAAACCCAGCTCAGACACCCTGTGCCCAGAGAGTTTTCCCCCAGTGGGAGGTGAGCCCTTCCTGAGGCCTCTGGCACTCCCACCCCACCTACCTGCACCCAAAAAGCTGCTTCTGATGGGCTCCACCCCAAGCTGTATCCCATTTCACAGACTTTCTTGAGATGCCCCTAAGTTATCTGCAGTCATTGGGGAATCCTAGAGATCAGAGTTCAGAGCAGCCCATAGGTGGCAGAAGATGGTCATGGCCAGTTCAAAGTGAAGGCAGCATATCAGAGGTACAGGTGGGGATGGGCTTCTTACAAGGGGATTGACAGTCTGCCCTCCCTCCACCTTCAGCCCCACCCAACATGTCTTTCCATCGGGCCACAATGCACCTGCTGGGACAGTCCCACTCCAGGCTTCCAGAAGCTGGCCCCAAAGATGAAGGTGGTAGAGGACCCCCCCACCCCGCTGCCCCCACCCCCAGGGCCTCACATCCCTGCCTGTTCTGTGAATGCTTCTGTGAATATAGTCGATAGCCACAGAACTGTAGTTGGTAAAACTAGGAGGTCAGAGAGCTGTGTTGATTCAGGTGAGCAAAAGGCCAGTTATACCCCGTGTTCAAGTTGAGGTGAAAGGCCTTTCTTTGGTCTGAAAAGGCAGCTCCCGCTTCTCCCAAGAAAGGGCTTCAGAGAATCCCGGAAAACCTGCAGATAAGGAGCGAGGGATCGTTCTCAAGGAACATTGGGGTACCAGAAGAAGGGGTACCAAGCCGCTGGCTATGTGACCTTAAGAAAATGACTTAACCTCTCTGTGCCTCTGTTTTTCCCATCTGTAAGCGGGAACTAGTAATAGAACTGTTTGTGACGATTAAATGCATTATTCTACATCAGTCATCAGCAAACTTTTTATTTTGAAGGAACAGAGAGTAAATATTTTCAACTTTGTTGCCCAAATGGCCTCTGTCTCAACTCTTCAACTCTGACGTTGCACCAGGAAAGCAGCCTTATGTTAATGAGTGGGTGTGGCTGTGTTCCAATAAAACTTTATTTATAAAAACAGGCATAGGACTGGATTGGACCACTCTTCTGCATCAGCAGTTCTCAAATGTTTCGGTCTCAGCACCCCTTTCTTTTCTTTTTCTTTTTTTTTTTTTTTCTTTTTTGGCTGCGTTATTCGTTGCTGCGTGTGGGCTTTCTCTAGTTGCTGCAAGCGGGGGCTACTCTTTGTTGGCGTGCACGGGCTTCTCATTGCGGTGGCTTCTCTTGTTGTGGAGCACGGGGCCCTAGAGCGCGGGTTTCAGTAGTTGCGGTGAACGGGCCTAGTTGCTCCGCGGCATGTGGGATCTTCCCAGACCAGGGATCGAACCCAGGTCCCCTGCATTGGCAGGCAGATCCTTAAGCACTGTGCCACCAGGAAAGTCCAGCACCCCTTTCCATTCTTTAAAAAATATGTTGAGGATCCCAAAGCGCATCTGTTTATATGGGTTATAGCTACCGATATTTGCCATTTAGAAATTAAAACTGAGACTTTTTAAACTATTTATTAGCTTTTTTTTTTTTTACATCTTTATTAGAGTGTAATTGCTTTACAATGTCGTGTTAGTTTCTGCTGTACAACAAAGTGAATCAGCTATATGTATACATATATCCCCATATCCCCTCCCTCCTGAGCCTCTCTCCCACCCTCCCTATCTCACCCCCTTAGGTCGTCACAAAGCATCGAGCTGATCTCCCTGTGCTATGCTGCTGCTTCCCACTAGCAATCCATTTTACATTTGGTAGTGTATATATGTCAATGCAACTCTCTCACTTCGTCCCAGCTTCCCCTTCCCCCCAGCGTCCTCAAGTCCATTCTCTACGCCTGCGTCTTTATTCCTGCCCTGCCACTGTGTTCATCAGTACCGTTTTTTTTAGATTCCATATGTATGCGTTAACATATGATATTTGTTTTTCTCTTTCTGACTTACTTCACTCTGTATGACAGACTCTAGGTCCATCCACCTCATTACAAATAACTCAATTTCATTCCTTTTTATGGCTGAGTAATATTCCATTGTATATATGTGCCACATCTTCTTTATCCATTCATCTTATTTATTAGCTTTTAAATTACAATCAACAATAAACCTACTAATGATAACAAATAATATTTTTAATGAAAAATAATCACATTCAAAACAAAAACATTCCATAAAAAGAGAGGCATTGTTTTACATGTTTGCCTCGCATTAATGTCGTCTGAACAGAAAGCAGCTGGATTCTCATATCTGATTCTGCATTCCACCTGTTGCAATAGTCAGTCTCCCCTGAAAACTCCACCATACACATGTGAGAGAATGAAAGTGATAGAGGCAAAGGACATCTTAATATTATAAAAATAGTTCATGGGAATTCCCTGGCAGTCCACTGATTAGGACTCCACACTTCCACTGCAGGGGGCATGGGTTTGATCCCTGGTCGGGGAACTAAGATCCCGCATGCTGTGGGGCACAGCCAAAAATAATAATAATTCAGCCTGATGGGCCCCCCTGGAAGGGTCTCAGTAACCCCCAAGTTTCTGGACCCCTTTGAGAACTGCTGTTCTCAGAACAAATGATATCTGGCCCACAGTAAGTGATTTTTTGCTATGGCCATTATTACCATAGCATCAAAGCAGAAAGTTCCAAAAGGACTTGCTCCAGACCCCAAGCCTTGAGCTGAACTCGGGTAGAGGAGGCTGAGGGACTCCAAATGGCAGGACAGGCAGAGCTCCCCCTATGATAATGGCACCTAAGAAGAGACCAGTGGAATAAGAAACTAAAGAGGGTTTTAGCTTCCTAACCAGGCAGCTTGCCCAGTCACAACTCCCGCAGACTTCTAGACCAGCTGCCTGCCCAAGGCAAGGCTGGCCTCTGGCAAAGGTTCCCCTCCTGTGGTGCTGGGGCAATTCAGGAACAGGTAGATGCATGCAGTTCCCTCAGGAGCCAGGGAAGCTGCAGCCACCTGAACACCAGGGAATGAGACCCACTGCCCGAGCCCCCCACAGCTCTGGACCCAAAGGGCAAGACTCTGGCTGAGTGCTGGGAGGCTGAACCTCAGGCGTCCACAGCCCACACATTTAGGCTGGAGCGAGTGTAAGTTGCCCAGGAGACACAAAGTGGGGGAATTAGAGGATGAAGAGGCAGAGTGGGGCTTAGGCTGTGGTCTCACATCCCCTTCGTCCCTGATCTGAGCTGCATCCTATGGAAGGCTGAAGAAGGGGCAAGGAAACAGAAACTCTGAGAGCAAGGTATGCCGTACAAATGCCCTGGGCAGCTCCCTTCATGGGGCATAGAGATCCAAAAAATCCAGGCTCCATTTCAGATGTGTCCTTGGGGCTTCAAGGAATCACTGCCCCTTCCCTACAATCCACAGCCTCCAATTGCTACCTGAGCCTCAAGTCCTGTCTGTAAAATGGGGACCCACTACTGTGTCAAGGAGGCAAAACTTTTCCTCTACCTCCTTAGATTCAGTGACTAGGGTCTGTGAATTAAACCAACAAATGACAGATTAATGGAAGAAAAAGTACACAATTTTTGTTAATATTTACATGCATGGAAGTTCACAGAAAAGTAGTGAAACTCAAAGAGCGATTAGACTCAGGGACTTATCTATCATTTTAACAAAGGAAAAAGGGCTTCAAGGGACAATAAATTGTGGGGGAGTAACTAGGAAATATATGAGGGAAACTCAGGTTTATTTTTAGTAAGATTCACTTATTCAGACTCATCTCAGTGCTGACTCTCTGTCTCCAGCGATAAGAGTCACTCTCTAATTAATTAATTAATTAATTAATTAAAAAAAGAGTCACTCTCCTCTTCCTGGTACAGGGGAAGGGGGGACACCTTCACAAAGAGAAATTTATGTCACCTTCTCCAGGGGAAATTCATGCCCTGCTTTTAGGCAGAAAAGAGGAGGGCAGAGAACTCTTCCTGCACCTGTTGTTTCTCAATTGCCTTCAGCTCAGAATAACCCTTATGCCAAAGCAGCGTATTTAGGGTGACATATCCTGATCCCCTTCATCTGGCGTCAAGGGACTGGGGTGGGGGGGGGTTGGATGGGTGACAATGCCCGGCCCGAGGGCTCATGGCTTTTGTTATTCACAAGGAGCCCCTTTGGGTCACACCTGAGTTTATGTTACAAGGTGACTTAGGATGGTAGGTGGCTTCAGGATGGGGGCTGATCACTGGAGAAACCAAGTGATTAAAGGATGGGAACTTTCAGGCCCACTCCCAGCCTCCAGGGAGGAATGGGGAGTCGGGGCTGGAGATGGGGTTGTAAAAACAAAGATGTATGGAGAGCTTCTGAATTGGCAAAAACATCCACATGCCCAGAGAGTGGCACACCCCAGCTCCATGGGGACAGAAGCGCCTGCTCTCAGGACCCTCCCAGGTCTTGACCTGTATACCTCTTCATCTGGCTGTTCATTTCTTTATGATAAACCAGTAAACATCAAAAATGCCTTCCTGGGCTTCCCTGGTGGCGCCGTGGTTGGGAGTCTGCCTGCTAATGCAGGGGACACGGGTTCGAGCCCTGGTCTCGAAGATCCCACATGCCGCGGAGCAACTGGGCCCGTGAGCCACAATTACTAAGCCTGCGCGTCTGGAGCCTGTGCTCCGCAACAAGAGAGGCCGCGATAGTGAGAGGCCCGCGCACCGCGATGAAGAGTGGCCCCCGCTTGCCGCAACTAGAGAAAGCCCTCGCACAGAAACGAAGACCCAACACAGCCAAAAATAAATAAATAAATAATTTTTTTTAAAAAATGCCTTCCTGAGTTCTATGAGCCATTCTAGCAAATTATCAAACCTGAGAAGGGGGTCTTGGGAACTCCCGATTTAGAGCCAGTGGGTCAGAAGTACAGGTGGCCCGAGACTTGGGACTTGCGTCTGAAGTGAGGGTGCTCTGTGGGACTGAGCCCTTTAACTTGTGATGCTAACTCCAGGAAAATAATGTCAGAACTAAATGATTTGTTGGACATCCAGTTAGTGTCAGAGAATTGGTTAGCATGGGGAAAAAAACCCACACGTTCGATGTCAGGAAACACCCCAGTCCCATTCTGAGGTTCTACGTGGACATGGATTCCAGAAAGATACTATTCAACCGGTGACAGTAATACAAGCAGTAAAGTAGATTTGGAAAAACTGAGATGGTGCTCGTGAATGACCAAAGTGTGGGACACAGCCAGACAAGGAAGCGTTTGACCCCTGGCTCTGTCACCCATTGTGTGTCCTACAGGAGCTGACTTCACCCTGAGCCTGTGTCTCCTGTACACAATTACTGTGATGAGGAATCACCCACTCCCTTGCCAATGCTGGCTGATGCTATAGATTGAATATTTGTGTCCCCCCAAAGTTATCTGTTAAAACCTAATCTCCAGTGTGATGGTATTAAAAGGTGGGGCTTTGGGAGGTGGTTAGGTCATGAAGGTGGAGCCCTCATGAATGGGATTAGTGCCCTTATAAAAGAGACCTCAGAGAGACCCCCATGAGAAGACACAGGGAGAAGAGAGCCATCTATGAACCAAGAAGTGGGTTCTCACTGAATCCAATTGATCTTGGACTCCTAGCCTCTGGAACTGCAAGAAGTAAATGAATGTTGTTTATAAGCCACGAGTCCATGATATTCTTAGCAGCTGAACAGACTAAGCCAAACACCTGCTGAAGGCCTGGTGGGGATGTTGCAGAGGATGAGCAGAAGAGGGCTGCTGCCCCAATGTTCACTGCAGCACTATTTACAATGGCCAGGACACAGAAGCAACCTAAATGTCCATCAACAGAAGAATGGATAAAGAAGGTGTGGTAGGTATATACAATGGAATATTGCTCAGCCATAAAAAAGAATGAAATAATGCCATTTGCAGTGACATGGATGGACCTAGAGATTGTCAGACTGAGTGAAGTAAGTCAGACAGAGAAAGACAAATATCATATGATATCACTTGTATGAGGAATCTAAAAAAATGGTACAGGGACTTCCCTGGTGGTGCAGTGGTTAAGAATCTGCCTGCCAATGCAGGGGACACTGGTTCGAGCCCTGGTCCGGGAAGATCCCACATGCCGAGGAGCAACTGAGCCCGTGTGCCACAACTACTGAGCCTGCACTCCAGAGCCCACAAGGCACAACTACTGAGCCTGCGTGCTGCAACTACTGAAGCCCGCACGCTGCAACTACTGAAGCCCGAGTGCCTAGAGCCCGTGCTCCAGAGCAAGAGAAGCCACCGCAGTGTGAAGCCCGTGCACCGCAACAAAGAGTAGCCCCCACTCGCCGCAACTAGAGAAAGCCCACGCACAGCAATGAAGACCCAACGCAGCCAATAAATAAATAAATAAAATTTTTTAAATGGTACAAATGAACCTATTTACAAAACAGAAATTGAGTCACAGATATGGGACTTCCCTGGCAGTCCAACGGTTAAGACTCCGCACTTCCACTGCAGGGGGTGTGGGTTCGATCCCTGGTGGGGGAACGAAGTTCCTGCTTGCCGCACAGCGCAGCCAAAAGAAAAAAGAAAAAGAAAACAAACTTATGGTTACCAAGGGGGAAAGGGGGGCAGGGGTAAATTGGGAGATTGGGATTGACATATATGAACTACTATACACACAATAGATAAGTAGTAAGGACCTACAGTACAGCACAGGGAACTCTATTCAAAAGACTGTAATGACCTATATGGGAATAGAATCTAAAAAAGAGTGGATATATGTATGTGTATAACTGACTCTCTTTGCTGTACAGCAGAAACTAACACAACATTGTAAATCAACTATACTCCAATTTTTAAAAAATAAATTTTATTTTTTTATTTTTATTTTTTTAATTACAACACTAGATCCATCTTTATTTATTTATTTATTTATTTATTTATTTATTTATGGCTGTGTTGGGTCTTCGCTTCTGTGCGAGGGCTTTCTCTAGCCGTGGCAAGCGGGGGTCACTCTTCATCGCGGTGCGCGGGCCCCCGACCATCGCGGCCTCTCTTGTTGCAGAGCACAGGCTCCAGACGCACAGGCTCAGTAATTGTGGCTCACGGGCCCAGTTGCTCCGTGGCATGTGGGATCTTCCCAGACCAGGGCTTGAACCTGTGTCCCCTGCACCGGCAGGCAGACTCTCACCCACTGCGCCACCAGGGAAGCCCCTAAAAAATTAATTTTAAAAAAGGGGGGAGGGCTGCTGGCTGGAGGAGAGTCTGCAGAGGGGATGGGCACAGAACCAAAATCATCCCACCCCTGCCCTCGATCTTCCATGATAGCCCCATCTGCCAAAAATGACACCCATTTTTCATCGGGCCTCCTGTCCCTGCTCAGAACGGTGGCCCGGGCCCTCCTGCAATCTCCCCATCAAGCCCACCACCTTGGGCCCTGCAAGCTGCCCAGAGCTCCCACTTTCCTCCCCACCTCCCAGACAGTTCCCCACAGGCCCAGCTCCTCCCCACACCCTCCCCCTCATCCACCCTGCTCCAGCTCTTAAACAGGAGAAAGAATTCACCTTTGAGGAAGTATCCTCCAAGACTCCATTTGCTCAGCAGAAAATGATCCAAAGACAAACACAGCCAGCTGTGGACCATTTTGTTTATCTCTGAAGAGGGTGGGGAAGGCCCTCAATGGAGGGAGTGTAGACTTTGGTACTGTACTTAATTAATTCTACAAATACACACGATCGCTTTTGTAATCAGGAAACAGTTTTTAAAGGCATCCAGACGCCTTCTCCTGCAAAAAGTGCCTTCTCTGATCTCCAGATCTCCCAGGCCAATTAAAGACCACATAATAATAATCAATCCACTGGACAACCAAATGAGGCTGTGTTTCCCCCAAAACCAAGGCCTGGGTCTTGTTCAAGGACATGTCCCCAGCTCCTGGTCCGTGGGAGCACCCAGGGGGCGTTGGTTGAGCTGAGGTTGCACAGGCTGGACCAGTCAAGGTGCACCAGGCAGGCAGGCAGCGCCACCTAGAGGCCAGATGGCGAATGGCAGAGCGCGTGATCGCTGTAACTAGGGGATCCGGGAACGCGGAAGTGGAGCCAGAAGAGAGCGTGAGAGCGCCCCTACTCCCTGCTCCAAGGTCAGAAGGACCTGCGGGACATCATGCAAGTAAACGGCCGGGCGCTCTATCGAAAGAACTTTCTAACGACTGCTCAGAACAGAGCAGATGGTTCGGGGGACCCAGTATCCAAGCCAGCTAAAGCTGGCTGAAGCTGAAAGCCCTGTGAGCCACTAAGTTTCTGGCTCCACTTTTCTCAGGAAGAGCCCACTGGAGAGGGAGGCCAGCAGAGATGCTTCCGGGAACGCTGTGAGAGGAGGGACTGGATAGGAGGAAATGAGGGAGGCACTTTCAGATCAAAAACTAAGAGTCTAGAAAGGTTCGATCCTTTGCCCAAGGTCACATGGGTGGAAAAGGGTAGACCTTGAACCCTCATCCACTTGGTTTCTCTCCAGTCGGCCCTGGACATGACATGCCCCTGCCGGTTGGAGCCTAGTTACCTCTTGTCTCCTCCATGCTGTGCCCTCTTTTCTGGTTCTGCTGTCATCTCATCCTAAACCCACTCCCAGGTGACACCTCCCTGCCCACCAGGACTGCTGGGGGTGCAAACCACCAAACCACCAAGCAACAGGAACAGTCTCCAGGTCTTTGAACTTCAGGTGTCAAAAGTTCAAGGTGGTTCAGAGTATTGCACCAACCTCAGTCCTCCATTCCTCTGGCCAGCCAGGGAGAGCAAGGTCATGCTGCCTCACTATCCGAAAAATACATCAAAAGTCCCCTGGTGGACAGGGATGGACGGTCACAACTCCCTTTCCCCCCCTCCTCAGCCCCCAGGACTATAGCTCCTCCCTGCCCTGCTCCGGGTCAGCAGTGGTCCTGGGGGTTTTCACCCCCCTGAGCAGAGGGTACAGGTGTGATTTGATTCCCCTGAAGACACAGTGATCTAGACCAGCCATGTCCAACGGCAATTTAAAGTGAGTCACACTTGGGTTTTCTAGTCGCCACATTAAAGAAAGTAAAAGAGGAACAAGTGAAGTTTTTTAGTTTTTTTAAAATTGCGGAGAAATTCACATAACATAAAATTAACCCTTTAAGGTGGACAATTCTTCAGCATTTAGTACCTTCACAATGTTGTGCAACCACCACCTCTAGCTAATTTCAAAATATTTTTATCACCCCAAGATAAAGTCCATCCCCATTAGCAGTCACTCTCCATATTGCCCCCCCTCAGCCCCTGGCCACGACTAATCTACTTTCTATCTCTGTGGATTTGCCTCTTCTGGATATTTCACATAAATGGGATTACACAATATGTGACCTTTCAGTCTGGCTTCTTTCACGCAGCATAATGTTCTCAAGGTTCACCCATGTCATAACATGTCACAACTCCATTCCTTGGTTTTTGTTTTGGTTTGGTTTTTGTTGCATTTTGTTTTGTTTTTGAAGAAAGCCCCGTGGAGGAGTCTTTTTTTCTTTTTCTTTTTTTTTTGTCACACTGCATGGTTTGCAGTCTCTTAGCTCCCCAACAAGGGATCGAACTGCGGCCCCCTACAGTAGAAGTGCAGAGTCCTAACCACCGGACCGCCAGGGAATTCTCACAACTCTGTTCCTTTTTATAGCTGAATAACATTCCATTGTGTGGATGGACCACATTTTGCCTATCCATTCATCTGTTGATGGACATTTAGGTTGTTTCACAATTGTGAGTAGAGCTACTATGTACATGCACGTACACGTTTTTGTTTGAACACGTGTTTTCAATTCTTTGGAGTATATACCTAGGGGTGGAATTGCTGGGTCCTATGATAACTCTATTTTTAGCTTTTTGAGGAAGGGAAATTATTTTGGTTTCGTTGTTGTTCGTTTATTTTTGTTTTTGTTTTCTATGATGTGATCTTTCTTCATTTCTTTATCTCCAGTGTGTGGCATATGGCAGGCTGTACATATGTCAGCTGGGGTTTTTTTTAATAAATAAATAAATAATTTTATTTATTTATTTATTTATTTATTTTTGGCTGTGTTGGGTCTCTGTTGCTGCGCGTGTGCTTTCTCTAGTTGCGGCTAGTGGGAGCTACTCTTCGTTGCAGT
Organism: Balaenoptera borealis; assembly: GCF_965194805.1. Lineage (NCBI taxonomy): Eukaryota > Metazoa > Chordata > Mammalia > Artiodactyla > Balaenopteridae > Balaenoptera > Balaenoptera borealis. Next base: position 175,771,721 of record NC_138867.1, on the reverse strand, counting down.
GCACGGGCTTCTCATTGAGTTGGCTTCTCTTGTTGCAGAGCATGGGCTCTAGGCGCGAGGGCTTCAACAGTTGTGGCTCACGGGCTCTAGAGAGCAGGCTCAGTAGTTGTGGTACATGGGCTTAGTTGCTCCACGGCATGTGGGATCTTCCCGGACCAGGGCTCGAACCCGTGCCCCCTGCGTTGGCAGGCGATTCTTAATCACTGCGCCACCAGGGAAGTCCTGGAAATTATTTTGAATGATATGTTTGTTTAATAATACAACATAGCCAAAATATAATCATTTCAACATGTAACCAATATGAATATTATTGTGATCTTTTACATTCTTTTTTCATGCTGAGTTTTTGAAACCCAGCATGTGTTTTTCACTCAGAGCACATCTCCATTCAGATCAGCACCTTTCAAGCACTCGATAGCCACGTGTGGCTCACGGCGACCATCCTGGACAGCACAGGTCTATCTCACACTCCTGGCATCATTCTCCAGCTCTGTTGTGCCTGGCGGGGAGCGGGGGGGGCCACCCCTACCGCTGCCCACTAGTGTCCAAGTGCAGGATCTCACTCATCTGTGGGCCTCAGCACTGGGGTAAGTAGGTGACATCTGCATAGTAGGGTTGGACAGACCATCCTCCAATCCCTGCTCTGCCACCTACACACATACACACACATCCTGCTATGGTCTGAATGTTTGTGCCCCCACAAAATTCATATATTGAAGCCCTAACTGTCAATGTGATGCTATTAGGAGGTGGGGGCTTTGGGGTGATCAGGTCATGAGGGTGGATGAAGCAACTGACAAAGGATTAATCTCCAAAATATATAAACAGCTCGTGCAGCTTAACATCAAAATAACAAACAGCCCAATCAAAAAATGGGCAGAAGACCTGAACAGACATTTCTCCAAAGAAGACATACAGATGGCCAACAAACACATGAAAAGATGCTCAACATCACTAATTATTAGAGAAATGCAAATCAAAAATGAAGTATCCCCTCACACCAGTCAGAATGGCCATCATCAAAAAATCTACAAACAATAAATGCTGGGACTTCCCTGGTGGCGCAGTGGTTAAGAATCCACCTGCCAATGCAGGGGACACGGGTTCGAGCCCTGGTCCGGGAAGATCCCACATGTCTCAGAGCAACTAAGTCCGTGTGCCACAACTACTGAGCCCATGCGCCACAGCTACTGAAGCCTGCACACCTAGAGCCTGTGCTCCTCAACAAGAAAAGCCACCACAGTGAGAAGCCCGTGCACCACAACGAAGAGTAGCCCCCGCTCGCCACAACTAGAGTAAAGCCCACGAGCAGCAACGAAGACCCAACGCAACCAAAAGTAAATAATAAAATAAATTTTAAAAAAAACAAAAAACAATAAATGCTGGAGAGAGTGTGGAGAAAAGGGAACCCTCATGCATTGCTGGTAGGAATGTAAATTGATACAGCCACTATGGAAAACAGTATTTTTAAAAAACTAAAAATAGAACTACCATATGACCCAGCAATCCCACTACTGGGCATACACCCAGAGAAAAGCATAATTCAAAAAGACACATGCACCCCAATGTTCATTGCAGTACTATTTACAATAGCCAGGACATGGAAGCAACCTAAATACCTATCAACAGAGGAATGGATAAAGAAGATGCAGTACATATATACAATGGAATATTACTCAGCCATAAAAAGGAACAAAATTGGGTCATTTGTAGAGACATGGATGGACCTAGAGACTGTCATCAGAGTGAATTAAGTCAGAAAGAGAAAAACAAATATCATATACTAACACATATATGTGGAATCTGAAAAAATTGGTATAGATGATCTTATTTACAAAGCAGAAATAGAGACACAGACATAGAGAACAAATGTATGGATACCAAGGGGGAAGGGGGGGTGGGATGAATTGGGAGATTGGGATTGACATATATACACTATTGATACTATGTATAAAATAGATAACTAATGAGAACCTACTGTATAGCGCAGAGAACTCTACTCAATGCTCTGTGATGACCTAAATGAGAAGGAAATCCAAAAAAGAGGGGCTATATGTATACATATAGCTTCACTTTGCTGTACAGTATAAATTAACACAATATTGTAAAGCAACTATACTCCAATTTTAGAAGAAAATGTGATGGTATTAAGAGGTGGGGCCTTTGGGGTGATCAGGTCATGAGGGTGAGCCCTCGTGAATGGTATTAGTGCCCTTATCAAAGGAAACCCAGAGCACTCACTTGCCCTTTCTGCCATGTGAGGACACAGCAAAAAGACACCATCTGTGAACCACAAAGCCCTCACTGGACACCAGATCTGATGGCACCTTGATCTTGGATGTTCCAGCCCCCAGAACTGTGAAGAATAAATATCTGTTGTTTATAAGCCTTCTGGTCTATGGTATTTTGTTATAGCAACCCAGATGGACTAAGATACATCCCAACCCTGGACTCAGCCTTCTAATCAATAAAATAGGAGTAAGGTAAGGAGGACATATGTGTGCAGGCCCCTCGGGGCTACCTGGCACTGTGTGTGCATGCAGTGCCAACCACAGTGGCACATGGTGATGCTATAAAAGCAAGAAAACGTAACAGTGCACTTCCAGAGGAAGTGGTTGCCTTGGGAATCCTGCAGGAGTTACCTGGCTACAGAGGCCACTGCATAAGCCCAGGGAGCCATCACTGGTCCTCAGTTGCCTGTGGGTACCCCTAAGTCAGGTGTCATTCATTGGGCTTCTCACCTGGTGCACAGCTGGGGCAGGGATGGGGAGGGTGGCCTGAGCAAGGAGATGCCAGGTCAGTAGGGACCCTGCTGGGGCTGCTACAGGATTACTTCTTGGGGAGTTTGCTCCCAGCTTCTCAGGGTGGACCCGGCCAAGCCTTGGGGCCACACCAGCCCTCCTTCTGACTCATTCATCAGTGGAGGCAGAGAAAGAAGCCTTTAAATATAGCTCAGCACCATCTGAGACTGTGGGGCTGATGGAAGGAAGCCAGCAGCCGCCCCTGACCCAGCCAGCCGTCCTCCACGCTGGGCTCAGACACCCCCGCCTCTCTGCCTTCTCGCCCCTTCCCTTGCAGCCTCAAACAGCCTGCTGTCACGAGGCCCAGGCTCAGATGTTTAGGCTTTCTGTAAATGTGAGCTATAAAAAGAACCATGGGGCGGGTGGAAGGGTGGGAAATGGCCACCAGCTTGCTAAGAGATACCACCCCCATGCTGCCCCTAGCACAGCAAACATCCCCCCAACCACCGCCCCTAGAGATGCAGGCTCCTGCTTGCGTGCAGACACACTGTGACAAGCTGGCATTTAGAATCAGGGATAAGGAGGCCAGCCAGTTGGGGGAAAGCCAAGTCTGACTTTATAAAGGTCTCTCTCCTTGGCCGGAACTGGGTGCTGGAAATTGCAGATTGTGCAGATGCCTCCAGCTGAGGCAGGTCAAGCCCGCTCCAGGAGCGTACCTGGGTAGGGTGGGGGGACACATGGACACTGTGGGACAAAGGCTGCCAGCCCTTAGCAGGGCTCCAGCCCCAGGCTGGCCTCCCCAGGCTCTGAATGTGCATTCAGGACAACCACCCATGCAACGGCGTCATTCACCTGTCCCTCAGCCCCACCTCTACCTGATCACGCTTCCAGATTGCACTTCTGCCCAGTCGTCCAGCTCTCCACACCCACTGCTCCACTTGGGCAGACCCTCCCTCCTCCATCAGGGTAACTGCAGCCCCCACCCAGCCAGCGCCCCCCTTTCCCTGGGCTCTCTGCTCATGCAGCCCACCTGCAGCCCAAGCTCCCCACACCATCCGGAGCTCGAGATGTCCACCTCCTGCCACAGCCCATCCCCCCCTCCCTTGCGGGGACTTTCTGCCGGTCCTTCAGCGGTACATAGGGCACCGGCTAGGTGCCAGGCACAGGTCAGGAGCTGGGAATGCACAGTGGAGAGTAAGATGGGCACTGTCACATCCTCACGGACTCCCAGTCGGATGGAGGAGGCAAAGGGCACATCGACAAACCTACATCGACAAACCAAAAAGAAAAAGCAGGGAAATAATGAATGACAACTGGGATGTGTGCTGTGAAGGAACAGCCCAGAGCACTACAGAGAGGCCGACCTTCCTCAGAAGGGGAAGGGAAAATATACACAAGGCCTGAAGGACAAGGGTCTGGTGGGAGAGGGGGGAGGGGTGGGGACATGCCATGCAGGGAAAGAAGCTCTGAGTAGGAGCAAGTTGAGAAGACCAAGGTGCCATGTACATCCTCCTTGGGACTACTTGGTCTTTATTCTGAGAACAGTAGGGAGCCTCTGAAGGCCCAGGAGAGCTGGTATGCTCAGACTTCCATTTGTAAAAGCTCACTGACTTAGAGACAGAAAGAACCGTGGTTACCAGGTGCTGGCGTGAGGGGAATGAGGAGTTATTGTTTAATGGGGACAGAGTTTGGTTTGCATTTTTTTGTTTGTTTGTTGTTGTTTGTTGGTTGGTTGGTGGGGGTTTTTTGTTTGTTTGGCAGCACTTCACGGCTTGCAGGATCTTAGTTCCCCAACCAGGGATTGAACCCGTGCCCCTTGCAGTGGAAGCACGGAGTCTTAACCACTGGACCACCAGGGAATTCCCAGGGACAGAGTTTCAGTTTGGAATGATTAAAAAGTTCCAGAGATGGATGGTGGTGATGGTTGGGTGACAATATGTAAATGTATGTAAGACCACTAAACTTTCACTTAAAAATGGTTAAAATGGTAAATCTTATGTATATTTTACCACAATTTTAAAAAGTTTAAAAAAATTATTAAAATGGTACAATTTATGTTAGGTATATTTATGTCATGGGTTAAGGTGAAAACAACCCACATGTCCATAAGCAAATGAATGGATAAACAAATTGTGGTATATCCATACAATCGAGTGTTCATTCAGAAAATGATCAGTTTTGATACATACTACAACGTGAATGAATCTCAAAAACAAACTAACTGGAAGACGCTAGACACAAAAGACTACATAGTGTATGATTCCATTGATATGAAGTGTCCAGAATAGGGGAATCCATAGAAACAGAAAACAACGATTGGTGGTTGCCAGGGGCTGGGGGAGGTGGAATGGGTATGGCGGCTAATGGGTACAGTGTTTCTTGAGGTGATGGAAGTATTCTGGAGATGGATGGTGGTGATAATTGCACAACATTGTGAATGTCCTAAATGCCAGGGAATTGCACACTTTAAAATGGTTTGGGGAATTCCCTGGCGGTCCGGTGGTTAGGACTCCGCACTTTCACTGTGGAGGGCTCGGGTTCAATCCCTGGTGGAGGAAAAATAATATCCCTAGTCGAGGGAACTAAGATCCTGCAAGCCGCACAGCATGGCCAAAAAATAAAAATTAAAAATTAAATAAATAAATAATAAAATGGTTTGGAATCCCCTGGCACGCCAGTGGTTAGGACTTGGCACTTTCACTGCTGGAGGCCCGAGTTCAATATCTGGTCAGGGAATTAAGATCTTGCAAAAGCCACGTGGCGCAGGCCAAAAAAAAAAAAAAAGTTAATTTTATGTTATTTATTTTGCCTCAATTAAAAAAAAAAAAAAAAGGAAAGGAAAGTTAAGTTCACTGGCTACACTGAGAAAAGAGATGAGTGGGGCAGGGAGACCAGGGAAGGGAGGTGGGGCACATCTCAGAACCCAAGGCAGTGACAGATGATGGCACCAGGGAGGGGCAGGGAAAAACAGAGGAAAGGGAGAAACATGGAGACAGGAGATGGGACCCTGTGACTGGTTAGAAGGCGGGTGGTTCAGGGGATGGTTCTATCCCATCCATCAGCCCAGGGTGAGGCCATTATTTGAAACAGGTCTGGCCTTCCTGTCTCTGCTCCTGCTGTGCCCCCACCAGCCTGCCCATCTCAGTGCTCAATCCCACTCCACCTTGAAGGCTCAAGTGTCCCCTCCCCCCGGGGGTATCCTCATCGTCCCCTCCCCAATGTTAATCATCAGAGTCTTCTGCGTGTCCTCACTCCCCTCCAGCTCCAACTCCCACCCACCTCTTTGCTGTGCCAACCAGGAAACATCCCAGGAAACCCCGAGTCAGCATCAGGTAACATTCAGGTCTTAGGCTCCTTAGAGCAGGGGTCTGCAAACATCTGGAAAGGGCCAGACAGGAAATATTTTCTGCTCTGAGGGCCAGGCAGTCTCTGTTGCAATGATTCAACTCTGCCTGGTGTAAAAGCAGCCCCAGATAATAGGTAAATGAATGAGCACAGCTGTGTGTCAATAAAACTTTCTTTATGAACTCTGACTTTTTTAATTGAAATATATTTGCCATATACACTGTGTAAATTTAAGGTGTCCAACACTTGATATATTTATATATTGTAACTGATTCAGATATTGTAATAAGATTTCCATTGTATCCATAATTAGCACCTCTATGATGTTACATCATTATTTCTTTTTAGTGGTGGGAATAATTAAGTTGCTAGTCTCTTAGCAAGTCTGATGATTATAATACAAGACTGTTGTCTATATTTACTCTTCTGTGCATCTGTGGAACTCTAGGACTTATTTACTACTCGTTGCAAGTTTATGCCCTTCAACAATATCTGTTCTATCCCCCCAATCCCTTGGACACTAAAATTTGAATTGCAGATAATTTTCAAGTCATGAAAGTTTTTTCCAGCCATTTATAAATGAAAAGGCCTGGGGACTTCCCTGGCGGTCCACTGGTTAAGACTCTGTGCTTCCACTGCAGGGGGCATGGGTTCAATCCCTGGTCAGGGAACTAAGATCCTGCATGCCATGAGGCATGGTCAAAAATGAAAGAAGGAAGGAAGGGAGGGAGGGAGGGAGGGAGGGAGGAAGAGAGGAAGGAAAGAAGGAAGGAAGGGAGGGAGGGAAGGAGGAAGGAAGGGAGGGAGGGAAGGAGGAAGGAAGGGAGGGAGGGAAGGAGGAAGGAAAAGAGAAAGAAAGAAAGAGAGAGAGAGAAAGAAAGGAAGGAAGGAAGGAAGGAAGGAAGGAAGGAAGGAAGGAAGGAAGGAAGAAAGAGGGAGGGAGGGAGGAAGGAAGGAAAAGAAAAGGCCATTCTTAACTCACAGGCTGTACAGAAACAGACAGCAGGCTGCATTTAGCGACCACACTGTGGATGGTTCTAGCATGATCTCTTGCCCCACATCTGTCGCTTCTAATAGTGTATATCAGGGAGTCTTGGTTATCTTTATAAGGGCACTAATCCTATTCATGAGGGACCCACCCTCATGACCTAATTCCCTTCCAAAGGCCCCACCTCCTAATACCATCACCTTGGGGGGTAGGATTTCAACATACAAATTGGGGGCGTGTGGGGAGACACAAACAGTCAGACCACAGTAGTGAGTATACAGGTTTTCAAAAATTATTATAGGGGTAATATAAAACTGCACTGTTTAAGCAAAAGGTCACATGGTACAGAGCGCTGCTACCTGCTCTTTCTCATGCTGCACCTATGGCTTCCTGGGGAGGGCCCTACGATCAGTTAAGGAAAAGAAAATTCAGGCCTGGTTTACAGATGGTTCTGCATGATCTGCAGACACCCTCTGAAACTGAACAGCTGCAGCACTATAGCCCCTCTCTGGGACACCCCTGAAGGACAGTAGTGAAGGGAATCCCAGTGGGCAGAACTGTGAGCAGTGCCCCAGGTTTGGTTGTTCATTTTACCTGGAAGGAGAAATGGCCAGATGTGTGATTATATGCTGATTCGGGGGCTGGAGCCAGTGGTTTGGCTGGATGATCAGGGACTTGAAAAGAAGATGATTGGAAAATTCATGACGAAGAAGTCTGGGGAAGAGATCTGCAAACAGGCTTCTCTGAATGGGCAATAAGTGTGAGGCATCCCATGTCAATGCTCACTGCTATGTTCTGATTGTTTGTGTCCCGCCCAGAAAAATTCATATATTGAAATCCTTCCCCCCAAGGTGATGGCATTAGAAGGTGGGGCCTTTGGAAGGGAATTAGATCATGAGGGTGGGTCCCTCCTGAATGAGATTCAGTGTCCTTATAAAGAGACCCCAGAGGGCTTCCCTGGTGGCGCAGTGGTTAAGAATCTGCCTGCCAATGCAGGGGACACGGGTTCGAGCCCTGGTCTGGGAAGATCCCACATGCCACGGAGCAACTAGGCCCGTGAGTCACAACTACTGAGCCTGCGCGTCTGGAGCCTGTGCTCCGCAACGGAAGAGGCCACGACAGTGAGAGGCCCGCGCACCACGATGAAGAGTGGCCCCCACTTGCCACAGCTGGAGAAAGCCCTCGTACAGAAACGAAGACCCAACACAGCCAAAAATTAATTAATTAATTAATTAATTAATAACTTAGCGTTAAAAAAAAAAAAGAGAGACCCCAGAGAGCTCCCTGGTCCCTTCTGCCATGTGCGGACACAGCAAGGAGATGCCATCTATGAACCAGGAAGCTAGCTCTCACCAGACACCAGATCTGCCAGCACCTTGATCTTGGACTTCCAGCCTTCAAAACTGTGAGAAATAAATATCTGTTGTTTATAAGCCGCCCAGTCTATGGTATGTCTGTTATAGAAGCCTGAACAGACCAAGACATTCACTGAAGGATGGCCTTAGCAGAAGAGGATTTTAATAATCAAATGGATAGGAGTCTGTGGATACCAACTGGCCTCTTTCCCCAGCCACCCCTGTCATCACCCAATGGGCTCATGAACAAAGTGGCCACCCAGTGCCCTCCTGCCTGGGTGACCACTGTTAGCCATCTGGTCTGTATTGGGACTCTGTTCTCACCACCGTCCTGAGAGTTCACTGTTCCTGAGCCCCTCCAATGGGCAGGCACAAAACGGCCACCCTTCCCACAGGCCGGAGGCCACATCCACTTGTGCAGACTTGGCTGGGAGGCGCAAAGCCTTGAAGACCGGTAGGAGCAGGGCATTGATACTGGGCAGGCTCTTTCCTTCACTCCCGGATGGCACTGCCTCCCACCCCACACCCTTGTAAGTCCTTTTATTTGAAGCCAAAGTAGAAGCATGCAATACTTACATTTGGTGACTTGCTTCTTTTTTTTTTTTTTTAAGTTGAGGTAAAATTCACAGAACATAAAATTAACTAGGAACCATTTCCTTTCTTTCTTTCCTTCTTTCTTTCTTTTTTTTTTTTTTGACTGCCAGAGAATTCCCAACCAGTAACCATCATTTTAAACTGTACAGGGACTTCCCTGGTGGCGCAGTGGTTAAGAATCCGCCTGCCAATGCAGGGGACACAGGTGTGATCCCTGGTCCAGGAAGATCCCCCATGCCACGGAGCAACTAAGCCCGTGTGCCACAACTACTGAGTCTGCGCTCTAGGGCCTGTGCTCCGCAACAAGAGAAGCCACCACAATGAGAAGCCCACACACCGCAATGAAGAGTAGCCCCCGCTCGTTGCAACTAGAGAAAGCCCACACACAGCAACGAAGATGCAACGCAGCCAAAAATAAATAAAATTTTTTTTAAAAAGTAATAAACTCTACGATTTGGTGGCATTTAGTACATTCACATTTTTTTTGTTTGTTTTTTTTTTGAAGTATAGTTGATTTACAATGTTAATTTCTGCTGTACAGCAAAGTGATTCAGTTATATATATATATATATACAGATTCTTTTTCATATTCTTTTCCATTACGGTTTATCACAGCATATTGCATATAGTTCCCTGTGCTATATAGTAGGACCTTGTTGTTTATCCATTTTATATATAATAGTTTGCATCTGCTAATCCCAAACTCCCAATCCATCCCTCCCCCACCACGCCTCCCCCTTGGCAACCACAAGTCTGTTCTCTGTGTCTGTGAGTCTGTTTCTGTTTTGTAGATACGTTCATTTGTGTCATATTTTAGATTCCACATATAAGTAATATTATACGGTATTTGTCTTTCCCTTTCTGACTTACTTCACTTAGTATGATAATCTCTAGGTCCATCCATGTTGCTGCAAATGGCATTATTTCATTCTTTTTTATGGCTGAGTAGCATTCCATTGTATATATGCACCACATCTTCTTTGTCCATTCATCCGTGGATGGACATTTAGGTTGTTTCCATGTCTTGGCTATCGTGAATAGTGCTGCTATCAACACTGGGGTGCATGTACATTCACAGTGTTTTGCAACCATCTTATCTAGTTCCATAATATTTTCATCACCCCACAAGGAGACTTCATACACATTATGCAGTCACTCCTTAGCCCTCCTCCTCCCAGCTCCTGGCAACCACTCATCCACTTTCTGTCTCTGGATTTGCCTATTCTGTAAATTTCATATAAATAAAGTCATACAATACGTGACCTTTTGTGACCTTTTCTTTCACTAATGTTTTTGAGGTTCATCCATGTTGTAGCATGTATCAGTGCTTCATTCTTTTTAAGGCTGAATAATATATTCCATCATATGGATGGACCACTTTTTGTTAATCCATTCATCCATTGATGGACATCTGTTGTTTCCACCTTGTGACGATGGTAAACAGTGCTGCTATGAACATGTGTGTAAAAGGATTTGTTTGAGTACCTGTTTTCAATTCTTTGGGGGATGGCGACTTGCTTTTTTACTTAACAATATAGCAAAGACATCCCAGTGGCAGGCCAATTCTGCACCCAGTCTTCGATGGTTTGCAGGATGAGCTCATTAGATGTGTGTGGAATGAAGCAATGAATCAATGTTCAGATGAAACTTTCCTGGGAGCACTGCAGTTTTTGTTGACAGAGAAGTTGACTGGCTAGGGTGATGGCCTTAAATGCAGCAGCTGGGGTGGGATGGTGGTCAGGTGAGCCCAGAAAAACGGGGAGGAATGTAGGCTCCTCCTTCCTGAACTCTAGGGACCCAAGTGGTTTTCTGGAAAGGTCTCAACCTTCAAAGTCCAGCTTTAAAGAACAGAAGGAACAGGGTGCTGGGGTTCCCCTGAGACAGCTGCCCAGAAGGTGAGGCCAACCTGTAGGGTGGGGGCAGCATCCCCCCACAAGGTGCCCTAGGTCACGTGTGTCCACCATCCTGCAGGGCCCACTCCCTGCCTGGCCCACACTACAAATGCCGGGGTGGGAGGACCCAGGAGAAAGGGGCAGAGGAAGCAGACAGGGCAGGATGAGCCCTTTGACAAGCTTATGTGGAAAGGATCAGGAAGGAATGTACAGGACTCAATGAATGAGAATTCCTGTTACTCTACATCCTCACCAGCATTCCATGCTGTCCGTGTTCCCAGTTTTGGCCATTCTAATACATGCGGAGTGGTATCTTATTGTTGTTTTACATTGTTGAGTTTTAAGAGGGTTTTTTTGTTTGGTTTTGGTTTTGGTTTTGTGTTGTTTTGTTCTGGTTTTGTATATTTTGGTTACCAGTCACTTATCAAATACTTGTTTTGCAAACATTTTCTCCTCATCTATACCTGGTCTTTTTATTCTCTTAACACTGCCTTTCCCACAGCAGAAATTTTAATTTTAATAAAGTCCAAGTTATTATCAAAAAAAAAAAAAAAAAGGAAATGTACAGGAGTCTGGCACTGACTTGCATCTGGCCGTCAGCATAAAGTGGCTATAAGCAGGGTGACAGGTGACAGCTGGAGACAGCTTCCCTCTTCTCTTCCCCCCTCCACATCCATCACCTTCCAAATCCCCAAGTTAAACTGCCCTGAGACACTGCCCTGACCCCTGGGACACCAGGTCACTTCATCATGGCCACAGTCAGAAGCCAGAAAACCCCTAAGCACTCCCGGGGCCCCCGGCTGCCCGGGAGGAACAGGTTGGCAGAGACCAGATAAGGGGGTCTTTGCAGCAACACACATAGACCTCCCTTCCAGGCCTGGGATGGGAAGAACATTCAAATGTGCCCCTGACCATCTTTCTAAGTTAGCCACCACTCTGCTCTCCCCCCAGCACTCTCTCCTTCTCTTGTAACCCCATTGTATTTTCTTTTTTCTGAGCTTATCAGTGCACTTGAGTATCAAATATTGCCTGTCTCCCCGACCCTGATGGAAAGGCCCCCATCTGTACAATCCAGAGATCAGCAAGCAAGAGGCCAGTTAGGGAATATGTCCGGGTTGGGGGGGTCTCTGTCACAACTCCACTCTATCCCTTATCGTGAAACTGCACAACTCAGACTGGTACTCGAACCCAATCGCACCTCAAATGAGACTCGAACTCAGCCAAAACTCAGACTGGGACTTGAACCCACAGGCTGACACTCAAACCCACTGTCTTTTCATTGAAATAGCACACCTGGTCTCAGGACTTAAAGAAGCTCAGGTTC